>NC_044254.1:19141091-19451210 GCF_003957555.1 Calypte anna | reverse complement strand
AATGGATTTAGAATTTAGTGTTAACTGGTCACTTGTTTATGCACTCTTCAACTTCGATTTTTACCCATATAAAACTGAGACAGATCTTCTGCACTGTTTTATGTCCATTATCATGTATGCCATTTAAAGAATTCGGGCTGCTATTTCAGAACAGAGAAACTGCACAAATATGTGCTATATGGATTTATAGCATATTTTTGAAGGTATCTCAGAATTCACAGCAATAGTTCTTGGAAAACTTAATGTGCTATTTGGATACAATACAACCTTCATTTAGGAAACAATTGCTGTCTACATCCTACATAGTTCCTGTGCTACTCAAATTCTCTGACCTTTTAGAAGTGAGGTAGCTTTGCATTTTAGAGAGTAACACACACACTTGTTCAAGAGCGTCTGCATTGTCAGGCATTTGCATCTTCAGCAGACTTTGGAAGCTATAACAGGCAAAACATAGCTAAAACCATGGAGATTTACTACTAAAATAGTTCATCTCACACCTTGGATCTTGATCAGCCTGTAGTTTAGTTGGGATGTGAAAGGGAATAGTTTTCCACACAGATGTTCAGAGATGCAACCATTCCATTTTCAAGATTTTATAAAAAATTCTTTTTTTGTAGTAGTATTCTGTACAGTTGGAACAGCATACCAGAGACCATGACCAACCTTATCAGTTACATTAGTATTCAGTAAACATGCAACTGCAATGGAAGAAAGGGTTTCTAAATGCCTATATTTTTCTTTGCAAGTTCATTACTCTTTGGAGAATTTTACTTCTTTGTTTTTAAGCCATTCATCCCAGCAAGCATTTAGTTTCTGCTCTAGTCATACTGGTAACAAAAAGGAAAGATGAACTCTCTGTCTAATACCATTCTCTGCATGACTCATTATAACTTGCAAAGCACAGGATTTGCTGTAAAACTTTTAAAACTGCTGCAGATGATGACACAAGTGTAGGATAAGACATGGAGAAAAGGAAGGAAGTGATAGCTGATGAAATGCTAAGAAACAAACAGCATGCTTTTATCATAACCATAAAAAAAGATACATTTCAGAAATATCTGCTCTGTGTTCAGTTTGCTCTCCATATGTTGCTTCAGAGTTTTCCTTGAAGTGCATTCATTAGAGATGCTAGTGTTCCTCTCTCCCAAAAAAGCATTTTGGTCTCTGAAGTGCTAATATTGGTTTGGAATGGTTTGGAATTCCAACATGAAACAAATTTCTGCTGCTCTATAACCTGTTTTCAGCCAAACACAGAACCACAGAATACCAGGTTGAAAGGAACTTCAAGGATCACCTGGTCCAAACTTTCATGATAAAAGCACTGTCTAGACAAGATTGCCCAGCACCTTGGCCAGCTGAATCTTAGATTTCCCTGGGGACATTATTCCAATGGCTGTTGTTCTCATTGTGAAAAATTTTCCTCTTATCCAATCAGAATCTCCTCAGCAGAAACTTGTAGCCCATCTTTTCCATGTGACTCCATGTAGAAAGGGAGTCTCCCATTTTCTTTTTAACCACCTTTTGAATACTGGAACATGGTGATAAGGTCTCCCCTAACCTGCCTTTTCTTAAAGCTGAGTAAACCCAATACTCTCAGCCTTTCCTGGTAGGGCAGGCTTCCCAGTCCTTTGATCATTTCTGGACCCTCTCCAGTCTGTCCTTGTCTTTTTTTATATAGTGGGACCAAAACTCAACACAGTATTCCAGGTAAGGCCTGGCAAGTGCTGAGTAGAATGGGATAATGACATCTTTATCTCTGCTGGTCATGTCCTTGTTAATGCAACCCAGCACACTGTTGGCTTTCTTTGCCATATCAACACACCACAGTCATACTGAGCTTGCTACCCACTGTTTTCCCTTTCCACAGACCTGCTCTCCATCTGAGTAGATCCCAGACTGTGCTGCACTCCTGGTTTCTGTTTTTCCAGGTGCAATGCCTTATATTTTTCTTTTCTGAACTTCATATGGTTCTTGTTAGCCCTCTCTTCCAGCTTATCCAGGTCTTCATTGAGAGTGGTTTTCCCTTCCAAAGTGTACTCTTCCCCACTCAGTTTAGTATCATCAGCAAACTTCATCAAGGCATCCTTGATCCCATCATCCAGATCACTTATAAAGATGTTAAACAATGCTGGGTTCGATATCAGTCTCTGGGTTTGACCTGTTCACCGCCTCCCCTGCCACACAGACAACTTGTCTAAACCATACCACATCAGTTTATCAAGGAGAAGGCTTTGGAGAACTTTATCAAAAGCCCTGGAGAGATCCAGGTAGACAATGTCAACTGCTCACCCCACATCAATCAAACAGGTTATTTTGTCATAGAAGGTGATCAGGTTTGTAAAGCACAATTTGCTCTTGGTGAATCTTTTCTGGCTTTTCCCAATCACGTGCTTCAATGTTCCAGCACTTCCTTCCGTGTGAAATTAACAGTGGTGTCTTGACATTTTACAATCAATCAAAATATTAAGCTAAGAAAATAATCTGATAAGTATTCGCAAAGAAGTATTCCTCTAAAAGAAGAATTTTGGTTTCAATTTGTTCCAGTGTTATATTTCCCTACTCTGTGTCCATCCATTGTAGGGGTGTCTCCAAACTTTCCTCCAGTCCATTAAGAAAGGTGATTAGCATTTGTCATGTGTAGCTTTTCTTTTATGAAGAGAAAATTATGCCTTTGATGGAGCTTAGAGGGTTGATTTTTCTTTTACCCTCTCTCTCTCTGTTGCTCTGATTTTATATTGCTGATGACATTGTTGACATAAGGTTTGTATTTGGAGCAGAAGAAAGCAGTGGTCCTTAACCCCTCCAGGCTTTTTTCATGGTCTTAAATTACCTTTACCTCATTTTCCAAGAAATTTCAACATATTTGGATTTCAGCTCCACTGTGCAGATCCTGCTAGGAACTCTCAGCTGCAGTGGCATCCTGGAACCTTCTCACCCCTACAGGTATTTTGTGTCTCACTCATGGAGTGTTTTGTGGGTATGCAACTTCATTTAGCTTTGTATAGAATATCCTCAGGAGATATCCTCCAAGCTTTCTATACTGCTAAGATATGTCTAAAAACAGTGGCTTCCAAGCTACACTGCTCTCCTTGATTAGTAGAAAGGCACTGAATTGATGAGTAGCTAAGACCAGTTCACTCTATATTATTGCAAAACAGAGTATTTTGTAGAATAACAGAATCATTGAATAGTTCCAGTTGTAAGAAAACTTGAAGAGCATCTAGTTCCAACCCCCCTTGCATGGGCAGAGACACCTCCTACTAGATAAGGTTGCTTAAGGACCCATCAAACCTGGCCTTGAACACTGCCAGGGATAGGACATCCACATCTTCCCTGGATAACCTGTGCCAGTGTCTCACGACCCTCACACTAAAGAATTTCTTCCTAATGTCTAATCTAAGTCTAACCTCTTCCAGTTTGAATCCATCCCCTCTACATGCCCATGTAAAAAATTCTTTCTCATCTTTTCTGTAGACTCCCTCAGGCACTGGAAGGCTGATATAAGATCTCCCTGGAGCCAGACTAAACAACCACAACTCTCTCAGGTTATCTTCATAGGAGAGGTGCTCTAGCTCCCTGAACATCTTCATAGCCTTCTTCCAGACTCACTCCAACAGCACCATGTCCCATGTCTGGGAGCTCCAGAATTGGACACAGCACTCCAGATGGAGTCTTGTGAGAGTGGAATACATGGGGAAAATCACCTCCCTTCGTCTGCTGACCACATTTCTGAATGTGCCCTAGGATAGTACTCAGGAATGAGATATTCAGGGCAGGCTTATTTTATTTTCACTTGCAAGCTTTTAATTCTGCATCACTTAAGAATTTTTGTCTGTTTTTGAAATAATAACCACTGGTTTCATATCTGTTTGACCAGTTTCAGAATGGCAGTAACAAGAGCAGTTCCAGGCTGCATATCAGGACTGAGACTGGCATAATATTTAGATTTATTTTGTTTTTACTTTACATTCTTCCCTGAGGCTATCATATTTATTTCAAAACCATGGTCATCATTAGACTAAAATGGTGACATTAATGCATTGGTCTCTGTAGGTAGATTATAATAGAAAGTCTCAAAATAATTGCCCACTAATATGAGAGGTGGAAGTATGTATAGTATTATATTACTTGTAATGTAACCATTAAAATAACAATTATGTGATAATGAAAAGACTCATTATGCTTTAGTTTATCTTTACATAAAGTTAATAGCTAATGAAAACAGGGAAGATTATGTCTAATTTTACAACACTGTTGCATGCACTTCCTATAAAGGGAACATTTTGCACAGAAGTGTAGATTTGCATGCTTCAGTAAAGTTTTTGTCCACTCTGTATGCACTTCAAAATATTTTTTTTTCCAAATCAGTGGTTACAAATTCTTTTTTATCATACAGTACATATAGTCTTCACAAAGAACATTCTTGAAATTAAGCTATCAGAGGTAGTAAAATCTTGCAACAGGACTGCATTGAACAAAAATTTAAAAATAATTTTAAGTCCTTCAGGTTTGATGTGCTAGAAAAATGAAAGTAGCTTGACACTGAGTCAGTCAGTAGAATACCAGCTCTTCAGGTGAATGAAAAATGTTAAATGTGTACAATATCATCTGTGGCAATTTTGTTTTAGTATTGTCTGCTATTGAGCAGTATTGTCAGCCATGTGCGCAAATTTATTTCCTATTGTATCCAGAGGTGGAAAATGCAAGAGCAAATAGAAAAACAGTGCTTTAACATGGATAGGGAAGCCTCTCATTTTATATATTGGGATACGGAGCTCAAAGTTACAAGTGCTTAGTTCAGGAATGCATAGGTAGGGTTCCCAAATTATCTCAAGGGCAAGAACACTAATTAGAATTGAGACAATTTGATATTTGTACAACCAATTCAGAATACTCTGATGTTTAAAGATGCAGTAAGATTGTCCTTCAGTTTTCAATACTTGGCTTCTTTTCTAAAAATAATGGCATGGCTGAATGTTACCTTTAAATGCCACTCATAGAAGTGGAATTATATCATCTAATCCATTTCAATCCAAAACAGAATTAAGAGATAAAAATTCAGCAGTATGAACTAGACATTAAAAATATAATTGCATTGATTTTTCTAGGTATTATACCAAATAACATCAATATAAAATGCCTTTGGTCTAACACTGTGATTATTTAATTAGTTCATGTTAATTGCCTATATTTCAGAAACAAGTGGCTTCATTTCTTTTTTCAGTTAATGAATGACTGACTTGGTCTTCTGCCATTCCTCTGCTGCCCAGTGTCCTATCCCCCATATACCCCAGGAGTGCTCTACATGTTTCTGGGAGGTAAAGATGGCGATAAAAGGGAATGAGAAGAGCCACAGCTAGAGCTGGCAGCCACCCCACTGCCAAAAGTTCATGGCAGACTGGGCTCTCTGCTAAGAGAGCAGAGAAGCCTTTTTCCCATTGAGGGGAGGGGATTTTGGACTTTCAAAACTTCTTTCTTCCACATTCGCTGCTGCTTTTGCACATAGCTGGTGGGAAGGCTGAGGCATCTCCAGGCTGCTGGTGTGGGAATTCTGCAGGAGTGAGAGAGTTGGCCAGCTGGGTTCCTTTGTGGACCCATTTACAGGATTGTTTCCGTGAAGGGGAAGTTCTTGTGTCTTTTCAAAGGTAGAGTTTAATTTTCTGTTCCAGTGAGCTGAATGGAGGGTTGAATATATGAGCCTCAGTGGACATGATTGTATGGGAGTGTTCGGAGCCTTGTTACTGTCTTAGTTGGATGGTTACTGTCTTGGATGCCAGGAGAGCTTTGGCAGTTCCTGAAACATTTCAACTTTTGTGCCTTCTCCCTACACCCATCTCAAAGTTTTCCATTTAGATTAGCTAAATGAAATCCCAGGCTGAGGTGTTGTCACAGTACTTTGGCCACAAACTCTTCCTTGTTCATGTTTCTCTTTAATGGGATGCTTGTTTCCAGTTGATATGTTTCTTGCTTTCCCTCAAATATTTTTTTCCTTCTCTGTCATGACTTTTCCAGTAATTTCTACATTTTTCCTCTTTGATTTCCTGCTTGCCTCATTGTTTGTAACTATGTCATCTATATAGCTTTCTTCTTTCAGCCTTTTTTCTTTTTTCAGCCTTTTTTCAGTCCTTTTACTGTGAAACACATTGCCTCAAACACTCCTCTTGTTTTCGGCACAGTCTTTTAAAACAGCTCACAAACCTGCATGTAGCTGATGAAGAGCAGCTCTCCTCTCTGTGCCCTTGCCCTTCTCCTTGTCCTTGCTCTTGAGCAGAATGTCTGAAAATCTGACCTGGAACTGCAGACCCAAACTCAGTACATCCAATACTTAAAACAAAACCAAAATATCACAGTGGGATGTAGAAACTGTGCATGATTATTTATTGATGATTGTTGGTTACAGGAATTAAAACAGCAGGGAGCTCAGATTTTGATCAGAGGCAAAGGGATTTTCCTGTATACTTGTTATTATAAAATGTGAACATTATATAAACTCATTGTGCTCATGCTGTTAAATGCTGTGTTCTGGCATGATCTGCTGTATGAACAAGGTGTGTTCATGTGCCATGAGTATGTAGCTCTGGATATGCAAGCTTGGAGCTGGTTTACTGCATTTGATACATATATATATATAGATATATAAATATATATATATGTATGAGCCATCACAAAGGCTTCATGTCCATGTTCAGGTGTAGCAGTCACCAACACAAGTATTTCAGAGTGAAAAGCAAAGGGATCAGGTATGCAGCTGCCCAGACTGGAGCCTTTCTGTGGGTTTCCAGCAGAAGAGGTGTTCACACCAAGACTCACTTCATATGTTCCATTGTTGATGGCACTACTAGCCAGGTCCAGGTGGTTTGTTTTTGCTTTTTGTAAGTACTTTTCAGTTATTTGTACAGTTATGACAGTACAAATAACCAGAGTGGCAGTGACTTTCAGGTCTTTATGTGCTACAGATATAATTTATTTGCTTTTAGTGTTTGTAACATCACTGGCTGCTAAGGGAATGGATGCTTAATATGTTTCTAAATAAGTAATAGCAAAGTATAAATAAATAATGTCTGGTTTATTAGTCCAGGTGTTTTCAGCATTTCTGAAAATGCTTTGGTGACAGCCACCAGCACCTCCAGTGGAAAAAAAACCTGATTTCTCTGTGATTATTATCATTACAATAAACCATAATTGAATGATTACAAAATTGATTCTTTTAAAAATTAATGTTGCATGAGTGAGCAAGCTCTGTGGCATTCAGATTTTTTCAGTGTTACTTGGAAGGAAAATGGCTTGTTTTATTTCCTGGCAGAAAGCTGCTTATTTTCAAACAATCACATTAGAGAAAACAGTCCCACAGGGTTATAGGAGACAACAGACCTATGCATTATGCTTTACTCTTTCCTGATGGGTTCAGAGGAGAGACAGAAACAAAAGGAAGTTACATTCATTATTGAGAGAGCCTTGGGAAAATCTGTTTGGCCAAGCAATTTTGCATGAAACAAGTGAGGAAATATTTGACTGCAAAGAACATAAACTCCTTCCATCAATATGCAATTTTCTGGATCCATTTGTCCAAATGATTATTAAGAACCGCTTCTAAATTTGCAGTGGTTTACAACTTCAAAGGGCTGTGAAAGCATTAACTAGTTAAATGAATGGAAGTGTTTTTACATAATAAATAAATAAAGACCAAAGTCAGTTGTAAGACAGCTTTAAGTGCAAAGTATTGGAAACAGCAGGAAACCTGAGGACCTGGAACAGCAATCACACAGTACCATCCGCCCCAATCAGGAAAATGGAAACCACAAATTTATCTTTGATGATTTACTGTAAATATGCCCTTTGAGGACAGATTGCCCTGCCCAGTCTTGTGGAAAAAGTTCAGAATTACATCTCTTCTCACCACAACATATGGATCTCAGCAAGCCCTGCTTCTCCATTTTCAAAGTCATTCCTCAGGTGGAAAAGTCTGAGCAAAAATGTAGTGAAATATTGTTGAAAAAATAGTGGTTAGCATCCTTCAAACCTAGTCAGTTTGTAACACTTTGCCTCTTCAGATGTTGTGTTATTGGGCCTGAAGGTCTGGGACCTGGGCTGCAGCCAGCAGTGTTTCATCTTGATAGCTTGGGGTTTCCAGTCAGTGCCACATCCCACGTTCACAAGACACATACATCAAAGTAGCCCAAGAAATTGAGGTTAGCTGTGGCTTATTCTTTTCCCATGTATATCCTGAAGAGAGCCCATGCTGTTCCATTGTAAAGCTGATGCTTATGCACCATTTCACAGTGTCCAGATAGTTTGCCATCTCTGAAGAATTTTTCAGTGTTTATTTGAATTTAAAGTAGACATTTAATCTACAATGTTTATATGTATGTTCTTATTTGATCACAACCTCCTACTGGGCCTATGCCATATTTTATTAAATAGAGGGACAGTTCCCAAGCCCATTTTCCTTCCCAAGACTGAAGCCAGTGTTCTTCCAGTTAGATTTTATTAATAATATTTAACATTTCATAATGCATATTATCCACAGACCTTAAAGCACTGCAGGACATTAAATCAGCTTTTATTTCCCCATTTTTCTGACTGTTAAACTCATACAGGGAGTCATTTGTCAGGTTATGCGTAGTTATCATCCTGTAAGTCTGCAGCAGAGCTATGAAGATATCCTTCAGTCAGGGTACCCAAATGACCCCACACACTCCCTGATGTTCAGTAAGCACAAGAGTGAATTCCATCCTGTGCCAATTTGCATTTACCTGGGAGGGAGTCCTGAGTGACCAAATGATGCAAATACATATCAAGAGAATTATTATAACCAGGCAGAAATGGACCTTCCTAGGTGAAGTCACTAGAAATCGCTTTTTTCCTAAAATTCTCTATGATTAGACCCAGCTCTTGTGTCTGGGCCTCTGTGCAGATAGGTTTGTATTGCTCAGCTGAGCCTTGTTTAAAGATCACACTCTGCAGGAGGGAGTAGCGAGGGTGATAGATTTTGGAGAAAGTCTTAGAAAATATGTTGGAGCACTGCACATCTGAACACTTGCATAGTTGCATTCCTGCCTTTGCAGCAGTCAGCACTGCCCATCAAAGAAAATTGCTAAATAGTTCTGCTACATCATTCTTCATTTGCATTAGAAATGGCTCTAAGCAATAACAAGATTATAGCCAAAAAGTGCCAGCACTTTATCATTCATTTATTTGATTTAATATGTAAAGGTACCTATTTGAAACAGCATTTGCTTTTCTTGAGCTCATCATAAAACCCACTCTGAATGGAAATGTTTAAGGTAATGATGATTCCGATTAATTCACTTAGAACAGCATGACTGGAATCAGATACACTTTTTCTCTTTTCATTAGGCATTTCTGAGCTGCTGTGAGTGATCTTATAGCATAAGAGGAATGAAATTACTTGACAAAAACCTGATTAAAACAGCCCACAATAAGCTTCTGCTCTTCTTACTCAGCCTAGTAAACTGTGAGCTCAGGTGCTTTTGCAGGGGCATCGGGGCAGCATTAATAGAACCTGATGGAAGCTTTCATTTCAGAAAAGGTGGAAAACCTGTGATTACTGTGTGCTTCAGGTTTCTCTTCACATGCATGTGAATTGAACAGTGTTGAAACTTTCTCAGCGAACCATTTTTCATGTTCTTTGCCTCTTCTCACTGTCACCAAATCCCTGCAAATCCAAGCCTGGTCTGCCCCAGGAGATCTTTAATCTGGTTTTCAACAGGCATATCCCCCACCAAAGGCATAAGGCAACACATTTTGCTCTTTTGCTCACAGACGGGATTGCTACATGGGATTGCTGCATCTGGAATTGATTTCTCTCTTCAAAGTGAGGAAGATGTTTCAACTAGTTTTAGGAAATTTTACAGCTAGCAGTTATGTTTAGCCAGTGATTGATTCCTGTTTACTATTCTTGATCATTAGTAACGTGCTTATAATGAGTGGAGATTGTACAAATATAGGGAAGAACATTTTTGAAAGCACTTTTTTGGCTGAATAGCCTGTATTAGATATGAAAAGGAAACAATTTCCTGAGTAATTTATCAATTATTTTTTTTCCTCAATTTTCTGGAGCTCCAATAAAATACCTAGAAAGCAGAACTGGGAACACTATTTTAGGATGTTTTTGTAATTTGAAGAAGGAAAGATTTTCTGGTACCTTTTGTCTAAATTTCTTGTGTTGCTTTTCCTAAACATGACTGTGAAGTTCTGCATGATTGCCAGTGTTGCAAGTATCTAATATTATAAAATGCTAGTAATAGTAAATAAAAAAGGTATATGCTGGGAGCATGCTGAAGACTGATGTTTTGCATTATATCCTGTCTACATCTGAAAGTATGGTGCTTCAATATCACATCAGAATAATGCATTTAAATACATAGATACTGTATGTTAAGCAGAAAACATTGTTTCAATGTCTTGGTCTTTCTGCTCATTCATTCAGGCTACCACAAAGTGTCCTTTGAAAGACTTGATAATTTTGTACCATGAATATTGCCTGCCTTCTGCAGCTACAGACACCAACTCATCTTGTATGCAATTGGCCATCAGTAACAACACTGCCTGTCCCTGTAAACTGGTGTCAGGTTCCTGATCCACTTTGACAAGTTGTAGCCTTCTTACCCCCCAGACATGTTAATTTTATACATAAATAGCTTGAATAATTTGAATGCTTATAAAAGTATTTGTCTTATGTCATACATCAGAAGCTGATAAAACTCTCCCAGTTCTCTGAGTCAGACCCAGCTCACTGTAACACCTCTGTCCCAGGCTTTGGCTTCTCTCTTGAGCAAAGATTGCTGATGCAACTAATTAGGTGAACTGGTTTTTTACTGTGTACATGAAGCACTGCTACAGACTGAAGAAACTATCAGGTTACACCAGCTTGTCTAATTTAGACTTGACTTTATGACTCTAGTAGACATAAGACTAGGAGAATAAACCACTGTAAAGGTTTATTGTTTTGTGTCATTTTAAAACATTTTGAGGAGATCCACAGTTGCATTGCATTAAAAGTGAAAAACTCTTTCTGTAGAGCTCAGTCTCTGCCATGCAAGAGCAAAGAGCCGAAAGGAACAGGTAGGAATCATAGAATCATAGAATCATAGAATTAGCCGGGTTGGAAGGGACCTCAGAGATCATCTAGTCCAACCCTTGACCCACCGGAGCAGTTGCTAGACCATGGCACTGAGTGCCACATCCAGTCTTTTTTTAAATGTCTCCAGGGACGGAGAATCTACCACCTCACCGGGCAGTCCATTCCATAGCCTAATCACCCTCTCCGTGAAGAAATTCTTTCTAATATCTAACCTAAACCTCCCCTGGCACAACTTGAGACTGTGTCCTCTTGTCTTGTTGAAGGTCGTCTGTGAAAAGAGTCCAGTTCCCACCTCGCTACAGCCTCCTTTCAGGTAGTTGTAGACAGCAATGAGGTCTCCCCTGAGCCTCCTCTTCTTCAGGCTGAACAGCCCCAGCTCTCTCAGCCTCTCCTCATAGGGCCTGTGCTCGAGTCCCTTCACCAGCCTGGTTGCCCTCCTCTGGACCTGTTCCAGGACCTCTACATCCTTCTTAAACTGAGGGGCCCAGAACTGGACACAGTACTCGAGGTGTGGCCTAACCAGCGCTGAGTACAGGGGAAGAATCACCTCCCTGGACCTGCTGGTGACGCTGTTCCTGATCCAGGCCAGGATGCCATTGGCCTTCTTGGCCACCTGGGCATCTCAGATGAAAAACCTCTGAGAAAATACACTTTAAGGGCAGAGCTACAGCGTACTTACTTTTCTAAAGAGGACCAGAATCTATTGGTTTCAAATTAATGGTTCACATGTTATATCTGCTGTGTCTAATATGCAGCAATTGATTCTTCTAATTCCTAGAGGAGCAATCTGTATTTAAAGTACAACTGAACCCCAAATTACCTTCTGATACAGTTTGACAGGACATTTCAGCCGAGCACTGAACAGTACCAAGTGGCCTGCAGATGCATGCAGAAAAATTAAACACTTTTCACTTTGTTTGGTGCCCTTTAGATACTAAGTTGTCCAGTCAGCAACCTTTCTCACCTTGTACTTAATAGAAGCTTTCATTTCTTGTGTTCCTGTGCATGGCAGCAGAACAGGAGAATTCAACACTATATCCTTCACCTTCATTTAGACTGCCTCATGGGCTTGTTTTTCTTTTACATTTTCTTGTCTAATTCCTAAAAAATCACCTGTAATCATGCATGTAATACCAAGGTGAGT
Source organism: Calypte anna (assembly GCF_003957555.1). Taxonomy (NCBI): domain Eukaryota; kingdom Metazoa; phylum Chordata; class Aves; order Apodiformes; family Trochilidae; genus Calypte; species Calypte anna. The sequence goes on along the minus strand of NC_044254.1, from coordinate 19,438,962 downwards.
ACAATAGCATGATTTTCATAGTTGTTTCAATAAGTTTTGGGGAAACTGTTACAATTCTGCTGGACTGTTACCTTGTCTGTCAGAGGAAAACTTATGTATAAGCCTCTGTGTGGAAGAGATATGAAGAGAAGTTGTGTCTCCTCATCTGATCCACATGTTAGATATTATGGAAGAAGTGGCCTCACAGAATCAGGTTTTAGCATAATTAGTGGCTGTAACCACTAATTGTCAGTTCTACAAAAGATCCTGGCTGTTACTGACAAACTCTGTATATCTGTGTAATTACTGTCTTGATAGTTTCACATATCAGTTCAATAAAGCATCTTTCACTCAGGGGAGACATTTGGGTAGGAATATCTCAGTGACATCGTTGCCATTCCCACTCCCATCACTAGACACTCAGAGCAATCTATGTTTAAAAAGTTGATTGAGTAGACATTAACAACATATACCATGAGACATGTTTTTTTAATGGTGAGAAACCCCCAGTGATGCATTCTGTGATCCGTAGCATTGATTTGGATTCTTTGATTTTGCTGCTAAAGAATATAGGCATAAAACTTTTAGATCCGTAATGTCATGGGGTGCAACTTCTTGACACAGAATGCCAATCTTAAAGGAGATTGCTACCTCAAGCAACAGCTCATAACCCAGTGAAAACCAAAGACCTTCATTAAACATAGTTAACTTACTGAATTTGTATTCCTAACATATTAAATACAAATTATAAAGAACTTCATTGAAATTACATAAGGTTGAGATGTAAAATCCCTAATGAAGGTAGAATTTCAGTGGCTTGCTTTGGCACTGTGGGGATAGGAATCAGTTTTAGGCAATTCTCTCACCTCCCTTCTGGCAGGTTTCAGTAAGCATCTCCAGGAGGTATTTTTCTTAAAGAGATGTCTAAAGATAAAAGGAGAACATTTTCTGGCCCTTCTCTGTTGATTAATCAGAGTCTAGATGCCTGATGGAGACACATTTTTCATTAACAAAGGAAGGTTAGGTAGATAGTGGTTAAGTGTCTTCTGGTTCTTCTAACAGGTCTGGGCAGTTGTTTAGCATGCTGTTGTTCATGATTTTGGTAAAGGCATGACAGAGGTGCTATCTTTCATGTTCCATTGTATAGCAGAAAGTTTGTCAGCTGTACCATACTCTCTTCAGTCTTGTTGCCATTCTGATTTTTAAGAACTACTAATTTCTGGAAATGGAAAACTCAGTCTGAAAATTAACTCTACTCTGGGACAAAGGAAGAAAATTACATAGAAAAATGATTGTGATAGGTACTAAAAAACCCTAAGTTTGGCCAGGTAGCTGGAGTGTATTTTCCAAGTGTAATAATAATAAATCATAAATGTTTTTCAATGGAAGTGATTGTAGTGAACAATATGGGGAAGCTCTTAATTGTTATGCAGATATCCTACAAACATTCTAGATGTATTAGAGTTCACTTAGATATAGAAAAGTCTTGGCAGATCTCACTACAGTGATATTACTCTCCAAAGTTATCTGGAATCTTTCCATTGTAAAAATTGAGTTTAGAAATGGCTGTAATTGCTTTGATCTACTTCTGAAGGGACCAAACTCCGATGAAACATTGAAGCCAACAGTACTGTGGGCTTTAGTATATGAGTGTTGTTGGCAGTTTTAGCTGACTGCCTTTTCTCATGAAATTCTTTCCTCCTGTTGGCACAATAACATTTAGTTTCTACAGCGCTGGTTGGACATGGACTGCTTTTCACTAAATTTGCATTTTTTTTATTAAGGGAAGGAGAGAAGCTGGTTGTGTTTGTTTGGGGGCAATGCTTTTCCTTTGTAGCAAGTAGATTGAAAGCTGTGAGAAAACTGTGTGTTTGTTTCAGTACTCGTATTGTAAGCTTCCAGTATCAGTAGGTTGATAATTTGGCAATACAAATGTGGACAGAGCTTGCTTTCTGTGTAACATGTTCTCTCCTGACCTATTAATCTCACCCTGTGGGACCTATAGGGCTGTAGCTGGGTCAGACTTGTCTGTAGACTGTTGTGTGGCTCAGCCTAACAGAGCTCCCTGCTTCTTGTTCCCCAGTGGGACATGGAACCAAGGGCAGAGCACTGAACCCACTGAAGGGGATGGTAAAAAAGATGTTCTTTCTGCAAAGGGGTGAAATACCTTAAGCTGTTGCTCAGCTGTATTTACTGTGCCTGTTCAGACCCATGCCTCTGTGATATCTGCAGTCCAAGAGTCAATTAACTTTCCTATCTATTGTGAGCAGATTTCAGCCCTGAATGTTATTATTCCAAATGTTTCCTGCTTCTCACTGACAGTAAAGCTGTTAACAAGAGTGGGCCCTCTGGCCAGGCTGGGAAGAATTTGTAGTAAATCCTGGTGGCTACTGCTTTCTCTGCACATGGGCTCAGGACCCCCACACACACCCACCCCTTCCTGGTGTGGAGCCATTGCTAGCTAGGGGACTTCAATCTTCGTCCCTTTCTCATGCTTTTGGGAGCTTCAGGTGTTGCCACGGTGGTAGGATAGTTAGGTAGGAGGGTATTCAGTTCTAGAAGGCTGTCTGCCATTGTTCCAGCTGTTCACAGCTGCTCTACAGCTGATGTAAAAGGCATTTACTCCCATCATGTAAATAACCTTGAGGCACCAGAAAGTCAATTGTGCAAAGCAGTATGAGATGTGTGTCCAGGAGTCCCTGCGAGGATGCTGACACTGAGAAGAGCTTCTTGGTGTTTTGGGGATGGTAAAGTAGCTGCAACAACTCAGGAGAATTTAGAGCTGTTAAGAGGGGTGCAGAGATTACCTAGCACACCACTATTAGGACTTTAAAAGCTCTGTTTGCACCCCTTTTCCAGAGCAATAATAGCATACATCACCTGTAGTTTTATGCCTCACCAGTTCATCTGTGAATGGAGGAAATGTTACTTTAACTGTAGTTTATGAGTTCCATCTGGTGCCAGGGTGGGGACTGGAGACCCTCTCTTACCTTACAAAACATTATGTCCCTTCCCTGCCAAGCTGCTCTACTGATTAATAGTTAGACCCTAAGGCTAACTCTAAATTTAAAGATTCAGAATTCTTTCTCCATTGGTCTTCTCACAGATGCACGTGCACTTGGCTCCCTGGATCTGGCTGCTGTCTAAAGAAATTAAGATGAACAGTATTTTATTTAAAGCAGTAGCACACCATATGCAAGACCAGAGATGCTCTGTGTGATACCCACAAAATTTGGTATCTGCCTGCTTTTTTCATTCCTTTTAATCGATAAAAATATGATTTCCCTCTAGTTCAAAGGAAATTGAATTTTCACATAGCAGGGGAAAACAAATGCCCTTCAGCATTGCTATCAGTCAACTGGGGCACCAGATGTCTTTTAAACGGGTCCGACATACTGTCTCTCCATTTCCAAGTCTCTTTTATGCTTCTATTTATTGTAGGCAATTATGCTTTGACCCAAAGACATAATCCTAGTGGAATTAAAAATCATTGTGCCCTCTTTGTATAAAAAAGCTGTCTGATTTTATGGAAAAGAAGTGTAGAGAATGAATCTAATGGGAAATTAGGCACTAGTATTTGATGACTGTAAATGTATTTATTTATAACAGCTAATCTTGGTGGAAATGAAGAAATAAGATGAAATAATTAACTTTACTATTTATAAAAGGGTCTCTTTTATCCAGTGTGAAATGCAGTCACCTCTGTTATGAAATGCAATGGCTGCTAAACAGCACATAGACATTGTAAAATTAAATAAAAGAACAAATGTGCATTTGACACAGTGGGAAAAATGCAGCATGAAAGGAAAACATTTCATGAAAATGTTGCCCCTTTTTGCTGAAAACGTATTTTTAACTGGCTCTTGTTATTATTCAAACTGGAATTCAGTCACAAAAGTAATGTCTCTGGCCTTGCAAGATGTACTCTGACATTTTTAATAGCTTCAGTACAATAACTTCAATACAGAAAAAGCACTTACTTTAGAATAAGAAAGGACACTTACTCTCTGAGAGATAAAGGGCTTCATTTTCCTCTCAAAAATATTAGTTTTACTCATTATTTCACCGGAGTCATTGCAGACTTAGAACAGTGCAAGTGCAGGAGGAATCAGGGCCATCACACCAGCATCACAGAGAGAGAGGTAAGAGTGCTGCCTACTGAATTAACAGCCCTTTTCATAAAGCCAGGGAATGAAGGAGTAATAAAGGTGTTGGCTGGCTGTTGATGAATTCTCTGACCATGTGCAGTGTATCCTGGAGCTCCAGTAAAACCTTTATGTATCTCAAGAGAGAAAGAGAGCTAAAGGTATTGTAAAGAGCACTTTACCAAATGAAGTAGAAAGATCTGTGAGATTGTTACACTGTTAAAAATGTCAGCACACAATTACGACTCAGTTTATCTATAGAAAAAGTTTTATTGAAGTTGTTGAGTGAAATTTACAGTTTGTAACAGGAGACTGATTGAAGGTAAACTATCGCACCACCTGTGATACACGTACTCAAAAATTCCTCTGCTTAAATTAGATCACTACATTTAAATACAGTATTGCTATTTCATATATAACTATTACCCACAAATCAATCCACATTCAACTGGTATTATTTAGCTTACATGCTGACTGAAAGTCAGAGGGAGACTGTGTCTTGATAAATTGGAAAAGGAAGCAGAGTGATTTTAGTATCTTAGCATTGTTGATTAAATGTGTGAACCTAACTAAGAAAATAATCTGCAAGGAGAGATGTGATAGTGGTCACATTGTGTCACTGATTTGTATTAAATGCTAGGAAAGAGAGACAGAGACTCCTTTGATGATTTGCCATTCATTATGGTGATTTGATGTCCAGTTACTAAAATGAAATAGGTTTGTATAAGAATTACAACTGTCAAATAACATTTGGAATTTCATTCTGTGTAGAGAAATTAAAATTTTGAGTGATTATGTGAGAGACTTCTTTCTGAAGCAAGATTATAAATCCAGAGCTTTTCCTTGTTACTGGATCTTTAGATTAGGTGAAATTCTTACTGTTTGTTTTATCTCAAGCAGTTTTTAAGTGGATTGCTGAATTAATATCTTGTTAAATTCAAGAAACTATGGTGATGGAACATTATGCTTGAGATTTCAACTATGTATAAAGATATTTAAAGTTACAGGTCATATAGCTAATGTAAATCAACCGTCTGGGTGTATGCATACAATAAATATTTATTTCAGTTTATAGAAGCTATGTAATTGAGTACAGTAGGCAGATACACTATTAATTACAAATTACAGTACAGTCTGATCTGATATCAGGAGCAGAACACTCAAAATGCAGAATCTCTTGACATTTTTCACTCATTTCCATAACAATCAACCACTTAAACCACTCAGTCCCGGAGAAAATAATGACACTGGAGAGGAACTGATTTTTATGGCAAGTTTTCAACATACTAAGATCTCTTAAAACAGAAGAATGTATTATGAAATCATGAGACTTGTCCTTTGAACTAACATCTGCAGATGAACATGTGTGATTCCCATTGGCATAAATTTCCTAGGTAAACTTAACTAAACCTTGGACAGTAGAGCAATTTTGAAGATTCTCAAAGTTACGACTGTTAGATTTCACAGCTATGGGATTTTACAGCATTTGAATATTGCTAAGTGGTTGCTGTAGGAGTTACTGGCCTATTATTATAACTGCACTCTAGAAACAGAGAATCTGGCCGTACTGTTTTATTCTCTTAGAACAATCAGCCAGTAGAATTCCCTGCAAGATCCTAATGGACAATGTAGCTGTGGATCTGAAAGACCCGATCGGTGAAGAGCTGTCAGTGATACACCACAGGAAATGCCTAGGTAAGCTTTTGTGCATTTGAAGCTTTTAGCTTGATTGTGCACTCTCTGCAGCAATCATCTGTTTTAAAAGAAACAATAAAACGACAAAATTACCCACTTGATGACAGAATCAAATGTTGTTTTGTATGTATATAATCAAATGTTGAGATAAAAGCACAAAACACGTGCATTTTTTGAATGAATGCCCACTGAAATAAATGCACTCGTATTTTCCTTTCAGAAAGGGTTTCTAGACATGTAGTAACAAGGCTTACACTTTTTCACTGGCTTTCAAGGTCATAGCTTCAGTCAGCTGTCTTACCTTCAGGTCCCAGATTTGGTTTTCTTGCTTTTTGAACTTTGGCTCCTGGGTGCAGTGAAGCAGTGTGGTTGGGGAAAGCAGCAGATGCTGCACGGAAGTCTCTTTGGAAATGACACTTGTGCTCATCAGCACCTCTGCATTGCCACTATCTGTGGAGCTTCTCTGAGTCATGTGTATTCTGAGCCAAGAACAGGAGCTTGTCTGAGATGTCAGCAAAGTCTCAAGGCCATCAGTCCCAGATATTCAAGGCTGGAACTGAACCTCCCAACATTTCAGCAGGATAAACCTATTATTTGTGTTCTTGTGCTTGGTCTTACAGAGCTCATATTTTCCAGTTCTCTGAAATCACAGTCGTTAGAAAATTTCTCCTGTTTTAGCAGAACTGGGACTTCACATGTTGTCAATTGATTCCAGAAAGCGGGGGTCAAAAGATGGTAGATATTTTAAAGCTTACAACAAAATCGTGAAATCTCACAGCCTTAATATTGAAGCACAAGATATTTGGATCAAGCATTCCTTCATTTATATTTATGGTTTAATGCACTGTGAAGAATAAGGCATCCTGAAAAATGGCCTTTCTATGTTTTTAATATAAGACCCCATATTTGAGGTTTGTTTTTTGTTGGTTTTTTTCTGTAGAGTTGAGTTAAGGTTACTGCTGGCTTTTCCCCTGGACTCCCAGCAGAGGCAATGAGAGAGGCCTTTTGAGAGGTCCTTGAACTGTGCCAAAGGTTCAACTCCCCATGCTCTTCAGGCATGACTATGCTAATAAATTTGCATTTCCTCCCCCAGGCTCACATTCCTTTCATCTTAACTGTAGCCTCTTGTAAGATTTGCTGTATTGGCTTGCAGCCAATGTCGTGTCCTGTGAGGCTGAGGAAGGTGTTATAAAGACAGTACAGCGAGGCAGAACACTTCAATCCAAACAGTGCAAACTTCTTCAGAAAAAAAAGGAGCTTTTAATAGCTCCAACAATGCCGTGCCCTCTCCACTCTGTTACACCAGTTACTGGGGATAATACAATACAGAAGAGACTGGTGAATTTGTTGCAGAGCTTAGGCATCCATACATTTCACCAGTAGTAGCTTCTTTCCTTTTGTCAGCTGTGTTTAGTAGTTTTGTACTCAGATGACAGTTTAGGTGATACTAGACCATTACTTTTGGATTATAATCCAGGGGCCTGGTGAAAGAGAAGCTAAAGTGTTAAAGCCTAAGAAGGGCAAGTACATACATGTATGCAGCCAAAACTACATTACTGCATCACATCCTAATGACAACCATTACATAAAACATAAACAAACATAAAACAGACCGCATTATTTTTCACACATTGTGCCAAGTAAAATGTAGAGGCCTGTGTAAGAGGCTTTTACAAAATCCTATTATTTCTGGAAATCTTCAGGTGCTCACTCAAGGGCTGTACTGATGAGATTCTGAATTGGCAGTGTCACTTTGGCATTATTAGAGAAGCTTTGTTTATCTGTTGTTTGAAACCTAACTTCCAAGATGAATTGGTCCTTTCTGAAGACACTGGAGACAGCTGAAACTGAAGACCAGCCTCACATACTTTGAAAGCAGAGCCTTAGCTGGACTACATCTCAGGGGCTTACAGTGCTCATATTGTCACTGAGACCCTCAGCTGAATTTCAGTAAAGACAGTGTACTGTTTTGTGCCTGTTTACGGCAAGATACCTAAAAAAAGGCTGTCTGAAGTTAGCATCTTAAGTCTCCATATAGAACCCTAAAGTTAACTGCAGTTTTTCAAACAACACATGCAGCGTTTCCTGTATTTTAAAAACAGCTTTTGTTGTTTTGTTTCTTTCAGTGTCATTCAAAAACAAAGTGAAAATTAGGATTATAATTATTCAATAAAATGCATTGATTACCAGTGCCTGGTGCTGGGAACTGAGCAGAAATACACAGAAATACAGATCTCCAAGGAGTTAATTTGGAGATAACGTTTATTGATTGTGTAAAAATTTCCTACAAGTCAATCTAAAATGTGTCATCCAAAGAGGTATTTTTATAAATACAATACTGAGCTTTGCACAGGATGTGCTGTGAATGTAATGTTTCTGGAGTGATCCCAGATGAATTATTTATTTATCAAGTCACCTTAGATTTCACAAAGATATTTTCCCTGGAGGACTGATGCCATGACAAATAAAAGCCTGGCAAACCTGACCTTTGATAAGGTGGCACAACAGGGAGATTGCTACAGATTTCTTTCCTGTGTAGCTCTTTCATGTCTAGCTGTGGGTTACCTGGGCTCCTTGCCCTACACAAGTTGGCACCATTCTACCCCAGCTGCCCTCTCCCTGGAGGAACCTTTGCTTTCAAGCCTGTCAAATGTGGCTTAGAGAAGAATGACTTTTTTAAAGTCACTCCTCTGTGGCACAAATTGGTGGTGCCTAAAACTCAAGTATACTAAAAACTCAAGATTTTCTGCTACCCTCCCCATTGTGAGGGAGGCATTGCCACAGCAGTTAAGGAGTTCTTCAGGGAAGTGAGATTTAGATTCCAGCCATTTCATCCTTTCCATCTGAGTATTCCTGAGAGTTTGAACACGGATGCTTATTTCCCTTGCCTCTGTTCCAGCTAGCTGCATTCCTATTACAAAGAATTTCTGGTTTCAGGGATATCCATGTTTAGTAGAGCCCTTCCTGTTAGACTCTAGACTCAAAGCCAAGAGCAAAGTAACAGCATTAATCTCTACAATGAAAATGTATTTGGGAACATTAGCACACATATGGCAAGGATTTTTTAACATACATTACTGTATATAACTTTGCAGCTTAATTAATCAATTAAGATTAGTCCAGTTTGTAATCAAGTCCGAGAGTGATTGATGCATGTCGTATTAACTGCAGCATTCACATGAAGCTGTCATATACGTAGTCATTTTACAGCTGGATTTCACACTGAGTTGCTTGTAAACACTTAATGGTGAGAATATTTTAGTCTTACAATCAGGAAAATTGTATTGCACAATATGCTTTATGTGTTGTACACCCTGCTTAGATAATAACTCCTCCATCACTGATGTATCCTCTCGCTCCTCCCTCCTGGTTCAATAGCTGGCAAAGTAGTCCATTTTCAAAGGCTTTCTTTTGCTGTGGAAGAAGAGGTATAATTAAATTGTATCCCAGTAGTGAAGGTTTGTAATGATGATGAGCCAAAACTAATTGTATTGATTTGTTTATTACTGGCTTAGGAAGCTCATCAAACAAATGGACTGAAACTATTTCCATATTCTTATCTGTTTGGTAAATGAGAAACAAATAACACTTCCATATGTCTATTGCACGGTGTCATGGCATTAATGCTAATTCTGAAGTCAGATTCAAGCACAGGAAGGGAGGTTATCCCCAGTACAACGTTTCTACAGCTAAGAAATGCCACATTTTTTTTTTTAAATTTGTGTCTTTGGGTGAGTAAAATGATTTTTTTTCTTATTTTTCTTTTAGTATAAGTGTTATTACTAATTAAGGTTTTCTGACTGCCAGAATTGGAAAATAGCAGGATATACCCAAAAAGTGTAAAAGACAGGCAAAAGAAAGGAGATGGGTGTTCTATTCTTGCCTGCATGCACAGTTGTTCCTTGGCTTCTGTGTTAAACATGAATAATGTGAACTAAAAATTTATATGAATATTCATTTTAATTTTAAAATTAATTTACTTCACACTCTCACATTAACTCTGCAAACAGTCACATCTGGTTTAAATGTCTGCAGAAAGTAAATTTTTATACTTCATGTATGAGATTGTGCAGGAGCAGTTTTCATTCTGAATGAACAAAAAATTGGTGTTAATTCTCACCTAGTTGTGGGCCAGACAAGTTTCCCTGACCTATGTGAAAAATCATGTATAATGACTTAAAAATGCTGGAGTTTTTATTACTAAACATTCATGATCAATTCTTAGAGCAAAAGGCTGTTGAAGTTCATTTAAACAGGTGTTGCTCTAAAACTGTTGAATTTAGTGGTGGTTATTTGTTCACTTGGGTCTGTTTTAGAGCAGTGTCCTCGTGGCTGCAGCTGAGAAAGTCTAGAGATAGGAAAAAAGACCAAGTTAATTGTTATTTTTATTGGATTTGGGGGACCAGTGTTGTTGATGCTGTGAGCATGTGGATTCCTCCACAGTGACATGTTGACCTGGGCCACGTTTTGCTCTTCCAGTAATAAAAAAAAGTGTCCACTCTAAACAATTTAGACTTTGGATCCCTTCCCAGTGGAAGCAAAAGCCTTTTATTCTTAAGAGGTGGATAATTGTCATGAAAACTGCTATATATACATGTGGAACAATGGCATTCATTTTCTGAACTAAAGCTAGTTTCCTCAAGCATTCAACTGTGTGTTTTCAATTACAAATATTCACCTCATCTCACATCTCTTATATGCTGTAGTATATGACACATTGTGGCAAATTTTGTTGTCCAGCCATCAGGTTTTGGTCCAAAGAGGATTCAGTGAAGTTGGAGGGTGAATTACCCTTATATCCCTTATATCCCTCGAGAAGCTGATCCTGTCAGGTTGGTAGAGTGTTGCTTGAACTACTGCACTGCATTTTATGTCTAGACTGTGGATAAGTTAATAACACTAAAGATAGAGATAAAGCTAGAGAGAATTTTACACCTCAGTTATTAAACTTTGACCTTTATGATGCTTTAAAATCAGAAAATGTTTAAAAATGGCATATCTGGGATATCACGTCTGTAAGGAAAACTACCTCTCAATACACTGTGCAGTATTTATATCAGCATCTCTCTTCATAATCCAGTTTCTCTAAGTATCAGTTAAGGACTGGTGTTGCTGCCTTCTTTCTAGCCAGGCTATCTGTGGAGATGAGCTGCTACAGAGAGATTTGTGTGCAGTGACATGAAGCATCACATCTTGTCTGTTCTGCATCTTGTACTCCCATTGCAGAGCTGCAGTGCTTTACAGACTTTGACATTATCCTCCAGGCCTGGAGCCAGTGAATGGAAGGAGTACCTGCTCTCCCACTTTGCAGATGAGAAAACTCAGGCACCTGCTTTTTGTCAGGCACAGAATATTGTGGAATAAGCAAAAAAGGAACTGAAGACATTTAAACTCCTGCTTAGGAACATACGTGAGGAGGCTGGCTTTCTTGTTCCTTCTGTCTTCATTGGAAACTCCCTTTTCACAGCTATTGGAGTCCTTTCCAGAGTCATCAGAGAGATGGGTGATTAAAAATTGAGGCCTACTTAGGGGCTCTGAGTTGCCTTGTGAAGTTCTCTCTCTTCAATGGCTGTAGAAAGCCTGGGGAAAACAGTCTCAATTAAGCTGTGTGAATATCCTCTCTCCCCATGCTGTGCCTTGTGTGCTAATTATAAGGCAGCCCTTCTTCCCTATTCATTTCATTGTTATGCTTCGGGAAAAAACAGGGAACAAAAAAACCCCTTCTCATTCTAGATCTCTGACCTGAACCTACCTGTTAACAAATATCTCAAAGGCAATTGTTTTTTCAGAGTCAGGATTAGGATTTGACTAATTTTAAAGATCCAAGACCCCTTCCAAATATGAACATTTCCTGGCTTAGATCTTGTATGTTGCTGGTTTTTCATCCACACAGAGCTCAATATGCATATGCTGGTCTCTGGCTGTCAGAATTCACCATCACCCATAACAAGATGACAATCAGAGAGGAGGTGCTTTTTTGTGGCAACAAATACAGACTGCTTTTTTCCCAAGCTGCCTGAAAAGCTACCCATACATTTGTATGCACACCCTTATTCTGTTTAATATTTACAAAACTTGTGGAAGTTTTTTCATTTAAAATGATGGGTGAATCTGAGGTCTTAAGAACACTAATGAGCCAATCCTGAAGGAGCATTTCCATATGTCATGTCATTTGACTGAAGTTTGAGTTCAAGGGAAAACAAGATCTCAGCCACTTAGTATGCAGACATTTGCATGTACTCTCCAGTTACTAAGATTTTCTCCAAAAATCCATTCTATACATTAACAATACAAACTCTGAGAACTCCATTTTTTTTCACTTTGCAATAGTAAAAATATATATGATGAGATTGGTCCCCCAGGTCTGAAGCAAATACAGAATTCTAAAGCAATAGAAGTGCTCAGCACCAGGAGGGGAGCATCCAGAACTTGCAAGGTCAGATTTTCACAGTTAGAAAGATCCAGTGTAATTTCATTTCAGAGCTATCGGATGATCACAAAGCAAAAGCTTTAAGCCTTTGAATAACACATCTGGTTTTTTTTACTTTCACTGGTTTTATGCCTTGGCATTGTTTTCACATTGCACAGATTTGTGTATTAGAGTGCAAAGCAATAGTATACACGGCTACTTACTTTGGACTCTATACCTCAGAGCAGAAGAAAGCCACTGCAGTGTCTTCTTGTAATACTGAGGAGCAGGAGAGAAAGAAGTTTGTCACCTGTCAAGGCTGTATAGTAGAAATGACCCCCTCTGTGCTTCACTGGAGAGCATCAGATATTCCAGGGAGAATATGTCCTGTAGAGCAGGCATCACTGTGGCTAAGATATGAGCTCCTGATGCAAGATACAGCCTTGCTTATTCTGCAGACATTCTTGGCAAGAAAAATCTTGGAGATGGGACTTGCTATGAGCAAAGGCTTGTTATGGCTCCCATTAGGTAAGGGACACGAGGAGCGAAGTAAACAATTACCTCTGTGCTTTTGAATAGCCAATCTTTTGATGCTAGAATGTTTGTAAATATGCAAACAAAGAGGGATGAGAGTCAGAGCAGAAGTATAAAGAGATTTTATTTATGAAGCTATTGACGAATACCTTTTGTTGTGTTTACTCACCTCTTTTCCTAAGGAGAAAGTAGATAAAGCCAAGGATCTTTATGAAACCAAGTGAAATTCTAATAAAGCATCAAAGTACAGAATTTTGTCTTTTAAATTTCACTAAGATTGATATGCTGATCGCAAGATAATGGAGGAGACATAAGAAAATGACAGAATAAAAACCTGAACACAAGGGCAATTAGAGATGGCAGACAGTATTTTAAAGATTAGATTGGTCTGAAAGGTAAAACAATTCAAGTTCATGGAAACCTGTGAAATGAAAGAATCAAAAGCCAATATTTTTTCCATTCTGTCTATCATAAAAATGAATCTTCAATCACCTATATTATAGGTACTATCAGTGGGAACAATTCAAATCCTTGCAAATGGCAGATGAAGACCCTAAAATTGTGTCTTCCTAAATATAGCCTCATGAATAGCTCAAAAGCTTGACAGCCTCTGTGAGGCTCACAGGTAGAGTTTGCATGGTCCCAGTTACTGTATTAAAACCATCAAATTTTCATCCTCCTTGAGTGCCCATTCCCAGGGGGATCACAGAGTTTGTGAGTCTTGATGCACACTGGGTAGCAAGGTGCAAGAGGAAAAGCTTGGTTTGGAGGTGACCTGTTCCCTTGCAAACCCAGGAGGATTCACTTGCTTTCAGGGCAGCCTGTACAAACCTCACTTTCCTACTGAAGCAGCTGGTGATAATTTTCTCCCCACCTAGCTTTCACTGATGTTTTCAGCAAAAGAGCAAAGACTAATGCTTTCTTTACCTTCTTGCCACAGAGGAGAAATCTTGGCCTCAAGTCACAGCCACCTGGTTTCTTTTCTCTTTATTTTTGTTCTTACTCAGCCTTGTCCTGATTATCCAGCTTTGCTGTTGTGGTAGAATAATTGAGGTGGAATGAACTGAGATGAAACAAGTAGACAGTGTTCCACCACTTGTCCACTTAAGTTATTCACAAATTGTCTTGAAACAGGACCTTTGTTCTGCATCTTACATTATTACAGTGTTTCAGGTAAAGTTATGACTACCTCATAAGCATCTGTGTTCAGTTTCAAATACTCAGACATGAAATACAGTAACATTTTTTCCTTACCCTACAACTGAATATGTATTCTTTAGTTTTAAGTGCTATTTTGGCCTTACACTAATGAATCATGTCATTGCATTAAATTTTCTCAAGCTTTTTTTTTAAATGTTTCTGCAGTGCACTTCATGTTATTAGCTGCTCCCATTAATTCAACTTGCAGTTCCAGTTACCAAGTTCTTGTTAAGCCAAGTTACGCATTTAAGTGTCATAGAGTCAATGTCTTATTTTCAAAAAATCTTAATTTCCTCCAGACTTCCATCAATAACATCTTTAAAATCCATTTGCAATGTAAATGACTCCAAGTATAATCCATCCTGCTGTGTTCCAGAACACTTCCTTCTTGTTTAATTGCCATAGACACTTTAGTTACTAATTAAAGTTTATTGTTTATGATGTTGCATTTCATTAATAGTTGTGATAAAAATTGCATGTTCCAGCAGATTTTTTGCATGTTAATGCCACTAGTGAGACAGAATTCAGAATTGATGGGAAAAAGATAATCTCAGAGGTTTGGAGGTTGCACTCTTCTTCCCATGAAAAAACTGCCCCAAAGCATCTTGAAAAAGTGTGTATGTTGGAGTGAAGAGTCTTTCCCTTCTTGTGTGATAGAATAAATTAAAGCTTCTTTAAGTCTAATGGAGATACTGAAATTGTCATCATAGTCATTTGCAGAATAAATGTTTAGATTACATATATGTATATGCTTTCAGATTGCATAGACTTACATGTTTATATGTATTTGAACGACAAAATTAATTATTAAGAAGGTTTGGGACATAGTTGCAATTATGAATTGTTCAGCCTCAGAAGCTACTAGGCCTATTCACCCAAAAACTGTAATGAAAGATACTAAGGAAGATATAAGGCTGAAGCTTTAACAGTAGGTACAGAGAGGGAACGGGAAGTGTCTTTGATGGAAATCATCCAAGCAGTCACTGAACAGATAATATAAAAATCAGTTTCGTGGTGAGGAAATTTTCTGAATATATGAGTTTTGCACCTCCCAGTCCCGTGGATTCATGGAAAGGATCATTTAGGTCCAGAAGCTCTGAGACCACTCATTATGTGACCCCATGTCCCTATTGTCTCATCTGTCTCCACAATACCAGTGTGACCCATTAGCTTTAGGTCATCCTCTACTAGTACTCAGATAGCATCTGGCCCATGCTGGATCACTCAGAGAGAATGGTGCAATGCAGTAGGGCTGGTTTTGACAGAAAGCTATACTGATGAAAGTTCCTTTTTGCAGCAGAACACGTTTATACCAGGATTTTGTCCTAGTGAAACTATGTTTGCTTCTCTCTACAGAAATGAGACACCATCCTTTCTCTGACTCCTGCACAAAAATTTTTAGGGATGACAGCAGTGAGAATCACTGGCTGTAATCTTGCTGCTTCCCACCCTGGGAGGAGGAACACAAGCAGAGGTTTCCCTGAAAGACCCTCCCTCAGGGGGAGTTGTTGCATGCAATTACAACACGTTCTCTCAATTCCAAAATTCAGCTGCTCTTGCACTTGAGTAAATAGGCTTGTCAGTCTCAGGCATTATTTCTTAATGGAAATGGATCCTTTCTTGGATCAGTTGCAAATACAACAGGTAGACTTCTCCTCTGACCTGCCTGGGCCAAGGAAAGGCAAAGAATAAAGTCAAGTGAGACAATTAATTTTGTATTCTTATTCACACACTGTTGCTCCACACCTCAAGTGCTCTCTAGTGGCACATTCAGCACCATTGGCAAGATGCTAAACAAGTGGCACAGTCTTAACAAGAAGTTTCTTTTTTGGATCTAGAGTAATTCTTTCAGGCTGCAGCTATATTGAACTCATCAAGTGAGCAGAGCAGCCCAGTGCTGGGCACTCTGCCAGCCTGCAGTGTGTAGCATACAGGATTTGTCCTGCAGCTAAACAATAGCTCTCCTTCACCTCTGTGCCTCTCATGATGCAGCCCTTTCAGCATGGAAGGAAACTTTGGTCTCCTAATGACTTGCAAGTCTAAATTGGCTGTGTGATTAAGAATTATTTCTTTTGTGCTGTAGCAGTAAAAGAATTCAAATAGATGTGATAATGGTATTGCATTCATCATGTGAAGATTATTGAATGTAAAAGTGGAATGGAATGTACTTGTATCTCACAGAAAATTGCATTTAGAACTTGTCAGTACTATGCTACTTTTTAAATAATGCTTCAAGCTTCAAGCCTAGATCTAAACATAAATATGTTGGTGTTTCACACAAACAATTCAGAAACACTTATTGTCTCCTAAAAGCTGAGAAATTCTGGAATGTGTACTAAGAGATGATGAGATTTTTCCCCTTGTGACTCCATGGAAAGTCACAAAAGAGATTGTTTTGGAGGAACTAATTTTTAAAGAGCACTTTATGTAAGAGAATTATGTCACCATGTTTTCTGCACATGCTGTCAGGGCCACAGATCTCCTGGAAGAGGAAAAGAGAGAAAACTGGGGAGAGCATCAGTGCTGGAATAGTTTGGACTTCAGCATGAAGAGGTACTAAGTGTCACCACAAAATATTAAGTACTTTCTATTTTTCGGCCACTGTGTCTAAAAAAGTGAAAATATAACTAAGATTTGTGCACCTAGGCAACAAAAATTAGATGTTCACTCTCGAGTTTGACAATGATAAGATTTCCCAAAGTACACCTGACATCTCTGTTCCCATAACTGCATTTTTTCCATGTGAAAATATTCCCTTTAATAAATAGCTTTAATTTAAATGGATTCTGAGGTACAGCAACTTCACTGGTATCTGATGAGCATTCATTACTTTAGAAGGTCAGGCCATTTGGATAGACATTTCTTGCACTGTTTCATCACTATGCAAAGAGGAGACATGGAACTTGTTTGCACTTCACTCCTTTAGCTAAAGTTGAATATCTGTATTTTGCATCGCACTGCCTTGTGCTGCAGTATCCATCCTTCAGAAAAGCAGAGGAACACTGAGTAATAATCAGCCATATCCATTTTCTGAATATAGCATGACTCTTACAGGTCATATTTGCAGTACAGTCAAAACAGTGCACAGCAGATTACTGCTGTTTTACTGGAAAAAGGGTAAATTAAAATTACATTTAAGAACTTAAGAATAAAAAATGGCTGATGGCACAGCTTGTAGAGTTCTGCTTTGGAAATTATCTCTATTAGTTTACAGTGAAATTGAATTTTGGATCATCAAAAATTCCCATAAAACAGATGTCGAGGTCTGTTCTGTCTTTTTGTTCCGGCGTGTCCATACCACTCCCAGAAAGACACCTTGTGGGATGTGAGCTGACCTGACCATAGCTCTTCTCTTCTGGGAACTAAGTGTTCTGTATCACACAATTAGGGTGCCAGGCAGTTTGTCTTGACAAGAATGGACTGACACTCTGAATCAGAGTTACAATCTTTGCTTGGCTTTGTAGATTTTAGCAGATTTTAGATGTATAATTAGGGAGAAAAAAACCAAAATCTATTTTTGTCTTAATCCACCTACTCTGATAACTAAAGAGAAAGAGGTGTTTTCAACACACAAGGACCCCATGTCATACAAGTGTTTTATGAAGTTATTCTTTCAGGTATAAAAAAGATCTAACAAAATAGTGAGTTGAAACAGAGACAATTTAAGTTGAGATACCAACATGCCCTTACCTGTGCATTACCAAATACAGCCTTTTGTCCTTGAAGATGTATTTTGTATCAGCTTGAGCTAAAGAAGCTTCCTAATCTGACTGCTGTTCTCTTTCCTATGCACAAGCCAGGTTCAGCTTCCCACACCTCTGCAACCTCCTTGCATGTGGTCACACTTCCAGCCTGTTCCAATAACTTCCAGAAGAAGATCCCATGGGATACAGGCTGTCCTGACAGTAGCTTTTTCTCTTCCTTTAGGGAACAAAGTGCCACATCCCCTTCATGCCTGAAGCTACCAGTATTTAGAGTCCCTTGATGCCTCCCAAGGCAGTTCAGACTGGTTTAGCAGCTGAGCCATTAGACTCACAGCAGAAAAGAGACTTTTGTTTAGACAGCCTGAAAGTGCAGTGACACACAGTAACCTCCTGAATGCAAATACCTGCAACATTCTTGTTTCTGCAGTTTTCTGAGAAAGTAGCACCCCAGGTCATTGTAATGAATTGGTAAACATCACACTGTATTATATATGAAATTAATTTCCTAGAGCTCAGAAGCAGGGTGTTAATGCAATACTCCCCACTATGATGTTTGCTTTGTGATACTGGTATGATGCTGTGTTCTAAAATATTTGTATCCCAGTCATACCATACCACCTATTATTAGCTTAAATCTGTGAAGACAAAAAAGACCAGGAAGAAAGTTAATTTCACTTTTGGTTTTCAATTCTAATGCATTGTAACAGAATGCGAATAACCTCATTACTATACAAGTTTTGTGTGTCACATAATGACCTCTCTACTAAAGACCAAAGTTTGCATAATTGAGGAGAAACTCACCTACAACAGTGTTGGAATTCATTAGCATAAGGCTGAAATAATACTAAGAAAATAGCATTTGATGTCACCTCTTTAAACTGAAGCATTAGGTGTTCTATTTCCTTTGGACTTCTTAAAGATACATGCTCATGATCAGGGACATTACTTGTCATATTGAATCTGGAAAAATGGTCATGAGAGATTTACATAACAAATGGAAATGGGCTATTCATATGGAGCTTTGCATTTTTTTGCAAATATCAGTGAAATACATATAAATGGACTTATTTTTATAGGTGAAGTATTAATATATTTATCTTGACTTGTAAAAGTTCATCCTTCATGCTAGGCTCTGGTAATTAAAATACATGACAAATCATATCCACTGTAATTATCAAAATACACTGTAATTATCTGTTGATCTTTTGCACCTATTAAATAACTACTGAGGTGTTTCAAAGCTGAGTTATTTTTGTGTTACTTGAAACAAACCTACTGCAAAGTGGTGGTAAATCACTTAATATTGCAGCATAGATCAGCTCTGGATTGTTTTGTATCTTCTCCCTCTCCCCATTGTGATATTATGACCATTTTATTGACTATAGTTTTGTTAAAAATCATGTTTATGAATGACATCTGATTCCTGAATGCTATTCCAGCTGGTAAGAATATCCTGTGGTATGCAGTTATCAAGGATCACTCTGCAGGCAGCTATTCCTTTCATCCTGCACTTTGTCTTTACCATGACTGCAGACAGAAATTTTTAAATGAATTGAGGGAATTCAAGCCTGAGTTGGAAAAAAGAACAACTCTTATCTGAAAGCTGCAGGTAGTTAAACCTACTTCAGTGCATCTGCTCAGAATGAGAGAATTGTGAGCACAACGGTAATAAGCACAAGTATACAAAAACAATCTGAAAAATGGCACAATAGTTCAGCTTACCTTCCTTGAAGGTATAAGTATCCATGTATGAATGTGTGTAATGTAGTTTTCATGAGCCTTGGGACAAATTCACCTGTCATTGCTTACTGCAACGTTTCCCAAGCTTTTTCCCTTTCCACAAGTATCAATTCTAGCTCAAACACAGACAACTGGTTATATTTTTTAATATTACCAATTCTGTGGTTGTATAAGAGGTATGAGGATGCAATTTACTGTAGTGTTATATCAGAAATGGAGGTGAGGCCAAGTGGAATTATATAGGTGTCAGAGTTAATTTTCTTACTCTTCAAGGAAAAGCCTTACATCAGTTCCCTACAAACTTGAATTTCCACTGGTAATAATATCTTGCAGCCATGGTTATATGTAATGTAGCATTGGTTAAATCTTGTCTTCAGAGATTTATGCAAGTCATTTAAAAATAGAGATCTAGGAGTCAGAGCTGGCTAATTAATCTGTACCAAGGAAAGTGAAGTGCTTGGCCTTTCAGGCATCCAGTGATAGCTGAGTAAGCTTGCAATCCCATTAAATTGTCACTTCTGTGATGTCTCTTTTTTCCTTTTTCTTTTTTCCTTTTTCTTTTTCCTCACTCCTTCTTTTGCTGTATAAGAAGTTCAGAAGTGCTGAAACAATCAACTTATTGCAGGGACAGTTTTCAAGTAATTTTATGGATCTAGTTCAGAATTACAAATTAATTAGAAGTTACCAGTGTACCTCTCTGCATGATGGACTGAAGACTTGTTATCCATAAGCCTGTTAGGAATGTAACCAGGCAGATATCACTTCTAGATTATAGATGGTACAAATTTACCACTACAGTAATTATTAATTATTTAATAATTAATAACAACTTACCAGACTTACTACCTGATATTACTGTGTTTTGCTTTTTGTCTTCTCATGTCATTCCATGACATCTGTTGTCATATTGCTGTTAATTTTACCAGCCCTTTAGCCAAACTCGAAAGCTGCCGAATTTTTTACTATATATATATATATATATTCCATTTATGACAATACCCTAGAAATTCTTACTATCAGGAAATAGACAAGGCAAAACCATATAACCATAAAAGCTTGATTGAAAAAAGTAATTTTCTCATAATGACTGATAGGGTGAGTAGCAGTAGTCCCCAATTCCCTATAAACAGAAGTAATCAAGTGGCTCAAATCCAACTAACAGAATCTTAGTGGTTCAAGATAATCCTTTGTAGGTTAATAAGCAATTAATTATTTTTACAGTCATAACAGCATGTGCAGGAATATTCCCATCTTCATTTGATTGTAGCATGAAAGACACACCGTTCTTGCTGTGATAAATTGGAGATAACAGTTCACAGGACTGGATGGATCTCACTATATTCCTCACAGCCCAGAATACAGCCTTTTCCCTCCAAATTCACTGTTACCCATTATTTGTTTAGTTATCAGTAACTCTAGGTGAAGAATTACATTAGTTTTGTTCTCTAAGATGTATTTATCTATAAACTGAGGTTATCAATTTGTATGTGGGAAGAATTACTGTCTTTAGCAAAAAAAGGTTTTGAACATCTGTGCTGAGGTTTGAATTTCTAAAAGAGCTGCAGGGAGGTTTAGGTCTAATTATAATTATAATCACATGAAGAAAGCAGGTATCAAAAGGAGGTTCATGGCAGATCATGATTGCCTTCAGTGAAAACAAGTGCCAGAACCATAATCTTACTGAATCCCACACAGGACAGTGGGGACTTGCTAGCTAGATGATAAGAGGCTCAACAGAAACCTAGGTAGCAAAACACATTTTTTGTGTACTGCAGTAAAGCTGCATCTAAATTTAGCCAATATTTTATTTTTTACTTTTTATTCCATGTTTACACAAAGGAAGTCCCCTCTTTCCTATAATCCTTTATTCCCCCCCCACAGAATTGACATAACCTCTGTACCAGCCTTACATGTTCAACATATTCCAGTGTTTTCACCTTCCAGAAGAATGTATTTGCTGGCCTGTATTCCCACAACTGCTTGGAAATACCATATCCCTGGATCAGTAGGCAAGAAAGAACAGATCTTGCACCAGTCGTCTTCTATGATGCAGAAAAGAAAGATGGTGATGTTCTTAATCAATTCTGTCTGGTAAACTTCCCGTAACAATTGCCAGGTTTTATTCTTTATCTAGGCAGCAAATCTTGTTTATCTCACTCATTGCCCATCTTTTCAGCATGAGAATCAGATGCTGTTATCTTAGTCAATTCAAATGATTCAAATTATAGACATGGTTTATTCTGACATAGAATCATGTCAAGACTGTTGCAAACAGTGCAAAGTGCAAACCATAACCCACTATCCCATTTAAAGATAATTCTGGTCATGTAATTAGATGCATTGTCCACATGCTTTTTTCTTATGCTTAGTCTTAACAATTTCTGAACTGAGGAGTGGTCCACAGGGCCTTCCTGTATTTGAAATAAAAATATTGAGGTTCTGCTTCAGTTATTTCAGTAAGGGTTATTATTTGATCCAGTGAAGATTTTTTAACTAAAAATTCCTTAGTGTCAGATGACAGGAAGAAAATACTTCTGTAAAGGTATTTACGGATCTGAAAGGTAGATGTGACAATAATCCTTGTTCTTGCAGAATCCTTTCAGGAGTATTGATAGACATTGTGCTAATTAGAGTGTGACCATATCTCTAAGGAGGAAAGAAATGATAGGTAACAAAAAAAGGTGTGAATAGTTTTCTTCTCTGTCTGCTCACAGTGGATTTAGTTCTCTGTGTCAAAGCTGATGGAAGGAGACTCATGTGGGAATTGGATTAGACTGTCATCAGGATCCAAGGCAAACTTACCTCAGCTGTGAATCTAAGTGTCCTACATTAGTATTTGTGAAGATTTCATTCCCTCATCTATCCACATTCCTTAATGACATTTTACAATATTCTTTTCATCTAGTGTCCTGTGGGAAATTCTGTGTAGATATTGGCTAATGTTGATATCTATGTTTATTTAATTAATTCAACTGTAATAATAAATTTTCTAAAAGAAAATGTGGACCAAAATGGAATATTTGTCTTTTCTAGAGTGCTAAAGGAATACTGTTATGCTGCTGGCTTCCCAACATATATTGCCTTTTTAATAGTAAATCATATTTTTACCTTTTTATGAAATTTAGCTTTTATCTGACATACATTATTCTTCAGATGGAAAGCCAGGCCTGAGTGGCCTCATGGGGAGAAATGCTTAGCTCAATAATCATGACTAAGATGACTGATCTACAATATGTACATTCCTGTCATTCTTCTCCTTTATTTTCCAATTTGATCCAGCCCATTTATGACAAGTCTTAGGTAGCCCAATATGAATGATTCTGAGACTAAACGAGTAAGAAATACCTATGAGTAGTAACCAGAAAGTCTCTTACCAGAAGTAAATCTGTGCATAAATATTATCCAAAATCATAAAATAAATTATTGCACAACTTGTTCTGTTTGTTTTAAATGATCTTGTGAAACTTAAATGTTTAAAATCATATTTTCTCAGAGAAATATGCTGCAACTCCCAGAACTTCTTCCTTCTAGTAACTAAAAAAAGCTTAGGATGACCTCTGGTTATCTTTGTTTACTTTTTATTTGTGAAAATTGCAGGCAGGAATGATACAAAGCTCTCAGGAGTTCACTCCATGATTAACCATGACGTAACTGACAGAGGAAAACAGCAATAATTCATAGAGCCAGTAATTAATCTCTACCTCTATGGCTTACATTTGCCAACTGTCTCCATATTTGGCAGAGAGAGAGACTTGCTGAATATTTAATTTCCTCAGTGACAACTAAGGTATGAAATCAGATTTGAAGATAAACATCTTCTGTGGTTTCTGCTTACAAAAAGAGTAGCCAATTAAGTATGCTTGCTTAGTCCTTGCAAATATTTGCCATGGGATTGACATAGGAAATAGGTTTTTTTCCCTTTCTAGGTAGGAGCTCCACTTCACTAGCTGCTCACCCTCTGCAGTATTTGTTTGGGAGGATTCCTTGCTCTAAGCACATGAACCATACAGGTATTTTATTTTAGTTTTATTCTTCTTTTTGCCTTTCTGTGTTAAGGGCCAAATCATAAGGTGTTGAATCTCTCCTGCAAGGAGCTGCATACCCCAGCTGGATGTGAGCAGTTTGACCTACCCCGGGAGGTGATTTGCACCTCTTGGGATTGGTAATATGAGTAACTCAGAGATCAGGTTAGTGAATGGTTGTAGGGAATTCTTTTCAGGAAGATTATCCCTTTATAGTGAGGGGAAAGATCTTTGTTTGCATGGTTTATGGGAGCAAACAAACTTGCCTGTCTCACACACACCACATACTGCTGGTCTGCAAAAGGTAAACTTCTCCCCTCTGCCCTCTCCTAGAAATCTGAGGTTCTGTCCACATTCTGCATCCTCTGAACAAGTCAAACAGTCTGCAAACAAGCAAGCAACTACAGCCCAGAAATAAGAGGAATTTCACCTTAAGAAAAAATCAGTATCTTTCTCACCTGCATTTGATTTTTAAAGTACATACACTTGAGATGTTGCCCATTTAGTACTATTGAAAGGGTTGTTTCTTGACATAATTTCATACAAAACTATCATGACTGTGGATTCAGGCAGCTGTATATATAACAGGACTGTGCTTGTCAGAATCTTTATTAAGTTGCAGTTGGTAAAGGAAATAGATCTACTTTTTTTCTTTAGGCTTTAATGTGCTTTTGTTTTGAACTTGTCATTTTGATTTGCCTCTGAGCTTTGTTTTGATTTTCCTTGAAGATTTCTAGTAACAATAATTGTTTGCAACAGGAAGATTCATGTGAACTGACTTCCATTTTAGACTTCAATTCCTATAAAATGAAAGGGAATTGCAATGTGGATGTGAGCAGAAAGGACTGATGCTTCTGCACAATGCTTGTCTGCTCCAACTGGAAATATATTTTCATGATTAATAAAAAGAGAGTAGAAGTCTTTGTACTCTGTTAGGGTTTTATTGATGGCTGCTCCCCAGAATACTGAAAAGATGCTATCAATACTCTTGACTCTCTGCTTAATCAAGATGTGACCCTCCAGTACAGCCAGACAGTGTGGTTGCTTCAGAGATAGAGCAATGTTACCCCTGAGGGGAGAGGTGGTTGTTATTATTTTTGGTTGATTTTTTTTTTAGTAATTCCATTAAAATGTAATCAGTGCCATTAAATAATATTTAATGCCACTTAAGTGCTGTTGGACACAAATAGGAAATCAATCAGCTTGTTCTCTACTTCAGTGGCCTTCAACCGTATGAACTGCATTGGTACCTCAGGGGGTAAGGCAGCACCTGGCACAGGAGACAAACCAGATCAATAGCAGTATGTTGGATTTGGTTTTTAAAATTGCTCTTGCTTAGAATGTGCTAACAGGCACGTTCAATATCAGGTAGCTGGGCTTGGAACAAGAAGTTTTCAAGTGCACCCTTAATGCTTGCAACTTGCTAGGTATTTTTGTTCCATAAGTCCTGCACATCACAAGCCAAAGTGATAAGAGTGGACCCTCCCTTGAGCAAGCTGAAAAGACTGTGCTTACTGTCAAATCTACAGCATGTTCTTAGCCAGGTGGTGGAATTAGGCATGATCCTTGGCGTGCTTCACTGTTGGAGCAGTGCACATTCTTCATTGATTCAGTGCCTTCAGCCTCGTTGGAGTGCAAAGATGCATTTGTAAATGATGCTTTAAAAATATTGTGGGAATTGAGATAGGTTAGGAATTGAACCACATGCTGGCTCCCCTGACAGCCAGTACCTGGTGGGTAAATGGAGTAGGGTAGTTGCCTCTAAAGGATTTAAGATGATCCCATTAACTGCGGTGGATATTTGTTTGCATTCCCTACCTGTGAGGCTGGGGGGAAAGGGATTACAATCAGTAGCTGCTAGCAAAGGTGAGCTCTGCTGACTGTTGGTAATGTCTTCATAGGGCTAGGAAAAACTGAGCAATTCTGTGCAATTTCAAAAGCCCTGACCAAAGACTCGTATCTTCCTTCAAAAAGTCCATATGAGGTGAGTTTTCACATGAACTCAAGCTATTTTAAAGACTCCTGCTGGATCTTGCAGGAATGCATTTGGCAATTCCTTGCAGCTGTTTAATTCCAACATAATTGCCTTTGAGATTTCCTTTCTGATTTTTCTGTGTATGGCACACTAAGCTATGTAGATAAGAAGCAATCTATACATTCTGTTCATAGGAGTAAATCAAAGAATATAACACAGATGGACAGCAGCAAGGAAAAGACTCCATTCTTGTAATTTAAAATGCATTGCAATGTGAATCCCACTGAGTTGAAATATCTAATTCCAAGAATTTCCTGGGGCAAGAAACATGAGGTCACTTTATTCTGCACCAGTCACATCAGTCTACAAATTAAAACATAATGAAATATATTTGAAACAATTGCACACACCTTTTTCTGAGTTCTTCACAAAATACATTTATGTAAGCCATCCAAAGACTAACAGTTTTTGCTGTGTGCTAAAAATGTGTTTTCCCCTCTGATTGCACCTAGATTGCAACTTTCTGTCATCTATAGGTGACAGATGGAAGGAATTACAAAGTCTCGTCCCTTTTGAATGTTATTCCCCTTGATACTGAATCATCCCCTACACTACAAGTGTTTTAAAACCTTGCCTTACCAACAGTACTGATTCCAACTGTCTTTTGCAAATAGATCCTAAATGACACAATAAAATATTCTTGCCAGGGCCTTTTAGCACTCACCCTGTTAGAACAGTGCCATGAGTTACACAAATCACTCTATTAGACATTTGGTCCCTGACAGGTAGATGTGGGAAATGCTGAATATGATTCTAAAAAGCCCAAACTTTTGAATTGTGGATCAGATCAGAGGGAAGATCATGTTAGTGAAGGGGAGGAACTGAATATCTTGCATCCCCAGCTCAGCCATATCTAATCTCCACACTCCTCTAAGGAAAAGCAAGATGTGCTATGTGTGCAGCCATTCAAACCATGCAGTATGAGCACGTTGCTCTGTTTTGTGAATCTGGTTCCTCACACCATCTCCATCTCAGCATGAGAAAAGTCTGTAAGCTCAGTGCAATCGTATCATAATTTGGATCTCTGCAGGAGACTGAACTCACATCACCAGAATGCATCAAGCCAATGCATATGTCAATGCACAGTTATATATCCACAAAACACTTCCAGGCCCGTGGTGACATTTTTCAAACTCATGTATTGACAGAAGTACCAGGGTATTTTTTAAGCATTTCCAGGAGGAAACAGATCATTACAATGAGGAAGAAAACCCAGCAGAACACTGACACTCAAGTACATTACTTAGTGTGCAGTTACATTAATGAGCCATTTCTTCAAGTCCCAGGTTTGCCAATAGTGTCACTGTTCGTTTATCAAGGCAGAATCATCCTGGATGTGAACAGAATGCATGTATAATAGATAACTTCTCAATCCGCCCATACCATACATTTCCTTGAGCCCATTACAAAAGATTTATTTCAAAATTGGAATTTTTTTTTACAGCTGGACAGAATGAGACTGTTTGTTGAACAAATGGTGCTAAAATCCCCAAGGGTCTGACTTCAATAACAACCAAGACTGCTGCTTAAGCCAGCTGATGCTCTTTTAATGAGTGCTGCTTGTCAAAAGATCATATCTGCAAGTTGCTGTGTAAAATAACAGCATTGAATGAGTTCATAAAGCGGTCTCTCTTCTGAAATGGATGAGGTGCTGTACCAATCTCTGCAGCACAGAACAGATACTTGTTTGAACTGAAAAGGAGAAAAAAAACAAACCCAAAGCATACGACAGAGTTTGTTTTTTTTCTTTTCTACTTGTTTTTTTTATTATTATTTATGGTTCCTTGGGTTTTTTTCCTCTTTCTTACAACTTTGTGTTCCTATATAAAAAGCTTGGTAGATTCAATAAGAAAAATGATGAAGCACAAGCTTAAGAATTAATTTCAGCTTTGGCCTGAGTAAATTAATACAAGCATGACAAGTTGCTTATATAGCAAACAGGTGGACAGTAAGATAAAGCCTTTTCATGTGACAGGAAAAAGGTCTCTCTTTGTCCCCCATAACGTTTTTCAAGACAAATCAAGAAGAGACTCCCAGACAAATCAAAATGGCAGGTTCAAAACAAAGCATGAGTCCTTTTTTGAAAGGAAGATCAGCCCCACACCAGGCCCACACTTATTAAAGTTGCTTTCTGACAAATGCAACCCCTTTATGATTGTTTTCAGTCTGCAGTCCTGATTGTATTTAAATAAAACTGTACCATGTAACTACCAAACCATTATTACCACTGATGTTTTCAGAGCTAAGATCATGCAGAAAATGAACAGCATTTAGTAGCCCTGCCATCAACATGCTCTTTTCAACATACATATTATTTATGGCTGCAGGTTAGGTTATACGCTTGTATATCACATTTTTCACCAGAAACATCAATGAGTAATTGGGTACTGCAGGGTTTCCTGTGCAATACTGAGTCATTTTGATTAGACCCATATTTTATTGCTTACATTATTAACATCAAAGTTTTTTAAACTACAATACTCTATACCTTTGATTTTAATGTGGGTGTTGGAAATCAGGTTCTAACATTCTCAAGGTACATCAAAACAACTGGTACAGTTCACATCTGTGTACAAACTAACTCTGTCTTATGAAAATGAACTATGAAGTTAATTCAGATTTGTCAGAGCCTTGAACTATGTAAGCAATGAATCTTTCAGACAGTTAATTGAAGTAGAAAAGGGAGAGAATTCACATAAAAATTTTACTAGTGCTTGGATTGAATCTTACCATCCTGGATAGGTCTGAAGATGCAAGTCTCAGCAAATCCTGACCTTGACCAGAAATATAAACATAAAATTCTATTTTGCTTTAAAAGTAATTTTTAATTTTTTCAAACCTTTCTCGATTTTGCAGATCTTGCATCTAGGCTGATAAAATCATGAAGCAGGAATAATAACAATTTCATACTTGGAAAAATATATATGTGTAGAGATGTTAGTTGAATGTGTCACCTCTATTAACCTCTCTTCCAAACCAGCAGAGAAGTGGGAATATTTACTTATCATACAAATTCAAACTAAGATGCTTCTCTTGTGAGCAAAAATACTCCCGAATTTTCTTGCCAGGGTAAAGTCTTGTGTGGTTTCCTGCATGTATTACCCTCAAGTTTTTTAAATTATTCAGGGTTCTTAATACCGGGCATAAGGTAAGAAACATTCTTTCTGGTATTTAACTTTTTAATTCCAGAGTGGTTAAACTTTTATTCCTCCAACTGTGTCTCCAGTTGTCACAATTTTTTCTATAGTAACTAAGCTGTTGTACTGCGATGCAAGGGTCTATATACAATATTTAGTATGCTGCTTGTCTGTAGTGTTTTAGGCTACACAGAAAACAGCCTCTAGCACATTAACTGCCTGTTTCACCTGAAGTAAAACAGGAAAGCATTTTAAAAGATAAGTTTTCCCATGTCACCTTTCCTGCTTGTACTTTGGATTATCAGAACCATTTCCCCCTCACATGTAAGCAGTCAGATATAGAGAAAAATGTGTTATTTAAACCATGGGAACATTTTTCTTTGCTGTTCTATTAATATCTGATAGAAATAAAAAGGAAAAATTCTGAATAAATTACTACAGGCTTCCTAAAACCTGTAAAATTATTTTTTAAACAGATCTTTGGCTAGCAAAAATGAGATCTCAACACATGTGTAATGGAGCCAGACTTACAGAGGAAAATGATCATTTCTTATGTGTGGCACCTGTCAGATTTCTTTAAGAGTCTAAATGCACGTGTTATCACTGATAACCAGCCTTACTCCCAAACAGGCCAATCAAAGCCTAATTTTGAGAGGTAAATCTTAGAGTCCTTTCAAAGTCCAATTTCAAAGCATGATCCTGCGTTATCTGGCAGAGATCATTATCAGCTGGATTTGTTTGTGCCCAATGCAGCTTTGAAGGATAGCAGTGGTAAGAAATCAGAGAGAATCTCTCTTCCACCAGCGATAACAGCCTAAGAAGTAGTACTAGTCCTAAAACTTGCCTCTGCGCCAATGGTTTTACAGTAGGGGTTTAGAGACAGCACACACAGCCTCACAGTTTGCTGAATCCCACGGTAAGATCCTTGGAGCAGTGCTCTGAGCAGGTAGCAATCATGTGGCCCTATATATCATGATTAGTCCAGGACAAAGAACAGATGGCATGAGAAGGAGATGGATTCCATGAATATGGAGTGGGTGGCAATTGTAGCTAGTCCAAGCTCTGAGACCTGAGAGAGTGATATTGGTAAATCGTGATAAATGTGAAGGGGTTGTTTCCTGGGTACTACAAGTTACAGGAAGACAGAATGGAATTGTCAGCTATCTGACAACAAATTTTTATACATGAGGAGGTTTTTTTATGGCTGCTTTTATTCTGTGATGTGTTGTTTTCATTTGTTTGTTTGCTGCCAGGCATTCATTGTGAGAATTTAGGATTTCCATTTTATGAAGAGATGTCTTTGTGTGGGAAGTGCCTGTGAGACCAACTGGGGAATCTGTGATATCACAGTTAGGGAAGATGAATTCACAACTAGTAGTGAATGTTTAAGCCCTGTTCTTCAGGTAAATGAACATAAGCAAATAAATCTGACTTACTTTTGAGTTCTGTCTCACAAAGTTAATTGCTTGATATTGAATTTTTATTGATGGTTCCTTTTCCACTCTCTGGTTACTGTATTAGGAAAAGGAGTGCTCTGAAAGCCAGGCAGAAAAGGAAAATACTACAAAGGATGTTGGACCTGAGTCTCCTGAGACACTCAGTGTATAGATATCTTTGGCTTATCAAAGACCCATTGGTCACATCTCCATTCAAGATCAAGTCTGGCTATTTCTGAGACTTAGGCAGCAAGTAATAACTCTCCAGTGGAGGGATGACATCTTTCAATGGAGATGCCAAGGTGTAAGCACGGATTTGTTCAACAGACCTTTTCTTGGCACATGCCTCAGACGGTGTAAAATGGCTCAGCAATATCCACAGAAATACATATGGGATTTTAAGGATTTTATTATGTCTCTGTCCTTACAAATAAGTAACTGCTGGGTTTCATCTTTCATTGTGACACTATACTCATTTTCATCACCGAAGAAACCAGAAGGGTAATGGGGTTGTTTCGTTATCAGAAAGTTTTGACTAGATTTGTCCTCACTGTTTTCTTAGGAGAGTTTATCTCTATGCCTAATACATATTCTAGAGTGTAATATTTGCAGGCTTTCAGAAGATTTTTACTTCTCTTTGCAGGAAAAAGAAAATGGGTTTCACAGTTCCTCACAGGAAAGCTGTGCAATAATTTCTGATGCAAAGCAGAGAAATATTTCCAATATTTACAGTACTTTCAGTGTTTTTCTTTTGAATAATTCCTGTCTCTTGTAAGAACTTGGAAAAAGGCTACTGCTACATTTTTTCTTTCAGGAAAATTTTGTTTAGTTTGGGTGAAGCTTAAGCTCATTTTTGGACACCATGTAGGTTAAAATTAAGATACTCTTTCTGAATTCTATATAAATTCTTTAATAACAAATGGCTATTTTCTCTTGACTTCAAAGCTGATTGCTTGCCATTTCCAGAGCATCTCATTTAAATTTTTGAAAATCCATTCAAAATTTATTGAAAAGGACATTTTTTAAAAGATGAAGAACAAGAAATACAAAACCACCTAGGATATCAGGTCGATTTACTGATGGGAATTCTGCATCATCTGGGGAGCTGGCGTTGAATAATAACAGGCTCTTTTCTATTTCTTGTTTGAGAAGCCTGGGTTCTGTGGTATGGCATTCATTTTGATGTCTGTTTTGTAGTACGGTTACACTTGTTAGTAGGAGGAATGTGCAGGGTTTGCTGAGAAGACAAACTACTGTGAGAATTTGAGCCAGTGAAGGATGGCACTCCATGAAATCAGCACCCCCATATTTCAAACTGTCTTCAGTGAAAGGAAAGTCTGCACAGGGAGGCACAATGAGACAGCTTTTACTGGAATTGAATCTTGTTGGAAAGTCTATACTTTGAAAAGTTTGCCATTCATTTAAGCCAGGTGAAGATTTTAATTTGCATGTCAAAAATAAGCATACATCCCAGTTAGTTATTTATGATAATTTGTGGAATATGGTTTTCCTAGTAGGGTCTCATCAGGCTTATCAGGTCTGCTTGAGATTCAGGGGCAGAAGCAGACAGGGATTTCTGTTTTTAAATGGGACTTCAATTGCTTTTCCATTACAATTGAAAGATTACTGGCACATTGCCCACTTGTAAGGGAAACATTCAGGAACTGCTGGGACAAATTGTATTCAGGTGGTCATGTTGCAAACGTCTGCATCCCCCTTATGGGCCATGCTGTATTTGGTGGTGCTTTGTGCAACTTGTGTTTGCTAAAAACTCTCTCTTCCTGTTGTCCTATAGTCTACTATGCATTGTTAATGCAATTGACTGAGAATTAGATTTATCTGTTGTCGATTTGCTGCTTGATCCCATCATCCTGAAGACAATGAGAATACTGTTGGTGGGATCAAGAGCAAGGGACCAAGAGCAAGCTGGATGTCTCACATAGCTTCTGTGTCATCTTCAGTTAGTAAGTCAGAATGGCTACTTAATTTACAGGTGTGCTAATAGTTTTGTTTTCAATAAGTACTCAGAACAGAAACAGAAAGACTGCTATTTATCTTAGAACATTTCAAAGTGAGAGAACAATGTAATAATTCAGTAGAACTTTGTGCAAATGCTAATTTTAGCACTTCAGCAGCAGACACCCACTATCCACAAAGTTATTTGGATATCAGCACAGTACAGTGTAGTGTCAGACCAAGGGCCAAATGAAATCACAAAGAACATAAATAATTTTACACCTTCATTATAATGTTGTTTTGAAAAAAAATTTCATTGAAACCTTTTTTAAATAAACATGAAGAGAGAAAATGTAGATAACTTTCTAGGAGGTGCATTCAACTCATCTTCTACCTGCTGCTACCTAATGAAAATACACAGCAATGTAAGATTTCACCTTTCCACTCTGTCAAAATCTTTTATGCATCTCCTCATGATTTTTTAACCAAGGTAAGCACCGAAGACAAAGTACTGAAAAGCTTTCAGCGTTATTTGCTTGGGGAGGGGTCCTTTACCAGGTATTTTGCCCCATATTCTGTTGTGTTGTATAATTGTGGAAGTTTATAACCAAACTGAATTGTGGAGTTTTATAAATACTGCTCAGGTAAATAACAATATGGTGGCAGGTAAAAGAGGTGAATTGAATGATATTTAATCATAGCTATGCCTGCTCCTCAGGCTCCTGGAGTGGACAGCTGAAGGGGCAAAGATATTACCACTGCAACAATGATCTTTCTATGTGAATACAAGGCATGATTCAATCCAGGCTTGCAAAAGATGTAGAGCCAGT
This sequence comes from Calypte anna, assembly GCF_003957555.1. Classification (NCBI taxonomy): domain Eukaryota; kingdom Metazoa; phylum Chordata; class Aves; order Apodiformes; family Trochilidae; genus Calypte; species Calypte anna. The sequence continues at coordinate 19,406,140 of NC_044254.1, read as the reverse complement.
AAAGTTCTTTATAGGCATAAAATCTTTTTGAAGCTGTTAACTTGTCTAATAAAAATATCAGATACTCTTTCTTTCCTCAACTGCATTTATTTGCTCTATTTTCTATCAACAGAAAATTCTAGAAAACTGCTCTATCCAGGCTCATGAATACACTTTCCTAGAGGGTCAAGATATATATTCCTGGCTGGATTGCTTTAAGACACAGCCATTTCCTGGCTTCCCAGTGCAAAGTCAGCCATCTGATGCTGTGCTTCCAAAGGATGTGAGTTGGTCTAGGCTGGTTTTTTTGTTGGTGATAAACAATTGGAAAAATATCATCATCTACCACAGAGCTCAGTTCAGGCAGTGTCTGACAGGTTGCAACACCATCTACCACACAGCTAGAGTCAGGCAGTGTCTGACAGGCTGCTGAGCAGGACAGAGCATGGGATGGATGCTCACTATAGATGCAACTGAGCTATATAGACCCAGCTTTGTCCACCTGAGTCTTAGCTTTTCTGCTTGTTGATAGTATTTTTCCTTGCATATGTTGCATAACCCTGTGAGGTCTCATTTGCATGCAATATTAAACTGCATAGGAAGGAGCATGTTGGCAATGTATATTTCAGGTCTGGATTGCAGTGTAAAATGCATTTTTCCCATGGTAAATTTCCATGCATTAATGCATTACAGAAATGCATTTCATGCAATTTTGTGCACTAATCAAATAATTTATCAAGAGGACATAGTTTTGTATTTCTTATGCCTTCATGTCAGCCACTCTTGTTAAAGGGAAACTCCAGAAAATTTCAGGAAATTAAGTTAACTACTTTCTGGGAGAAATTAAGTTTGTCTTATGTGTTCATTTACTGTGGTATTTTGAGGACTGAGGGAGACAATATCTAGCATGTTTTCAACCATTGTTCTGTACTCAGCCTCTATAAACTCTGTTTAATGCCATATAGGCTGACGAGTCTACAATGGATTTTGCAAGTTAGAAATGGGCAATTCATTCCACAGTGTGTGAAAACAAGCATTATTGAAAGTAACCCTTTGCATGCCCTTATAGAAATCAAATAAAAATACAAAGGCAAACAAACACAAAGCACTCAAGGTCCAGAGGACTAGAAAATTCTCTAGTTGAAGAGCAGCTCTCTGGTTTTGCTTGTACAAGTAAATGGCAAACTCAGAAGATCTCAGCTGAAAATGTTCACTATTCTTCCTCCACCTATGTTATTGTTCTCAGGTACTTACAGAAGCTTTTGCTATTGAATAATTGCTGAAACTTATTGTCTGAGTCTTTTTAAGGAATCGTCTTCATAAAATAATTTAATTTCTATTTCTTCCTCCTGACACTAAATTTTTGTTTTGTATAACCCCTTATGAATAAATTGAAATAAAATAGTCATAATGTCACCACTAAAAAAATTCAATATTTAGTGATCCTCTAGTATATAAAAAAAATAGCTCATTTGCTTTGTCTTGTAAGCAGAAGAAACACCTGTGATAGATATAAGTGCAATGCATGTCTATGATATCAGTAAATCAGTTTGCTTAATCTGTGCATATTATATACACCAGCAGAGGCATTGCATGACTAAGTGTGTAATAATGAGTACTTCACAATGGAGGACAATACTGCACAGAGTAAAGATAAAGGATAATTACAATACTCAAAAATTAGCACCCCATACTAAAGCTATGAGGACACATCAGATTTCTGCATTGCTTCACATGGTAATAATGTGTGTACCCATGTAGCTTTCATGATGATAGATGTATATAGACTGTTATATGAGCAGTTCAAGAAGGAATTACCTGTTTATGTTGAATAATTTCCATGTGAATAGTTTAGGTTTGTGAGTTTTCTTGATTTTCTTTTCTGAGATCTGCAGTTTCCCTGTACCACTGGCTTCTTATCACAGACTTGCAGTCACACAACCTGATCTCACCAGATGAAACAAATAATTGTAGTTAGATCTAGTCAACACTTAGATGAGAAATTTCCAAGGTAATCCAAGAATGCATTAGGAAACTGCTCTATACCAGTATTCCTGTCTTGTCAACACTGAGTAAGCTGTTGGGAATTTACCTAACCATAGTTCTTCCTCCTCATCCTAAACTGCCCTTTACCACTCTTGTGCTGTTAAACACTTCCCCCAGAAGCAGCTGCATTTTTAGGTGCATATGCAGTGTACCAACAACCTATTGGGATGAAAAGTACAACATAAGCATTAGTGCCAGCTCAGATGTTATATTTTAAATTAGCTTTCTGCAGCTCTGGTTCTAGTATAAGCCAACAGCATGTTAATTTTCAAGCACCATTTATGTCACCCTTTGGCTGGTGGGCATGGTCAAGACTTTCAACACTTTACAGTCAAGTACAGCCTTTCCTTTTCAAAAATTCTTATCTAGAATCAGGAGAAGTGCTGCCCTACAAGAAGGGCAAGAAAAACCAGCATTTCTATTATGATCTTCTGTTATATAAAACAGAATGAACATGGCTATTTTTATTTCTTTGTAACCTGTGATTTAGTTGGCTTATTGGACTTAATTGAGAGCTGGACCTGGAATTGCATCTTGAGCTTGCTTTTTCTCTAAGCCAGTGGAGGAAACATTTCTTGATCCTACTGAATACATGGAGTGAATTCTCACACTGTGCAAATGTCTGTTTCTTCTCAGTTCTTTGTAACAGCTACAGTTCTCTTCCCTTGGGCAAAAAGTATGGGAAATGCATACATGAAGACTGGATAGCAATAGCTTCATAGCATATATCATCAGGGCAAAATAAAACAAGAGGCCATCAGACCTGTTGCCAAATACAAATAAACACAGCATACAAAATAAATACATGAGTAATCTTGTATAATGAGAAAGGTGAAGCCCAACAAGCTGTGCAGCTTCTTTACTGTTGAAAGACTAATATTGCACTTAATTTTTCAAAGAAAGTCATGCTTTTCTTCTGTACCTTTCCCTGAATACATAACAAAGCCATGGAGCAATTTCCATAACTGAATGCATGGAATGAGACAGGCAGCAAGAAAACACTGTTAGGGTGATTGTAATTGTTATTAGGCACAATAACTAAAAGGCAGAAAATAGATATGTTCTTCCCACAGTTTAGGGTAGGCCCCATATTAGGGGGCTTCACCTCCCAAAGGTATTTCTGGCTATATACCTGACAATATGCCAGTCTCAGAGAAATTTAACTCTGGTAGAGGTTGTTCCAGTGACTTCAGTGAAGTTCTGCCTGACCACACCAGAAGTGAATTACACACACTGCTATTAATTTGGGCATTCACTCTGTATACTGTGTCAAATTGCTGATTCCTTTGCTCTTAGAACTTCCAGTGAATGTATCTCTTTAAAGTAAATGGTAAAATGAAGTGTCAATCTTTCATTATCTCTTGTGTTTATATATTAAGCTGAGTAGGAAATCTGATTACATATCAAAAGTATATACTCTTATAGAAGGAACAAAGGAGTGAAAGCTCTCTGTTGATGTTTTCTTTCAGTTTGGAAAAAAATAATTTCATAAACATTCTGGATACTTATAATATACATTTATGCACCATTCCTTCCAGTGTGAAATGAAGATGCTCATTTTCAAAATCTCTAAAACCTAGACAAGTTTGGCTATGACTTTTAAATTCAGATTTAGGTAAGGAAGTCCAATTTGTGCAAGCTTGGAGAGGTTTTCGTAATGCCAAGCATATCTGAATATGCCAGTCTTTGTACCTTTGCAGTATTTCACATTGCCTGGTATAATGTTTGTCATGGTTTTAATTTTTCCTCAGAATGAATCTCTTTTATGTCTACTATTTACAATCCCTGCCAGAGTCATTGAGCACAAGAAATTCAGTATCTGCAAGATGCAGAAACTTGCAGAAACTGCTTTCTTCCTCACACTCACATAATAAGTAATGGATGGCTTTAAGAAAGGATCTTTACTCCATGCTTTACCTGTCCATGTGTAGGACTTTGATTTCATTTGAAATGAAAGGCATAAACCTTAGGTCTGAAAACTAATAGAATTTCTGCATTTACCTGCTGATCCATAGCCTTTAGGTTAGATTGTGTGTCAGCCAGCAGTCAGCTTGTTGAATGAAGCAATACTTTAAAACTAAAATGAAATGATTTCTATTATATGTAGCCTGACACCAGATATGAAGGCAGATTTCTGGTGGCTTGTTATTGGAAATATTTTCCAGTCTGTGTGATAAGCGAGACTGAACAAGCAGTAGGAAGTAGACCTAATCAGATAATGCTGACTTGCAGACCCAAAAAAAAGAGAGGAAATGTATTTTACCTAAATGCCATGCCTTCTCTGGTCAAGACTGAGGACAAAATGGGTAGTGTAGTGGTAAAAGGCCCTTTAGAGATCAAGGAGTAAACCCTCTGGTTTCTGAGTCTGTCTGGTCCCTATTTATCTGGGATATTAATTGTCTGTAGTACAGAAGGTTTATATCTAAGTGCCTGAGTGAGTTGGAGCACTGGAGATGGGGCAAGGTGAACATCAAACTGAATCAACTATTAATTTTTCATGAAGTCTAGGTGTTTTTTAGGAACTTCAAAGGAATCTAAGATACAGACTTGTGCAGAGGGTCCCTGTGATCAAGTGCTCTATTCTGGCCAGACTGTCTGTCCACACATATCCTTCATGGAAATACTTTTGAAAGCTAGGGATATTCACAGGATAAGCAACTTCTTGGTATGATTTGAGGAGCATTCATGATGTTGCAGGATGGACAACAAAGGGTCTTACAGAAATGCTGAGCTGTTAAACAACTAAAGCAAAGATTGCTTCACCATTTCCATACCTGAAAATGAAGTGGAAGTTACCATAGATCGATATTTGACACAGAAAGTTATTTAATACAGCTTCATATTCTTTCAGCTCTTCAGTTTCCATGTAGATAATAAATTATATCAGATGCAAACAATGTCAGTACCACGTTAATATTGCATGACAAATGTGCATGCTTTTATTTTTTAGCCCGAACCCTTTTTTTTTAAACTATTGTTAGAAGATCCTCTTGGTTCTAAGCTTTTTGAATCCCCAGCAGTTCAGTTCTTAAATGTCTCTGCTCATAGGAAAAGGGATTTAATTGCACAAAACCTACTCTGCACAGATTTTTCCAAACAGCTACTGTGAGATTGAAGTTTGAAATGGATTGAGTGTGTCTATAAGTATATTCACGTTCATACATATGTGGAGTAAACACACCATCTGGGCCTTTTGCTTTATTTTTCTTACTGTATACATGGAATTCAAATAGGATTTATTTTGTGTGGAAAAATCAATAAATCATTTTGGTTGTCCCACACTTTGTATAACTAATTGTAATTAGTATAATGTCTTTGTTGGCAAGGGCTTATCAGGCAAATAGCATGAAGAGGCAAAGAAAAAAAGGCTCATTAAGAATGATGTTTTGTAAAGGTAATTGTGACGCTATCTCTGGTATTGTGTGTAATTGAATTCTTAATTTTTAATCCAGTATTCCTTCCAGCAATATAACTACTACAGTTACCTGAGGATCTCCGCAATGTAACTAAAAAACCAAATTTTTGGCAGTTTTAAATTTTAGAATTTAGTGCCAGAAACAATGTAGTCTTGTATCCTGTAACAAATGGGTTGTAGCTTCTGATTGTCATGAATTAGCTTATTTTAAATGTTTTTACGCAAATCTTACAGGTAAGGAATTGGTTAATGGCAATGGCAATGCCTAGGGAGCAGCAACAACTTCCTCTGTTAGGTGTGTGGCCTTCAGAAGAGTAACCAAGACTTAACTACCTGATACTGGGAATTACTGAAAAGATGATGTCACTAAGAGCAATGTAAAAATGTGAAGGAGAATTCAGAGCATTTTTTATAAAACTAAGGACCACAGTCCTCCTTCATTAATGTGTTTTAGTAACTTTGGTTCACTGGAAATATCAAATTGCTGAAGCTAACTGAAGATAAGTGAGCATTAGCTTACACTAACAGTGAGCTGGCTAGATTAGTCCAATAATTCCTGAGTTTATTATTCTCAAAAAGCTGGATTGTGAAAGGCTGAGAAAATTAAATAATTTGCTACTTCATTTGTTAGCAGGGAAGCCATAAAAATGCTCTTCCAGAGCATTTCACTACCATTCTAATAAGTGTGGAGATTTTTCTTTCAGCTTCCATTTGGACAATTACCCTCCTGCAGTCTATTCAATGCATATGTGAAGAAAATATTCTGAAATTGTCCAGTGTTGAAGGAACTGTGCAGTGGGCTAGGAGAGAATCTACTCTGATTCATAGTTCCTGTCCCTTTGAGCTTCTCTGTGGCAGTCTTTTCCTTTTCTGAACTGTTTGTTGTATCATGCTTTTTCCTAAAGGCTCCATCTGAGAGAAAAATCACACCATTCATGATTCTGCCAAATGTGTCTGTCTGTAATCAAGGTGCTGCCTTCAGTGGAAATATTCGTGTCAGTGGCTGCAAGCATCTGGCTTTCAGAAGCCCCTGCTGCATAAATACAGTGGCTCTTGGTTAACAGAAGGGGAAAAACTAAAACTAATCTTGCATGTCCTGGGGATTTGGGACCCTATATTTCAAGTGGGACTTTAATTAGAACTCAACTTCTACTGTTCATAATGTACATCAGTAAGAGCTGCTCATGAGAAATCCAGATACCATGTAGGCAGAGCAGTGGAGAAAGTGGGGGAAGTTTCAATACTCAGAGGCCAGGATTATTTACTTATTTCTAAATAGCTGGACAGAGGGGAGTCAATCAAGAAAAAAGTGAAAAACTAGAGAAATTTGGATGGAATATACAGATTAATCAAGACACTAATATTGATATTGAGCTGTAATATGATACCTGCATATGTGTGAGTGTGTCAGTAAGTTTTATATCAAAAAACGAAAAGGAAAGAGAAACACTTTGTTCCTTTTTTGCTCTAAAGAAAAGTTCATCTGGAGAAAGTCACAGTAGTAAAAGGGAAGGCAACATCTGTGTTAATTAGCAGTTCATCTTCAAAGCTTGACTGATGGGTTATATTATGGCCTCCTGCATTCGAATTAAAATTCAGACCCACACAAGTTCTATTTTTACCTCATTTTTTCCACATCAGAATAATTTGTCTGGATTTAAGATTTCATTTTTGATAAAAACATTGAAAAATGAACTTTTGGTCTGTGCAAATAGTGTAGAGAAGAGCACTGTGGATCAGGATTCAATTTCAGAGAATGTGCCTTTATCACATACTGCAGTATTTTAGAAAGTTTCTATGGAACAGTACTAGGAGGTCTTGCATTTTTTTAATTCCATTTTATCTGCTATATCTGGAGGAGAGACTTTTGCATGGATGTTAAATTGCTACTTATATACATGACTTAAATGTAGGGAAGGAAATCTCAATATGCATGATTTCCCTGTGAGAATGAGGCATAAGGATCTGTACATTCTCTGAAGAATCTGTTTCTCTTCCTTATTTGACAGTTAAACTCTCTGGGTCAAGGACTGTCACATGTGGGTGTTTAGTGCCTTGCACAGTGAAGATTCATAGTGCAACTGAAATATAAATAATTGGTAATTATACCCCAAAATTAGGAATGACTTTTTAAGTAACTGGAAGCACTCTTCTCAATACCACAGCTGGGGAGAGACAAGTTGTTGATAGAGGGATATGCACCAATAAAGGCATTATCTGTGGGGTTTGAGCTCTCTGTTCTCAGTGAATATTCATATTTCAGAAATGAAACTTCTCATTAATATTGCTGGTAGTAATCCATGGGCTTTTTTTGGATGAGCATCTATCCTGGTGAAAAGTAGAATTCTCAGATACATGTGAAATGTAGGGAGAAAAATGCAACTGACTTCCCTTCTGTGTTAACATCAGAGAGGTAGTGATTAAACTAAGATTGCAGAAAATTTGAAAAGATTTCAGCTGCTGTACACCAGTGTGGTTTTATATCAGCTGAGTATTTGGTCCAGTTTTCCCCTTCTCTTGAATGAGCAGTTAGGGTTCAGACTCATTCCAGCGATTCTTTCATTTTCACAATAGCAGCAAACCCAAATACCCTTATAAAAGCCTCTTCTTACATCCCAGACATAAAATGTGCATGTTTGGAAAGCTGTCTCATATTTCTTGCTTTAAACATATAAAAATCCCTAACAGAAAATGTTTTTATGAAAAATTTTAAGCTGCTTTCCGACAAGTTGGATGAAGTTCCTTCTTCAGTCAGATACATTCTGACTGTATCTTGTCTTGAAAAGGTAAAAGCTAATATAGGAATTTCTTCTGTGTTCACCTACAATAGATTTCACTAAAATATGCAGCCAGGAGTAGTAAGTGCCCTTTAATACCAAAGGAAAAGGGTAGGAAAGCCTGCTTAATTAATTCTCTTTGGGAATCCTGGATTAACTGCAGCTCTGTTTAGTTTACATCCTCCCTGGAGTAAAATGAGCAGACCCAAGACAGTAAGTATTGATTTACATGTAGATGCAGAAAAAGTTACTGTTGTCTTTTCTTCTTCTAGTTGGCACTCCTTTGAGTTTTTATTTGGTTTTGATTACAAAAGATGAAAATCTAAATCCTTCTCTACTCCCCTTCATGCTTCTCTACTCCCCTTCATGCTGTGAGAAAATGCACCAGCACTTAGCAGACTGGATGCGGTTACTGGTGAAGAGCAGAGCACATAAAACTATCCTGCAGAGGCCCATGGCACCAGCTGTGAAATCTGTGTCAAGGTTTCAGCTGTTACTCCCTTTGCCACAGCCATCAGAAGTCTTTGACCACTGAAGAAAACCTATGACCTAGCATAGACCAAAGGAAAGTGGAAAAACATGAGATTGGATTGTCCCATGGTGCCAGATCTATCTCAGACTTGAATACCACTCAGGGAAAGCAGATTTGGCATCACCTCCTCTTTGCTTCAACCACTGCAAGAGTGATTGTACTGTGGAGCAAATGCTGTGTTGGCAGAGACCAGAAGAGTTGCATTTCCTGATAAGTTCAGTTCTGCTAAGGAATGGAGTGCATTTTATTTAGGTGATTTTTAAAGAGAAAAATAGCTATGTAGAGATGCCAAGAGCCTATCCCTCAAATTTGTTTATGTGAATTTGGTTTCCCTTCATTGCAAACATAATAGCATGGTTGCAATGGTCCACACTTCTGTGGATCCTCTTCTGATTTAAACAATAATTTGCTCATCAGTGAAATCCAATCATGCTTAAGCTGCTTGACTTCAGATCTCAGGTGGCAACTGCAAGCAGAGCACTTACAAAAGCCATCCTTTACTTATATCTTGAGCATATGCAATGACCGAGGCTGTACCTCAGACCACAGTTTGTACTCAAGAAGGAAATATAGAATTCTTCATTCAAAAGAAATCAAGGTAATATGTATTTCTGGAAACAGAAGGATTGCAGAAGGGAGTGGGGAAGAAAAGAAAATTGGAATTGGGATTTACTGTTCTGTAAACTGTTACTCTAACCCTAACACGTTTTCTTCACTACAGGAGATACCATTCAATTAGGTTGATTAGCACAAGTTTTGTTGGATGAGAATCACCTCAAAGTTTTATAAATATGTTTTATATTTATTCATGCTGGAATGCAGGGTTTAGAACTATAAGTTTCTAGTCGACTTTCTTTTCTATGTGCATTGAAGTAAGCTGGAGCTTTGTGATTACTCTTGACAAAGGGGAATTCTCTGTTTCTTCTCCGAGCTCAGCAGTACAGTAGTCTGAGGAAGCCATCTCTGTCTGGATGAAATAACTTCCCTCTCTTGTTGCCCGAGTTCACATATGAATTTAGATGCATCCAATTCTGGTCAAGGAATCAGAAATGAGGAAATTACAGAAACCTGGGTAGGAGAGGTCAATTATTTTAAGCTGCTATTTCTGCTCTCCCCCCTCCCTTTGTTTCAGGTGTCCATGTACGTATTGAATAGAGCAGAGAAAGAGAGGAAAAAAAATTAAAGAACATGTAGAAAACACGAAAATTGGATTAACTGCCATGCCCAAACAGATTTGGCATGGATTTCAGTAATTACAGTAACAGATTCTTCCTTATTTCTAATATTGGTTTTCTCCTGTCTTGCCAAAAATTAAAAACAGAAAGTCAAATTATGTTTTGTTGTATTTTTCACTAGATGCAATTTAATAGAAAGACATAATTTCTCTCTGCCCTTTTGTGTTCATTCAGAACTGTCCTTTCTGTCTTTTTTTTCAAGGCCATTACAACATAGGATTTATTATTTATTACATCTCTTTCTAAATCAGATTATGAGTAGAGATTCTCATGGGTTAGTTGGTAATCTAGGAGTAGCCTTTACTGTTGTTTGTAGCAAATTCAACTGAATTGGACTCTTGTCCTCTGTGTTCCATGGATGCAGTATTAACGTAGATAGAAAACCTATATTTTTGGAGATGCCACTCATTCATTTGCAGAATTCCCAGGCTGCAGGAGTCCATCATTACATTCCCAGGTACATCTTGTTGGGTGCAACCACTGTCTGAATCTAGAATGTGGTCTGTGTTGTTCATGATGCATTCCACTTGTTTAAGCTTTGCATGAAAGCATACATGATGGATAATAAAACATCTGCCCAAATATAAATGTTTCACTTCTCAGAATGACCTGAAGCACCATGTGGGCTTTTGAATGTGTGAGACGGTCTGCTCACTGCTGGAGGGGCATGGGTGTTTATTGGGTGTCCTGCATCATTATGGAATGCAAAGCAAGCACACGTGCACACATAATTGTACAAAAGAATGAATAACTATGATACACTACTGCCTAACAGGTATCTTTATAATGCAGAAATAGCAACCATTTTATCAGGTTAAATCAATTCTCCGTGCTTGTGTCTTCATTGTTTTTCTTGTGCTACACTTTCTGCAGAAAGTATATAATGAAATTATTAGCAGCAAAGCACCAAGCCATACAGAAAGCAGAATTAAATCTAGGCTTGTGCTAATACTCTTCAACCTTTAGAGTCTTATCCCTCTCCTGTAGCAAATGTACTTCTTTTTATCATCTCAAGAAAACATTTTTCTGGCAGATCTGCTCCTCAAAGTATTAATTCTGTTAGTATAGGATTAATGGATCATCAGTTTGTACTGGGAGATAAATATTCCATATTTTTTGTTGTAAGGAGAGATACCATTCTTCATCAATAAAAAAAAATAAATCAAAGAAAAAACGAAACAAACAAAAAACCCTGCAGAAACTCGAAGGAGGACAAGAGCTGGTTGGTTGTCTTTAAAAAGTTAGTGCAGAGGGGGCATGTAACTTCCACCTTCATTCCTGAGGGTCAGACAAAAAGGTTGACAAAGGACAAGTGACAGAGAGCCAGGCAAAACTAGAATATACTGGCCCCCTCCCAGAAAATGAAAGGTACCTTGTTACACTGTGGATACAAATAGGTACCAGAGACACTTCTACCTAAGCACAACCTCAACTAAGCCAGACAAAGTTCTGGAAAATGTTTCTATTTGTTTTGTATAATTTTACAAATATTTTAGCATGCTAGAAGGACATCCCCCATTATGAAGCCTCATCTCTGCACATTACAGGTCTTCTGGTTTGTTCAGACAAATACCCTTATTTATACTTATTTATTAATCAAGGGGCCTGACAAGCTGCTGCAAATAAAGCTGCTGATGATTCAGGAGTTTGGCAGCAGGGTCATCTGGGGATTAGAGTCTATAAATGACCTTTATGAGATGATAATTTTTTTCTGTCAATTAATTGGCCTGGAGAATCTTGTCATTTTAATCTGTCATTGTTGAATTTTATTTCACTACAATGTTTTGAAATGAAACAAAAAATGGAATAGTGCCTATTAATGCTCTTGGCAAGCTCTCTGTTACTTAATAGCTTCTTGAAGTCCTAAATTTCTTCATTTTTCATCTTAATTAACACTCTTAGTTGACCTTCTGTGGTCTCTGATTTCTCTAGTTGAAAAAAAAAAATAAATATGCTTCAAAATTCTTTTCTGCAATCATATTGACATGAAATTGCTTGTCTACAGACAACCTCTGCCTTATTTATTTTTTTTTCATTTTGACTTTTTTACCACCGACGTCCCCACTGGAAATAACAGTCCATTGAACCACAGAGCTGGAATTGATTGTGCACATAAAAATTCCTAGAACAACTGAAGAAGAAAAGAACTGCCTGGAATTTTATGGTAAAATCAGAACTCAAGTGACAATGAAAATTCTACCTGATTTGAACTTGCCCTTGATCATGAAGAAAATATTGGATGTTCCTCCATTTTTTCCTGATGTGAGAAAGAACAAGCTTTTCCTTAATTTGGCCTCCATCAAAGCATAGTTACAGTTGTCAAAGGCTATGAATTTTAGTGGGTAACATTTTATGGAGCACTCTGTATTCCATCTTCTTTACAGCCATTGCTTATTGTTTTTGTAGAATATTGGAAATATAAGGCTAAAGAACCCTGTCTAGCTGCTTTTATTTGTAATTTTAACTCAAGATTTATGTGTCCCATATTACAATTATAGCAATCCTAAACATGTTCTTACCGTGTCCATTTAAAATACGAAAGTCAACTCTCCTAACAACTGCAGTTAGTTCTTTTTATGGAGTTTATGGAAAGCATTACTAAGAATGCAAATTCTATGTTTCAAGAGTTGGATCTCACAAATAACTATTAATCTTAGGGGTTAGTTTTATATTCTGAGATGAAATAATGGCATTTTAAGCACTTACATATTCATTGTGGGCAAGATAGGCAAACATATACTTTGTTTCAAGCATCTTAGTTAAGTTGATTCTGTTGGTCTTTTCATGTGTTTAATGTGAAGCATATGGCTATATAGATTTCTAGTATGTTTATTTAGCAGAATAAGTTACAAGCCAATAACTAACATTTCATATAGAATTGTAATAATACAGAAAGTATGCAAAATATACCTTCACTTTCAAGAGAAACAGGAAAAGTAACATTTTCTGAGCATTGCTTTGTCCATCTGTAAGTCATGTCTCAAAACCAAAACCATCTTTTTTTCAAATGTTTTTTTTGTTGTTGTTTTTTCGGGGTTTTTTTTTTTTTTCTTGCCTAGATCTGGTGTCCCATTAGTTTTAGAGTGTAAGAAAAAGTCAATGAGAGCCATAGGGAACAATTTTTTATTTGCTGCACACACAGACATTGCTACAGATTTACCTATAGTAGTTCTGTAGATGATGTTTTGCAAACTCCTGTTTTCCCTATTTTGGGATTAATGTCCTCCTTCAGATTTCTGCAGTAACATAGCCTTATGCTACAATTTGAATGCAATTACAGTAATAAGAAGTTCTCTTTCTAATGAGTCTCAAAAATCCCTGGCCAAAAAACCATGTAAAACTCCCCTGTTGAGAAAGAAATTGAGTGCACAGTATTAGCAAAATAGCAAGGGCTGAGACATTGCTTTGCACTAGTTTTATGGAATGGTATTTTAAAGGTATTCAGAGATTTATGACCTTTTAGGGACAGCTAAAATTGTTTTTGCATTTCTAATATTGCTTTCATTAGAATGTTGAAAGAATTTTTACAGTATCAAATTGAATTCTAATGTATTACCAAATCACCCAGAATCCCCACTGCTTAAGCATATTCCCTTGTATCCCTGTGTAGCTTCAGAGGAAAAAATGGGAGGAATGTAAGTGCTTTGTTTTAAAGTGTATAATCTGTATTCTGTCATGTACTTCATCTTCCAGGGAAGGTATATGGGTACCCACTCTGCTGTTTTTATTTATCCTGCTAGTGTAGTATATGGATGAGAGGACTAAGGCTCAATGATGTTAAAACAAGACATGAAATATTGATTAATTCTTTTTTTAAGTTCCTTTATTCTCCAGAGTATAGCGAATTTCAGATGCTACTGTCAATATAGAATTCTCCAATAAACCTGCATTATCAGAAGAGTCCTGATCTTCTGTTTGGTTTTATACATTGTTACTATGATTCTAAATGCCTTTAAAAGCTCAAGGCTTGTGTTATTCTGGTGCAGGAGCAGAAAGCAATGAAGCTTTTTATCATGGTACAATGTTACTGTGTAATAACATTGGTGGGATGGGGAATTCTCTTTTCTACACAGTAGCACAACATTCTGTTTGAAGAAATAAAAACTCTCATGGGACAGATAAAGAGAGACAATTTTGTGGCTATAAAGGTGTCAAGTGAAGCACAATTACAGTTGGTGTCCACCTAATGAAGTACAGGTATTTGACACTCTGCCTTGTGTTCTCAATTCTCATTCTTCAGGGCTAAGTTAACCCCTTATTTATTGTTTCCAGAATGGTCCTTTACAAAAGCAGCTAAACAGATACTTAGGGGTTTCCCTAAGGGAAATGACATTTCAGGCAAGCTAGGAATAGAAGTTCACACCAGGTAACCCACGAAGGATAGACATGGACAAGGAGAAGATGCACCCCATACTACTTTGAGTGTTCTTCAGTACAATAAAATCCTCTGGGAGTTAAAGTCATTTGTTTTCATTTAAAAAAAAAAAAAAAAAAAAAAAAAGTTTAAATTGGATGGATTGTATTGGAGTTTCTTTAGGAGTGTAAAGCTCTTGGCACTTCCCTGTTATTCATAAGAAAATGTATTGATCACAGAAGGAATTTTAATCTCTGTCCTGTACATGTCAAGTAAATATCACTATAAAGATTGTATAGCTATTTTTTACCTATCCTCTTAATCAGTATTTAGTCAAACTTCAACAATAAAGAGCAAGGAATTATACACAGCATCTATTCCAAAAGCCACTGACTGCCAGTCCAGGAGGTTGGACACTGTAGTTTGTTCTTGCTCTGAGACAGGAAGAAAAACTTTGTTTGTTCTTCTGTCTTGCTGAAGAGTTTAATTTTATTTGTTTTAAAGGCTGGTTAAGTTGCTGTATGTTTCCTTGTTGTGGTGGTGGTGTTTGGTTTTTTTATTTATTTTGTATTTTCGTTTTGGTGTGTGGTTTTCTTTTTGGTTTGTTTGTGGGGGTTTTTTTGTTGTTTTTTGTTTGTTTTTTGTCTTGGGGTGTTTTGTTGGGTTGTTGTTGTTGTTTTTGTTGGTTGTTTTGGTTTGGGTTTTTTTAATCCCCTCACATGAAGGCTTTGTTCCTACCCCAGGATGAAAATATTTTCAGAGTATTTTGTTGGTGTGGTTGACTGATTTGCACAAGTCCTACTTGGGAGTTCTTCTGCAGCAAAACTTAATGGTGTGCAAACCTTAGGCTACTTTGGCTTATGATGCAGAACAGACTGCTCCCTGCTGTACACAAAGCCAAGAGCTAAAAGGTGTGGCATAGAGCCCTTCCTCTCACTTGCACCCAACTGTGTCAAATTGAGCCCAAGTTGAGGCTCTGTTAAGATGGTTTTATTTCTTTTGTGGTACTTTGCTTTGGAGATTGGAGATTGGACTAGTTATTTACAATTTTGAGGTAATAATTTTCATTATTTTCATGCACAAAGCTAGAGTTTAAGCAGTTTGTAAGCAGTTAGAACAAAGCATGTTATTATTACTCATGTTGTTTTAAAGCAGTAAGTCTTGCTTGCCCAGGCTACATGGGTATCTCTGTTGACTTCCAGATCCCCATTGGTAACACGTGTGTGAGTAGAGTGAGCAGGATTTGGTCTGCAATTAACACTGCATTTGTTTGCTCACATAACCAATGTGTGAGCCAAATCCTTACACCACATTTGTTCTCAGTCATGCAGGTAATACTTTTGGGCTGATTTGAAGCAACCAGTTATTGAGGAAAGGCTGTCAATCTGAGCACTGTCCTCTTGTGCTTTTCTCTCTGCTGTGTTATACTAAAGAATGATAACATGAAATTATGTAATAACATATGCACAGGATTTTGTTTTTCAAAGCCTTATAGTAGATGGTTTTCTACCAAAATGTCCTTAGATGTTTGATTCCAGTGTGAATTTTCAAGATGAGGGTAATCCACTGAAGATTAAGATTTTGCTTGTGGAAGAGGATGGTACAAACTCACACACACACAACAATAGTTGCTTTTTGGTGAACTTGATCTCATTTTACACAGTCTACTAGTTTTTATCTTTGGAATGTAAAAATAATTTTTTTTCTGTCTTACAGGAGATGCATTGTTTGACTTCAGATATTTTACATGGTGGTTTTTCTGTGGACAGTAGCTTGAGGCCCCAAGCTGTCGAGAATGAGACTGTCTATAAATAATTCAAAATAATTGTATGGTTTTGGCAGAATGTCAAGTTGTTTAATACCATTTGTCCCAGGTAATAGATTATACTTCTTTGATAAAGTGTTGATAATTTCTCATTGCCATTTGTTCTCTGTGTGTTGTATTTTTACAGAGTGCAGTCAGGTTCATATCTCAGTACGGGTTGGTTTACCTTAATTTTGGCTATGGATGCCTGCTATGGAATTCACGTCTATGGGATGATAAATGACACCTACTGCAAGTAAGATCACAGAAAATTATTTTCATGCATCTAAAATTCTGATGTCTTGTCAAAATTTCACAATTGATTTTAATATCATAAATCGAAAAAAGGGATCAGGCAGTCATTTCCCTGTGTTTTGCATTGATGTGACACTACTGTCAGCATATTTAATCCTGATATGGCATTTGCTTTTGATAAACTAAAAACATTTACAAACTCTAACATCAGATGTCATAGGGAACTATTTTTAATCAAAGATCATTTGCAGTTTCTGAATGAGCTGAAACCTAATTCTGTTCACACGCTTCTGACAAAACATATTTACTTCTACGGCTAAAACAAATCTAGTGGAAATACCAGCGTAATAGTTTTCTGAATGCCAAATACATCTGGAAGTGAAAGAAACTGATTAGCCTAGGGTAGAACCACTACTGAGCAACCTGCTTTAACTTTCTAGGTTATATATGGCTTGTTTTGAATAGTAGGGGGTTTCTAATTAGATAATAAAACAAGTCCTGCGAGCTTTATCACAGTAAACTGACAAAAAATCCAACTACTGTTGGTGGCCTTACAGTGACAAGAAGTAATCTTATTGTCAGAAGTAGAACTCTAAATACAATTTCAAAAACTCCAAGTTAAATGTTTTAATCTACAGTACACAGTAGCAAAATACAAACTATTCCTCATTCAGAACAGCAGGAAATATCATAAACAATGTCTGATGCTAGCACAAATCTACTCTTCTTTACCTAGGCAGGTTCAAGTCCTGCATGGAACCAGAACAGTGGGTCCTCAGCTCCTAGAGTAAATTCTTTTTGCAGATCCTCCCCTCACAATCTGTGTTACTACGTTGTAGGACGGATTCCTGGCAGACCTTAAAAGTCTCCTAAATATATTGAGTCACCTTAACATGAGAGACTGACTTTTTGAAACTTGAAGATCTCACTGACTGAGTGAATCATCCAGATGGAACGAACATATGTTGTTCTTTGTTTATAGAAACAAAGTAGATGCCCTGAGATGAGGGGTGATGGGACTAAAGTCCTTACAGAGTTCAGCCGAGCTGGTATTGCATAGCCCTGATGTAAAACCAGTTAACAGTGTGATAACACTTCAGTCTGTTGGCAGCAGAGCAAGATGGGCTTCCTTAAAGCTGCAGTTCTGCCTGCATTATCCACTTACGATGTCTATTATTTTTTAAGTGCTTTATTCTGCCTTATTCAAGAACCAGCTTCAAGAGCTGTGACTGTCCAATGAGAAGACTTTGCTTAGGTATGTAGTTATATAGACTGGGTTCTCCCAGGTTAAATAAAACATGCAGTATACCTAAGAACCAGCCCCCCAGCTTCTTACTGGCTCATAAGATCAGTGTATTTGGAGACACATAGCTTCATTTTCTTTAGGAAAATTCACAAATCGTGTTGTTATGAAAACCCTTATACAACCTAGCAGAGCTCAGGTGCTGACACATGTGAAAGATTTCAGGGAATTCAGGTGCAGTATATATTAATGTTTTTTCTTGGAAATAATATTTAAGTGTATATTTTTTTCCCTAGGTCAGAAGGCTTTCATAAAGTTCCCTACCACTATTACGAGCCAGGAAGAGATGAGTGTGAGGAATACTTTCTCCATGAAAATGCTCCATATGGAGGCCACAGGTTTATAACGGAAAAGAAAGTATTTGCTAAATGGGCCAAGAAGCACACAATAATATTTACACACCCCAACTGGACAGTGTCTTGATACTGGTTTTCTAAGCTCTCCCTTAACAGCATATTACAAATGTGTCTCAGTTTACAATAATTTTGCTTACATCTGGCTGGCCTTTCTCAGCCTAGGTAACACTAAACTAAAAACCAGAAGACAAAGAGGGTGATGGTTCAGCTGTTAAGCAAAATTAATCAGTCTCTGGAAGTCAGACACATGACTTGTTATTTCTTAGGGGTATACTCCACACAATGCACTTTATATTTTAACTGGATTTTACTTCAAGGCAGTAGCAGTTTAAAAGCATTGATATTTCCTGTATATACAGGTGCACACAGAGAACATGGTGGACCTTTAAAACTTGTCCATAACCTGGGCTAATTAAAGTTAATATTTTTAGTTCATTTGCAGTACTGCAGCTCTAGTTCCTTTTGTGGTATTAGCAGAAAATTTCCACAAAAGAAATATAAGGAAATATACAGACCTCCAAGATCCGTGAGCGAGTAAATTTTTAAAAAGACTTGAATACAGTGATAAATGTGAGTGCTTGCATATATGGTAAAATTACAGATGAGCTAGACATGGTTCTTGAACTGCATGTAACTCTCATATGAGAAGATAATATTTACTCGAGGTTCCTGATTAATCCATGACTTCTGAAATGCAGCTTTTTTCCACCCTGGTCAGGCTGCACCATCCCAGATGATGTGTTTTGCACTTTTTGAGGCTGTTATCCCACAGTTTAGCTCCAGCAGCACGGCACTAAGCAAAGACTGTTTTGCCGCCTATGATAAACCTTTGGCTATGGCACCAAACCTGCTGTAGTACCCAAGCTGAGTAGTGTAAAGTTTTCTCATAGACATCTCCATTTACTCTAGTTGCACCTTTGAGTTGCTCAAACATGCAAATACCAGTATTTTGACAGTATTTCCCATGCAGCCATCACAGTTTATTTTAAAATTCCAGCTTCTCCATCTTTATAAACATAGTATCTCTCTGTCTCACAAGAAAATAGTGAGGATTAATTTAAGTCCATAAAGCACATTACTGATTAAGAATGCTACAGAACATTTATTCTTAATACAAAAAAAATTGGTACCTGTCATTTTTTCTTGTATGTTTGGTATTTAAAGAAAGTGATGGTGTGTCTGGATCTGATGGCGAGTAATTCTGGGCATCTGCTTTTCTATTGAGGATAATTTGTAACACTGAGTTCTCTCAGCTTGCATCGCTTCAGATGGAGTTGAAAAAACTCACCATCTTGCAGTATTATCTGCACATCAAAGGCAGTTCAAGAATCTTAAAATATACTCATCTCTAGTTGAAATATGTATTTCCAAGCTTACTCTCATGGAAAGTTTTTGACTGGAGCAGACTCGCTTGTGATATGACCACAGTTCAGCTACACACGTGAGTTTTATTTAAAGTGTATTTAAATTAATGCTTTAAGTTTAAAATGTGTCCTCTGAATATTTTAACATCTGGAATGTCATTTTCAACACTGTAACAGCCAATACTGTGAACACTTGAAAGAATTATGTGTGGAACGTGACACATAGGGTTTACTCACACTACTTAAACATTAACCAACAAGAAACTTTGTATGCTTTTGTAAATCATGAGAAGGGGAAAGTAAACAACTATTTTTACATGTATACTGACTCTTTCCTGTTGTATATTTGTATATATAAATCTGTATTTTATATGTTCATTACATATATTTTCTCTCAGCAGCAGCTGCAACTCATGATGGGGAGGAAACCTCTTCACCAGAGTTCCTCCTCCTGATCATTGGTTTCTTGTTCCTGTTGGTAGATATGCCAGAGTAACATCTCTCGTGCCTCTTTTATTTTGTACTGCTAATGCAGATTTCTGATTTTATTTTTAATATAGCTCAGCTTTCACTGCTTACTTCAGTGCTGCAGGTGTTCAGGATGGTTGTCAGGCAAAGGCTGGGATGATCCTGGATAAACACCTATATTCAAATAGAGGCTCTGTCCCAGACTTCTTGCATGACTTGATGTCTCACCTTCCTGTCTGGAGAAGGAAAACAATAATATTTTCCTGTCTTGACTGACTTCCTTGTCTGCTCTTGAGATGGGTATTTTCATTTGCAATATTTTTGGATAATGACTTACAAAAGATGTGCCCAAAGTGCCTAAAGGCTTCATACAATGCTATAATATATTAAAAAAAAATTAAGTGGCTGCTTCTTGTCCCTGGAGCTTAAAATTGTAGGCTAATGTATCATGAGATGAAAGCAAGGGGGAAGGGTCATGGATGGATGAAGAGTTGTAGTAGCAAAAGATGGTGAGCTCAATTTCTCACCATATTCATATGTATCTTTTCAGCCCAGATGGATGGTTGGATAGGTGGAAAGCTGATAAAAAATATTTAATGCAGGATTTGAAGAATGCAGGACACACACAACTAGGAAGAATGTTCCACACATATTGCATAGGACAGCCTGAGAAAACCTGTATCTCCCTTGTGGAAAGAGCCCCTGAAATGAATAATTTCAGTGAAATTGAACCTATATTTAGAAGGTCTTTGAGTCAATAGCCAAGTGCTATGTGCTGAACATGGAAGTGCAGTTAGGCTGGGCAGACTTACATGAGCACTGCCCTCCCAAAGCATAGTCTTCCTTCCTAATGAGCACAGAATAAGGATATTGTCTGAGTTGTGTTCACAAGCAAGGCAGTTTTTTTAGGACGAGAAAGTTTTTAGGATAATAAGGACTTGCCGAATTTCCATGAATCTGTTGTAAAATACATGTTTCATATTCGAGTGGTTTTGTTGAGTTCTTGTATGCTGTGTGAAACTATCTCATGCAAAGGCCAGCTAAGAAAAATACATCCCTTAGAACAGCCAAATGTACAACAAAATTGAGAACATCATTACACTGCAGTTGTCAAAGAGCAAAGTAAAAGTGTTGCTCTCTGCTTGAATTTGAAGTAAGAGCAGAGACACTTTTAGAAACATTGCAGGAGGCTTCATTCACACTCGAGCAAATGAACATCAGTTCCCTTGTTTAAAAGAGCCTGTCTCTAGCATAAACTAAACACATATTTGAATGACTTTTATTATATGAGGAAGGAACTGTGGCCGCTGTGTTAAAGATGATTCCACAAATAAATTATTTCATCAAAATCTGTTAAAAATCAGAACTATGGTACTGAAGAAAGACTGTTAGTACTTAGCTGGGTAGTAAGAGATCTTGATGATTCATCTTTTAAAAGCAATTAAGACAGCTGAGAATCATTTATTAATTCTTTAAAATAAAGCCTACTAAAGTTTACCTGAATGTAATCAGATCCTAATTGCTTATTCATTCAAGCAACCCTATTTTAATCAACCGCTCGAGTATAAAACAAGCAGGGAGTTTACCTGGGGCTTTAAAAATAGTTCTTCACTCTGCTGGTAATAGAGGAATACTCACAAATAATTTGGCATTTTTTGCCATCAGTCAACTAAGTAGTCACCAAATGCTTTCTTCTATAACTGAGTTTTCTAAAATACACTTTTTGAAGAAAAAAAAAAAAGAAAACTTTTTATTGTTGGGCTTGCTGTAGCCTTGGCTTTAATGAGCATTTAAATTTTAATACACTTTTATGTTGCTTTAATTTCTGAAGGAATTTTCTATAAGGAAAAAATAGAAGCAAAATTTTTCCTAGGAAAAAAAAAACAAACAACCTCTTTAACTGCCTAATTACTAATTCACAGGTAATTAACTCAAAAACATTAGAAAGTCAGTTTAGCATTTCCAGACACGGCCGCAGACATGATTCCAATCTCTTTGTGCCCATTAGATGTCCAGATAGCATCCCTCTGCTTCCACCAAGGCCTTATCACAGAAAGAAAAAGTAGTCTATGTTTCCAGCCAAATTCCCTTTCCATCTGGGCTGGGAGACTCCATCTGCAGACTGCTTCTATTAGTTACATCAGTAAATGGGAAGGGCTGAGGAAGAATTCTACTTAGAAGCAGATGGTGTTCTGACTTCTAAAAAATGCCCCTAAAGTGTTTTAGGAGACGAGTACCCATTGGTCTCTTCTGGAAATACTTTTCCAAAGTATTCTGTTTCTTTCAATGCCTTTAGTTCCTGTGTGGAACTATTGCCCTACTCCCTCCAGTAGGAATTGGCACCAATGGGAGAACTTGCCCTTTACAGGAAGTAGAGGCAAATTCTGTGTTTTGAAAGATTTCTACATAAACAGCACTAGGGATGAAGAAGTCAGCCTGATGCAAATTATCTGAAGACTCTGATATAGGAACCTCTGAGGACTCAGTTCAAAACTAATGTAAATTCGGCACATTCATGAATACAGCACCCATTCCAGTAAAATCTATGCACTCCTGGGTACTAAGGTAAGCAGTGTTTTGTCTGAGGAGTACCATGTGCATGTAATGCATTGTAATGGTAATAAAGAGGAGCCTGGACAACACTTGGAGGGCTGATGCAGATGGTCTTGATTCACCTGCTCAGGGACTGGACAAAATTAGGATCCCACACAAAGATTGCTGGCAGCAGAATACCAGTGCTCAACTAGAAGATGTATCCAGGTAAGTAAGAATTAAATAATTACTTGTTATTTATAACTGGATGCTGCCCTTACAAACTAGAAAATCTGAAGCATTTTGCTGACTTTTTTTTCTGCATGCATCTCAGAAATAGTATGTGTCTTTAGTTGTACTCAAGCTTAAGTCTGGGATTTATTTAGCATGAACCTTAGAGTACCCACGAGGGTAAAGCTGTGTTAGTGCCAAAGGATCACACGGTTGCTGTGTGTGGGCATTGTGAGGTACTGAGTACAGCAGTCATGTATTTCTTTAATAAGGTCTGATTTTCCTGAATAGGCACAGTCCTTTTGAGGAGAATATCTTTCACTTTCAGCAGATGTGTCTCATTCTGTTCCTTGGCTCCTGGGAGGATGCAATGTTGAATTAATGTGAGGAATGATATGGTAAACAGCCCACTACCAGATTCATATATATTTTTCTGGCTATTGCTGTGGTGACACAGAGAAAAGCAAGCTTTCTGTAAACCTTGTTTTACATAATCTACAGAAGTCTAGTGCGCCTGTTCTGGATAAGAATGTCCTAGGCAAATGCTCCAGAAAGGGACTGATGGAAAGAGGGTCTCCCCCTGTCTGAAAGACAGAGCTTTAGTGGAAGCCCCAGTAATCTGCATGGCACCCCTGGGCCTGCTCCCCCCGCTTCTACAGGCTCCCCACCCAGCCTCACCTTCGGGCCCTTTCAACCCCCATCAGAGGTCTGCCCTGTCTTCCCTTTCTGTGAGGCCAGGGAAGGGCTGATGTTAACTTGGGGCTGCAGAGTGATGGTGTCAGAGCAGGGACACTCCCTTGGTCAGCAACATGATCCTGCTTGAGGCACAGCCTCACCTCAGGTGCTGAACTCAGCTTCTTTCAGTGTGATGGGAAAGTTATCACTGGGGTTTGTTGTTGTTAAGAGTAACCATTTTATGGGTGTCTTAAACAGCTGATTCCACTTCTTTTTCTGCCTTGTTTGCTGCTCTTTCCTCAAGATATGCAGCTGTCAGCATTCTGATTTACAGTCCATAAAGATACAGACAAGTTGAACTAATGCATGTTCTTACCATGTATTATGCATGATAGCATGTTACACATTTTATTCTTGCACTATAATAAATAATGTAGGTTGTGCATAAACTTAGTTTAAGCAGCAGAAGTAGTGCTTTTTCTTTCTCTCATATCATATGTTGCCCAGAGCACTTTGCTGGAGCTCTGTAAGAGCCATTTGCAGCTGACAGCAAACAAATTCTTGAAACCAATACAAATCTGACATTTTTCACCAGAATAATAGAAATAGTTAAACAAAAGAAATTGTGAACTGACTGGTGCTCACAGTCACAATCTGTGTTCTGTTGTAAGGAAATCTCTGAGTGTAACATCAGGAATGACTTTATTGACACAGATATCAACAAGATGTTGGCAGGGCAGCAATTCACAAACTTTTGACATTTATGGGAGTATCTTTCTAATGGGAATTATACATGCTGATGGTTGGCTGAGATGCCTGGTTTTTTTTCATATCGCTGCTCCTGAAAATAGTACTTCTGAGGAGGAATGCGAGAAAAAAATTGTGTGCTCACTGATCTTGTGGCTTGTGGTTCATCTATTCACCTCCTCATACATAGAAACATTCACACACTTCTGCAATCACAAAGAGTGTTTATAGGGTCAGGTTTTTGTGTTTTTTTCCAGATAGTTGCAAGTAAGAACAACTAAGAGTAAGATCCTACATGGTAAATCGAGGTTATAGTATTTGTTGATTCATATTTATTGGTGTACTTCCAAAGCCTATGTCTACACTAGCAAGGAATTAGCTCAGCTGGGTCAGATCTGTAGCCTGAAACTGAATGTGCTCAGATCCTTGTCCCCATACCATGCACTGTCTCTGCTCTGGTGCCATGGACTGAATGCCCTAGTGATTGGAGCACATCTTCTAGTTTTGTCCAAAAGGAATCTAGTTCACATCCTCAGGAATAATCCATCATGCAAATTAAAGCTTTTTTAAGTGAGGCCACTATACTGGGCTACCCCACTGGAAAGTGAACCTATTAGCCCATCTTTTGACGGACTCAAAGCCCTTTATTGTGGGTTTCTTACTCCCCATAAGCTTAGTATGGAGATTTTTCTTTCAAATCTAAGATCTGATTTGTCCTGTCAGATCATGGGAACCCAGGGCTTCTGACTTCCTAAGAGTAGGATCTAAATGTGCTCCATAGGTCAGGAATGTGGGTGAAGCATGGAAAGTGCTCAGTTTGTTAATAAGTTAACTGCAATTTCACTTGTGGATGTGATTTTATCATAAATGTTCTGGATGCTTGCTAATGCATGCATTGTTTTAAATATTGCATCACACATAAAAATGCCCTTCCTCATTTCCCCGGGGTATATTTGTTCTTGTGGCCTTCCAGTTGTATCTGTATATGTGTGCAGATGTGCATGTATACACAGTGTATGAGCATTTTTCTGTTCTTAGTTGCTACTATATGACACTAACATAAACTTATTTAGAAATTTCATGTTACACTATTTATTACATGTATTCGGTTACCTTTTTGAAATGCAGACAAGTGTATTCATAGGAGATATCACTATAGACTTAGAAAACTTACATACTATTTATACTTATTTTTGATGTTTTGGCATGTGTTTTCTTGCTATATGCTACGTAGTTTTTGCTCCTATTTGGAGAATGTACTTCTATGTACTTGCAAAATTGTGCCTGGGTTATTTTAAAATATTAATAAATGTATACAGTTTTCTAATTGTCTGACATAATTTATATTTTATTTTTTGCTAAGCACTTTTATCCGTGTTTATCTGTATACCATTACAATGATAATTAACAGTTCAATCAACTCAAAGAAACAAAAGTCTCTCCTGGAAAGTATTATAATCTACTGCACACAAACATGCTAAAATTATTAATTGACTTTAAAGTACTTTAAAGGCATCTGTCCAAAACATACCCAGTAATTTTGGGTAACCTCAGCTACAAAGCCTACACTCATCTTTATTTCTCTGCATCAAAACATGTCACTTGCATCCATGCACACAGAATAGATCCTATCCATAAAGGGTGCATCCTTCAAGCACTGCCTCACAGCAAAGCACTCCCTCCCAAAGTCATTGAAATCCTCCAGAGTAGACTCTCAGCCCATTCTTGAGAGAGCTGTGCAAGACTGAGGGAGCTGTGAGAGAGATCCCAGCTCATTAAAAGGTACAAACCTCTGCTTGCAGCTATAGTGTTGGCAAGAATACAAGGAGGGCCATAGAGCTTCTCTTCCATCATGCAATGGACCCCTGGTGCCAAGACAGGAAAGGATCTAGAACTCATCTAGCCTCTAACTAGCCTCTAAGTTTTCTGTTTTATTTCTCAGCTAAGAAAAATATTAAAAAGCAACAGGGTTCAGTGTGTAAGTTTCATTTTGTCTCCTTGTACTGAATTAAACACATACAGACTTATTGAGTTGGGGAAAGGACTGGAGATTCCAGGTTTGTTTGTCAGCACTGGCACATACAATGCAGCAATAGTTACCAACTAATCTGGGAGCAGATTATGGTTCTCAGGTACTCATGGCACAAAAATTTGTTTCCTTCACAAATAGAGTTATTTTGTCAGCCAGCACAATGAGAGGAATGAAAAAGAGAATTTCTGTGGTAAGGCTAAAATTAAATAAAGGAAAGAAATGGCAATCACATACTCAACTTGGAGGGTCCTTCAAATCTGATATGCTGCCAAAGGGCTTGTTAGAATTTGTGAGGGTTTTTCAGACATATTATAAATATACCATAATGTTCCTTTCAGAACCCCTACAGCATGAACTGTGAATCTGAATTGAAATCGAGATGTAATCTGGATTAATTTCATACATTTCATCCTTCTTCCATGCAGGACATTTGGGACTGTATAATACTCTTAAAGTAAATTCATAATTAATAGTAGTGGCATGGGATATGAATGTGGATTAATTTGATTATTTGTCATAGAACCAGATACTGGGTTCAATTATGGAATTGTCTCGCTGGACAATTTCAATTGTTCTTGTGGTTTTACGTTTGGATCTTTTTTTATTAGTTTGCACCAGATCACCCAGTAATCCTTGTCAACTAGCTTCAGTGATCTTTTCTTTTTATTGCCAGCTTGTCCCTTAATGAATGAGCCTTCTGCAAACCTTTGGAGTTTCTTCCAAGCTGTTGATAAAAATATTAACTAGAGTATGGCCAGGAATCTATTCCAGCAGAATACCTATTCTGTGATCATTCCCTATTTAAATTCACATTTTGAAATGTCAGTTAACACATTTTCAATTCATTTAATGTATGACCTATCAATTTAGTATTATCATGATTTCTTAACTCAAATGTCATGAATACCACATCAAATGTCATATAGAATCAAAGTATTTCAACTGTGTTGTCTTTTGGTTGCAGTCACAACTGGAAAAAAAAACCAGCAAATGGGTTTGACAGTGTCTATTTTCCATATTGCACTTAGATTGGCGCTCACCATATTTCTCCTCTTTAATTAGTTAATAATTGAGTCCCCTGTCAGCCATTTCATTACTTTGCTCCAGATCAATTTCAGAATGACAGGACTGTAATTATCTAGGTCATTAAGTTTATCCTTCTTAAATATTAACACAACGTAAGTTTCCTTCCAGCTTTCTGGAACTTTCCCAATTGTTCCAACACTTAGCAAAAAGCAGTAATAACAATAGAGATTCCCATGTCAGGTCTTTAACAGCCCTTGGATAAAAGCTACTTGAAGTTTCTAATGCAAATATTTCTTCAGTAGCTTCCATACAGTTTTTTTCTTTGTTGTTTTGTTGTTTTGTTTTTTTTTTACCTGGCCATTCATTGTCCTCATGGAGCATCACCACCTGCCTGTCTTTTCCTTAAATAGTGAACTCAAATAGTTATTGAACAGTTCTTTCTTGTCTTCATTACTCTTAAGAAATCTTCAATTTCAATCAGATAAAGAACTGTCAGGTTTGTCACTGTCAAGATTCCTAGTATATTTTTAAAATATTATCCTTAATTCTCTGTCCCTAAATTTCTCCTTTATAGCTTAGCTACCTTTATGGGATGAATAATATATGCAATTCCTCACTCCTACTCTATATTCTGTGTTCTCAATTTTCTTGTAGCAGCTTTCATTAACCCTTTGTGCTAGGTATTTTTTAAGCTTATACAGCTTTCTTTTCTAATTTTGGCACTATTAAATAAAATATGTGTACTTTCCAACTTTTGATCCATTCTCTCTTCTAGCTGATTCTCCTCTACCATAATTTTCAGCTTGGTAGAAAGACTGCACTGTATTACTGTTTGGGCTTTATTCACATGTCCATTCACATGCCCATAAAAAAAGCATTCAAGCTATCATGGTAACTGCTAATATTTTGTTCTCTTACCAAGTCCTTGGCTCTTGTTTCATTTTTTGTAAGATGCGATCTCACATAAAAATCTCACTTTTGGAAAGTTTCCCTGTTTGGTTTAAGAAATGTTGATATATCATGTTCAAATATTCTGCAGAGGTTTTAGCACAAGCATCATGAAACTTTAAGCATATGTCAGGCAGACTGAAATCTCAAAAGATAATGCAGCTTTTTTTGCTCCTACACATTGCAGAAGGTAAAAAGGCATCCAGTCACCCTTCTCTCTACTGTGATTTGGTGATTTGCAGACAGCAGCTACTATCCCATCTATGTTTTATGTTACAGTATTGATCTATTGCATTTAAGATCAAACTATGTCTTTTTTTACCATAAAGTTCCACTCTCCCTGCTCTCTACTTGATCTTTCCAAATAGGTTATAACCATTAATTTTAATGTTACAATTATGCAGTTCTTTCTGTCTACTGTCAGTAATACCAGCTAACCTGAATTTATAAATAGGTAAATCCGTTCCTTTCCTTTTTCTACCCAGACTCTTTAGTATTGCTTTATAGAAAATCTACTACTTTTACATCTTCTATTAACTTTGGCTTTGCTACACTGATTTATTGCTGAATAAAGTTAATTTTGGCGTTGGTTTTTTTTTGGTTGGTTGGTTGGTTGGTTGGATTTGGGTTTTTTCACCATTTCCCCTTTTGGCACTCATTTTTAGCCTCTTCCCTAGCAGACTGTTTGCCTTTCTGCTGAATAGGAGACCACCCAAACTGTGTCATCCTTTCACCTGCACCAAATGATGGATGCTCTATGTTCAGAATCCTCTTTTTTCCTGCCTTCCTTTATTTGCCAGCTAAGGGTAATATCATAAACTGGATGTCAATCCAGTCTTAAAGACATACCTTTAGCTCAGGCTGTGCAGAAACACTGCACTGTTACCTACTTTTCATTTGCAAAACAGTCTTTCCAGTCCGTTTTGTATCTCCAGGCTTTCCCTCAGATTTGGCTACATATTTAACTGTCCCTTTTTGAAAAACACTTCTGTCTCTAAAGGATTCTGGAATTTGGGCGGGGGTGAGTGGTAGATGGGGGAAAGCCATCTGTTTTCAAATGTGGGCTATTCTAACATCTGCTTGGGCCCTTTTTTTTATTGTTGCACAGAGAAACGAGAGCTCCACAGGCAGCTGAGTCCCCAGGCCAGCAGCTCCCATCTCTCCCCCAGATCAGTAGAAGGTGGAAACCACAGAGTGTAGGTTCTGAGACACAGTATTTAGAGTGAGCAGAGGAACTGTCAAAAAAGTGAGATGTTAAGAACTGGCTTGTTTTGTCAGAACACTGATCAAAAATTGCATCTTCCTATGGGAGATTTAAATGGCAACCAACTAGCATTCTTCACTTGAAAAAAGCAAAACATTCTCCCAGAGAAATTCTGGTTAACTCTTCTTTCCAGAGTAGAGCTATCTAAATAAATTGTTTTTGACAAGGGGAGGTCCATCCTCATTTTGGCACAGTAGATAAGATATTGGTTACAACACATCTGGGTAGGCTTGGACAGCTTTTTAATTGCAACAGAAGCACTTGACACAAAAGTCTTGTAAGCTGAGTGTCAATGGTGTTTGGCTTGCAGCTGTGTGGCCACAGGGTCTGATGACTTAGCTGTTTAATAGATGAAACATTATCCTACTTTCTGTGACCAGCTTTGCCTTCAAACTATCCTTAGAGTGCCTATAGTTCGAGAGCTACTGCTTAGGCCCTTAAATAAGGCTAATCAAATCCATTTGGTCTCACATTTCCTTTTTTTTTTTTTTTTTGTCAGCACTTTGGAATATACATTCTTTTCATTTTTCTGATGCACTACATGTTGCATTGCTTCATCTTAGTGACTTGATTGATGAAAGACACTTGATGTGTGGTGATGTCCCCTGGCAAACAGTCTACTTGCTTCTTTGTCCTATGTAAAAAAAAACAAACAAACAAAACAAAAACCAAAACTAAAAAAACCCTGACAGAGCACAGCACCACAGTTCTTCTTAAATACCCAGTTTCTATGGGCTGTGCTGTGAACAACAGGTTATGTTACTTGGGGTTGTGAAGCAGTTTTGGTATCATGCTGATTAATTCACATACACACACACACAAAATGGAATGGCAAAAATCCCATACACAAAAACATCATAGATCAAGTTGTTGCCATGTCTTGTTTTTCTGAAAGTGGTGTCAAAGGAAGGGGAGACTGCAGAGTTTATACTTGCATGAGAAGTTGAAAGCTGTTTACAATAAACAAATTGTGATAATCAAGTGATTGTGGAGTGCATTACTATGAACACTATAATGATTTTATTTTTTGCTATTTTTTCACGATATCTTGAAAAATAATCAGTAATTTTCATCAATACCTCAAAGATTCTTCTCAAAAAAAGTATGAAGTATACTGACAAAGTGTTGCTGAAAGAGGTTTCAGCTACATAAAAGGAAGCAGCAGGATTTTAAGAAAAGAGTATTTAAGCTAAGGACATGTAAGCATAACATTCCAGCACTTTTTGTTCCATACTTTTCATTGGCATTGATGGAAGCACTTTGCTTAATACGGGGCTTGGGGTTTGTGTTTTATATCTGTAGAAGGCTATAAAGTACAGAAAAAGATTGGTGATTCTTTTTCTGGTGTTGAAGTCTTTGTTGTGTCTTTCATGATACTTTAAATGGTAACCAGCCTTAGTGGCAGCTCAAGTAAGTGCCAGAATGCACTTTTTTTCAGAAAAAAAGGAGGGACAACAAATCAAACTATATAATTTTTTCAAGGGCAGCTTTGAAATCCTTTTGCATTTTAAAATGTGGGGAGTACTGTATCAATTTGAGTGCATTGATAGTGAATGGGATAATGTAATAGCACCTTCTGTTCTCAAGTATTTCTTTCTTTGAATAGATTATTAGACAGCAAGGTCTGAGGATGCAAACCTTGAGCCATGAAAGCATGTGTATATGCTGAAGAGTCACAATGATGAATGAAAAGCACTGGTAATAATTTTGGGTCCAAAGGGCTGGCGACCTTTGCTTTTAAAAACATGCTTTAAGTGTTACCATGATACAGCAGCATTTCCTCCACTCTTTATCTCCTAAATGCTTTTGGACACACAGACCATGGGATTAATTATATACTGCAAGCAACAATTCATGAATATTTAACACACTCATTTATACTTAATGAATAAATTTGCATTTTGACAGTATTATTTAATATGGTTTAAGGAAATGCTGCTCATTACCTTTCAATTTTGTAGATTAAGAGAATGTAATTGGAATGATAGCATAGGAGAGAGTGCCTGATTTCCATGTGATTGTTTGTGCAGGTTTTTGATCAAAACAGCTCTGTTTGTTTTCTGGGGGGGGAAGTTTTTCTCCGTCTCAGTCACTTCATTCTAGTCTGAGAGGTGAAGCTCAGAGCAGGGAAGTAAATTCCCTCCAAAGGAACGAAGTGTGAGGCAGCTGCCTTGGCCCTGCCTTTGGTCTGTCCAGCTGGCTGTGGAGTGGGACATTCCCTGCCTGACAGAGAGGCGGGTGGTCACTCGGGGAGTGTCACTATCCAAGAAAGCCACTTCTGGTTCATCACCAGCCTCTCACTTAAGGAAGTGGTTCTGAAGGGTTGATGGGTCCATCAGCAGAGGGCAGACAAGATGCAGGCTGTGATGGTTGAGGGCAGTGGCAGCTCTGACCCAGCTCTGGCAGCCAATGTGGGCCAGGTGGTGCCCAGGACCTGCTATGGGTCTGTTTACAGCCCAGGGGACAGCAGAGCTTGCTCTGGAGAGTTCTGGCCAGACAGTTCCATCTCAGAGCTCCATGGGGAATGGCTGTAGGCAAAGGGCTGCCCTCTTGCCCTGGAAGAGCTTTCTTGGCCCAGGCAGAACTGGAGAGGTGTGATGGGGACATGGTAGCCTTGGAAAACTCGTTCTTCAAACTCAGGTACCAAAGCACTGATCTCGCTCCTCTCTATTCAACATCTCCCAGCAGCAGGAGAGTGTTCCAGGCCTCCTAGGGCCCACCATTGCATAGCACTCTGAGCTCTTGGAGATGTCATATTTCACAAGCTGTGATTTTTCCTAATGATCTGGTACATATGAGAATGCTTTTTGAAAAGAAAAAAAATGCAGTTCATCTTGCAGAAAGCCTCAGAACTGATCTGTGTAAGTTTTGGCAGTTCGAAAGTGAGAAAGAGCTAAACCAAATCTTTTTCTTTTTGTACATATATAAGCCCCTCTTATGACTTTTCAGAAAGGGGAAGCAGTGGAGAGGAGGAATAATTTGGCCTTTTTTTTCCATCAGCAGTACCAATATTAAAACTCCTTCCCCTTTAAATTTCTAGAGGTTTTCTTTTTTCTGTTAATTTTCATAGGACTAAGTACTCAACCTTTGTACTCAGTTGTCTTTACTTTGTCTTTTAAGCTCGTATTTAAGGAACTCAAATGTTTCCTTAGGGGTAGAGATATTTCACAGATTTTTTTACCTAGTACAAATGAAAAAGGCTAACAAAATCAGAATTAAAAAAAAAAATTTTCCAGGACTTGATGGTGTTGAATACTTCTGTACCTGAACAACAATGCACACAATAAAATATCTCACAGGTTTCCTTTATTTAATACCAAATCTTGATTTTATAAAACAAGTTTTTAAATGCTTACAGTTTGTTTCTCTAACAAAGAATATGCATTGTTTCTATTTGTCATTCTGAAGTGCCATATGGTGGCAGATACTAATCCACAATATGTTGCCATAGTTCTCTCTGATCACTCTCAAAACCAATGTAATTACTCAAATGGAGACTTGACCTTTCCTTCCATTTTAATGGACTGTTTTCTGAGCACATTTCAAATAAAAAAGAATTGCATGAAAGTTATTGTCAAATTTGGCTACATATATCTTGTCTGGGAAGGGGAAAAATCTTCAGGCCAAAATCAGGCTTTGCACCGTCTGTTGGGTGCCCAGAGTAAGGTCTTGATTTTCAAGAGATAGAGGAGTCTCCTGAAATACCTTTGATGTTAAGCAAAGCAAAGATTAGAAATGTGAAAACTCCATTGATAACCTTCTGCTCTGGGCAACAATGCATAAGTAAAGCTGACCTAACTTTGACATCCTCCTCATCCTGTGGGAATATTCCCACAAAATATTAATAGAGGTGGATGTACCAGAAAAAGCTGGGATTGTTTTGGTATTCTTATCCCTTAAATTTTGAAAAGCTTGAAATCTTAAATACTCTTTTGACTGCATCTATGATTTACACTCACATTTCCAAACTGTCTGGACCTCTGTAATGTTACATTACTATACATCTCCATATAAAGGGTTATGTGTCAGTCCCTCAGTGACTTAATGTATTTCTGGTTTCAATACATCTAAAGAATCTAAGCTCCTTGTGGGATGCATAGGTCAAATCTATGTGGATTTCCTCACACTGTTTCCTTTTTACTTCATGTAGAATGGAAGATTTTTAAGGGGCAAAAGAAGGTGTGTGCAGGCACCAAGATTTGTTGTTTCCCACAGGAGGTGTGCAGCCATTTTGTGTGTCTGATGCCCTTGGATATGCAGATGCTGCAAAGTACAATGGCAAAACTGCCTGCTCCTCCTGACTGTGAAAAAGTTCTTTTAGTGCTGTTAGGGAAGAAAGGTTTTTAGCAGTGATTACAGGTTTTTATTCCTGTTTTGGTCACAAAAACGGTTGATAATGTTGATAATGTGTAAACCAAGGAAATTAATTTTTTTGAGTAAAATTTTGACATATTGCTCTTTTGTTCTGGGACTTTATAGCCTTCCTGTTTTTTCCCTCAAAACAGTTTTCTGTCTGGAGCACAGAATAGATCTGGCCTTAGCAAACTGACCTTAACCATTCTATCAGTAATCCCTAAAATTTCTGAAACTCGCAGTATGGGGCCCTTAGTATATCTCCTAATGTACTTGTTGATGAAAATACATGTTGCTTGCCTTCATTTTGATGAAACACAAATGCAAAAGATATCCTAGCTTCACAACTTTTCCCACTGGGAAACTTGAACTTGTGAATATGGTGACTGATTCTATGCATCACAAAACAAAAATGTAAATATTAACAGCACCAAGTGACTTAAAATAATGTATTACAAAGAGTTGAAGGTCCCAGTGTGGCAAGTTACCAAGTATTTAAGCTCTCTCTTTCTCTGATCACTTTACATAGTAACTAGATAGAAGTTATATAGCTATGAAGACATGGAAGAAGCAATTTAATTCCTCCCCTGCCACACCTTTGAGTGTGCCTCAAGTCATGGTTCCTAACAGCATTATCAGTATGGGCACAACAGGCACTACCATGGACACATCAGGCCCTAGTGTGAATTGCTGAATATATATATTTTTTCCTATTAATTATTTAAAACTTCCAGAAACAAAAAGATTTTACAAGATAGATTAAGCTTGTCTTCTTATTGTGGTGATCCAAATTTCCTTGTGTAATACCTCAAAAATATTTAGCCTGAAAATGCATGTAAACTGGGAGATGGACAAGTAAGCAGCCTTTAACTTTTCCTTAACTTCTCCAATTCTCTTGAATGAGTTTGTGAATTGTATTCAGATATGTTAGAAATCCATACAATATGTTTGCTTTGGATTTTCCAAAGCAGTGGTACCCGTATCTAAGGTCTACAAAATCAGTATATTCATAGCTTGTAATATAAAAGGAATAGTTAAGGTCCAACTTGTTTGCTATAGGAATCAAGCCTGAGGACACTATTTAATAAAAGTCAGAGTCAGACGTGTTTCTTCTGTGAACAAAATAAGGTAACTTTTATGAGACACAGAAACCACTCTCATTTGTGTCTTGTGCCAAAGATTTTTAACCTTCATGAAAATCTTCCTCTCTGGAGCATTCTTCCTTCCGCTATTGTATTTCCTCTTAACAAGATATTACTCTCATGTTATAAATGTTAATGAGAGTACTAAAAATCTTTTAATAAGGAAATGTTTGAATTAATAAGGACGTTGCCAGTGATGTCCAGAAACAGCCTGACTCCATATGCAGAGATTTCTATAGACAGTTTTATACATTCCGTTATTAAGTCTGTGCAAGGGTCCTCTGTAAGCCTTATGCTTCCAGGGAACAGCACAAATGCATGGTCAGGCTATTTGGAAAGATAACACAGTAAAAATTTTACAATTAAATTCTGTATATTATCTCAACCTAAAAAATGTTGACACCTGAAAAGAGCAAGTGCTGATACAGTAATTCATAATGAAATAATTAGACTTGGCTGAGTTTTTGAAGGTTATGTGACTGCATTTATTGATCTTATTTCACTGATATCAATAAAAGCTCGAGTTTCTTGTTACCTCATAATGCCAGTCATGCCATTGTCTTCCAGAGGCATTTGAAGCTGTTGACTTTGATCTAGAAAGCCAAATAATGTGGGTGAAGAACATAAGTCACAGCTCTATTACTAATTCTGGGAGTAATGAAGTCTGGTTACCAATGGATTTGTCCTTGATGGTCTGCATTTCTCCATTGATCTGTCTCCAGGTTTTCCCATGTACCTTAAAAATCCTCACAGTCTGTGATATCTCTGTGTCTTTTTTTTCCATAGTACACTGATCCCTTTCTTGTGTCCACACAGGCACTTTCTGCCACAGCAACTTCTGAAGCTTAGGTGGGTTCAGAGCTCCTTCCCATATTCTCTGCCAACCTCTGCTCTGTCTGGTGGTCAAAAGAAAAAATACTTTGTCTGGTTTACAGTTATGAGCAGACTTCAGGTCCAGTTAAAATGTGCTCTCACCTCTCTGCTGCTTCCTCCCAGCTTCTGAGCAAACTGAAACAGAGAAACAACCTAAACAGCTCCTGCCTTTTGTTCATTCAAAGCGCTACTAAGAGATTTCTCCTATTAGCTGGCTGTGAAGCTTACTCAAACTCATGCTTGTATTGAAGACCTGGTTTCCCCTGAAATGAGTTTTAACTTACCCAGTAAAATCCAAAGTTATAGGCAGAGCCAGACTTTGTGATCACATACACTGTGTTTAGACTGGGATTAATGGTTGTTTAGATATTGGGGTTAAACTCGCCATTCCTATGGACATCTGTATTAACTTTCAGGTCCAGTTGTGAGGCAGATTGTGTGTTTCCCTTTTGGTCATAGAGAGAGATGGGCTGAGAGTAAGGAGCAAGAGGATTTTGATTTTAGGTGTCTTTGCTGCTCCTATCTGATTATATGGCAAATGTTAGTCATTTGTTTTATAAGAGGTTATCTAGGTGCCTGGAGAGTTGGAGATGCCTAATTTTTGATGTATGAGTGCTAGAACAATAAATCAGAGGTAAGAATAGAAATAAGGTGTGCAGAGAGAGCTTGTGTAATAGAAAATTATGAGAAGAGATTTGGAGAGGTCTGGACTGCTGGCTGATCTGGAGGGAAGAAAAGAGCAGCCTGACCTTTTTCTGCTGCCCTTATAAGAGGTCAAAGGAATGAAATAATAATGGCAGCCTTCAGTCTTGAAAAGGGCAGCAGGAAGAGAAGGGCAGCAGTGGAACACAGCTACTGCTGTATATTCAATTAACATTTGCTGCCCAGAATCCCATAATTTTGCACTGAGTAGAAGCCAGAATAAAAGCCATCCTACTTAGTGTACATTTCACTAAGTGAAATCTAATTAGTAAAATGTTTAAAAGTTAATGAAGAATACATGATGCCAGAAAATATGTTCTACTGAAGTGGAATCTTCTCCTACAAGCACTTGTGCTGTCATAAACTCTTACTACGTGAGTAATATCTCAGTGTGGATGCTAATAAGAACCTGAAAAAGTAAAGGGCCAGAAGGAGTGCCATGCAAAATATCTAGCCATCTCTTTAGAGGTTCAGCTGTAAAAATAATGAAGACTCCCTGCAGACACATGCATGAAAGGATCTTATTAATTTCTAAGGTTTGCCTGCCATTCATATTCATTACTGCAGAACCTTGGAAAATAAACCTGTGATGATGTTTTATCTAGGGCATGTGGGATGCATGTACTGTCTGGGCAAGCACTTTTGGGCTGCTACTATTGCACAGGCAGAGTCTCGCTTAAGATACTTCTCAAAAAATTCCCTGAAAAAAATTCTAAAAATTGTCTGCTGATGAGCTCTACATACTACTGAAGTTCCCTAGGGGTCCAGCTGACAGAGCATTTACTTGGCAGCTAAATACTTGACTCTTGAGTATAAAAGTTGGAATATTACATTTTGGGTGCTGTTATATCACCAGATGAAAATCTCTCATATGAGACTAAAATTTGATATTACATAACATAGTATTTTACCCCTACTCAGTGAAATATCAGCACATTCATCTCTGGAAGACTTTCCAGGGAATATTATGCATCTGTGGGAGATGCATCAGAAAGGAAATCAGTATTGAAAATCTTTGAGTTTGCACATGGAGACTAAATCAAAAATTGCCAAGCCAAGAGGCTGATGCAGAGTTAGTGGGTTTCATTTTAGATATTTTAAATACAGAATATTTTTAAACAAGGAGAAGTTGCTTGAATATTTAAAAAAAAAGTCTTTGAATCATACAAAGGCAAACCTGTTAAAAAAAAAAAAAAAAAAAAAAAAAGTATTTGGTGCAATAGCACTGCAGACAACAAGCCAGATTATGTGTGGGAGTAGATCAGCAGCCAGAGGATCTGGCCCTGAATGTTTAGTCCTACAGGGATCTCAGGTAATTTCTTCCTGAGCCTCTGTTTTGCTGTCTGCAAGCTGGTTGATTGCACCTTAATAGAATATTATATTATCATTTCAAATGTGTCCTCTTTTTACAAAAAATATTCATGAAAATTAATTTCAAGTTCTTGTTAT
Source organism: Calypte anna (assembly GCF_003957555.1). NCBI lineage: Eukaryota > Metazoa > Chordata > Aves > Apodiformes > Trochilidae > Calypte > Calypte anna. The sequence continues at coordinate 19,368,278 of NC_044254.1, read as the reverse complement.
GTCAAGATCTAAATACAATATCCAACTAGGACACAGACGAAGTATAGTGCAAAGCCTTTTCTCATTACATAGTTATCAAAAACACTCTAAAAGACTACAGTAGGAGAGGCATTCTATACTATTTTGATCTATGAGTAATTATGTAGAATAGAAAGGTTTTTTAGAGGGAGCTGAATGCAGAATGATAGTTGTATGACTTGAAGCAAAAGGAACAAAAGGCTGTAGTTGGAAAAATTATCTTTTTCTCAAAGAAAAAATGCAAAAAAAAAGTCAACCTCTAGCAAAGGAGCTGGATGTGGTTAGAACAAAAATATAAAAGTGGTCTCTAAAGAGTGGAAAGTAGAAGGCGCTCTTAGAGGTGGCTGAAAGTCAGAGAAAGAATCGGCTATTAGGCTTCTCTAGAGGAGTTATTCATAGCAAAATGCTGAAGAAAAATTATTATACTAGAGACATGCTGTGTAGTCTGTATTTAGCCTCAGATAAATATTTCCATTTCACAGCCTTTCCAGAAGTAGGTTCTGTGAAGGTTTTAACATTAACCTGGTATTCACCTCTATCAGGTGTCACTGTTACTGTATTTCACAGCCCCTGAATGATGTTAGTTTTTTTGTCAAATTGGATGCTGTGGTTAGGGTGAAAACTGTGGTGGATAAGTTAGGAATGCCTCCTACTTACATGGTTGAGTGGATTTGCCACTAGGAAAAGAATCTTAGGACTGCTTTTGATTTAAATTTTGTACATTTCTATACCAAGTAATGTATCAGGATCAGGCCATTTGCTGTGAGGTGGAGCCCAGGAAGGGGTGGGTGAGAATAATGTTTACAGCATTCTTGTACCAAGAAACTCAGTGGAGTTAATGCGGGTTTTTTCCCTGGGCTGGTCAAATATTTTGAACAGTTTTATCATGTGGATGGGTTATGAAATTGGGAAAGGAAGAACTGATGGCTGAATGTGACCTCTTTCAGTTGTTGAAACAGCTCCCCCCTGCATATCAGGTGTCTTTTGGTGGTACTTCTGTTATTAATATATTATTAACACATTTTCCTGTGGCTTCTTCATGGATTTTTTTACTGTGAATAATTAACATTTGAATGTGAATGGATGCCTAAATCACACGGTGCTGTCCCTGTCCCTTGTGTGCATGCCCACAATGCTTTTAATCAGAAAATGAACCTCACTAGGACCTGCTAGGAGCTTTATCACATTAAAAAAGAGGAGGTAAGTGTATAAAGAGGAAGGGCAGCTGGAGATACACAGGCAAAAGATATTAAAGGGAGAGCACACAGAGCAGCACAATATTCTCCTTGTATCCCTGAGCAGTAGATATGAAATAGCAAACACTGCCTACCTGCCTTCATTGGTAGCCATTTTAATAGTTGTATTTAATATATATCTTTAATTGTTCTCTCTTCAGTGCCCCTCTGAGCTCCTCTTAGCCTTCTTCTTATGGAAAATATCTCAGGGGGATATTTAATCTTTTCTAACATACTATATGTTTGTGTGTGAATACACTTAGAGAGAGTACATGAACACCAGGGTGAATGAAACTGTGTTTGTACATGCATAGAAATCCCCACTGTGAGAGGAAAGCAAAAAGCTGTTTTACCTTATCCTCGGCCTCTGAGGCAGGATAAGCACACTAAGAACAACCTTGGTCAATGCATTTCTCAGATCTTTTAAGAACAGGCAATTCATGACAAAGGGCAGATTCTCATCTGGTGTGAATGATGTACTCCATTTATTGAGCTTGCTATCATCATCTCCATAATTTTTAGAGTATCATCCTATATGCTTCTTGTCCAGAGAGTCATCTCACAGGGCGGTCAGATATGATGACAATGAATTTGGTACAAATAGACAGAGACAGATCTCTGTAGGGATCATTTTGAAAGAGCCAGATGGCAACAACAACATTTATTTTTTTTCCCCATATTCACAAATATGCTTTGCAGTAGGGCTGTGCCTTTTCATTCCAAATGAACCCAAACAAAAACCCATGTATCTTTTCTATGTACATTTTAATTCCTCTGGGAGATATCTGTGGGCCCAATTATACAAGGTCCAAGCATCATTTTGCAGATTTACCATCCAGGAAATGCAATGACATAACCAGATTGCTTATAATGTGTTTTTTTAATTGGCTTCCTGAAGCGTTAAAAAAAAGCCAGTGAAAAGCAGAGTTACTGATAGTAGGCCCCATGCATAGCCCTGCTTTGCATGAATAAGCTTCTGATTAATGCTGAGATCTCTTAAAATACATCTTATTCACCCTAAAAATGTAAACAACATTTCTGTATTCAAATTAACATCTGCATCACTCATTTTATTAGTACTTTGCCTCCAACTTTCCTCTTTATATTCCTTTAACTTCTCTGCCAATTTTTTTCAGTCTATCTTGGGGTCATTCAGAAGTTCATACATTCTCCCTGATACTTCTTGTGCATAGAAGACAGTAGCTTCCAAGTAAAGAAAGTAGTTTTCTTTTCCCTTACTGTGTTTATGAGCAACTGAAAACATTTCTGTCTGTAGTGGAGGTAATGCCATGCTACCCAGGGTATGTGCCTTGCCACTGAGGAGCATACATGCATTGCTGGACTCAAGAGACTCATTAACTGAGATGTAACTACGCTGGGTTCTGGATGTCTCAACTTCATGACAGACAAAGGACCATACCTATGCTGCTTCTGCTTTTGCCAAATTTTTACTGATTATCTTTCAGAATAGCAGAGCACTTAAATTTCGCATTTTTAGGATAGGTCTTAACTCTTTTTGTCTTCCATTTTTTATGTAACAAAAATTGCTATTTCTGGTACAATAATGTGGCAGGGAGGAACTTCCCTGTCCCAGAATCCCACTAAATCACAGCTTAGTTTAGCTCAGAAGATGGGCAAGACAAATTCCTTACCTGTCCTACCCTGGTGATTATTTACATAGACACTGAAGTGAAGTTATAGACCTAACTTTCAGAGTGAAGCTTAAGGGTTACTCTGACCCAGTATTAGTTATTAGCACCCACTGCAACAGCAAACTGCCTCTCCCATATCTCTAAAGTATTTTGAAAGCCCTCATCCCATTTGAGATGTTTGTTTCTCTCTCTCCCTTGCTGTGACCACTTTGCCCTTTAATGAGGAGACATGCGGGCAGAGGGATACTTAATGCAGTTAGGATGACAGAAATCTTAATTTTGCCAAGAGGGCTTAACACAGGCAGGTTCAGTCTCAGACCCTCCCTATCTTAGGCTCAAATTGAACACAGCTACAGGGGGGAGAAGCTGAGCTGGGGAGCAAGCTTTGGAGCTGCCTTTCAGCCAGCTCTGTCAGGTGATCACTCTATCAGCTATCTCATCTTCCAGTATATGATACTGGCCTGAATATGGCATGTAATACACTGGAAAACAGGGGAAAATCCACTTATTTTTATTTTCAAACTGTTGTCTGAATGGAGAGGCAAGTGATTTGGGGATTTTTTTGTGGATCTTTATTTTTGCTTGGGGAGAAGTGAGGGCCATTTTTTATCCAAGTGTATCATATATTTGGGGACAGTACAATAAAGGAAGCAATAAACCTCTGTAAATACATTTTTCTGGAGTACAGTGGCAATGGTAGTGATTAGTGATAAGTGCACAGTTGTTCCTCAATATCCCTATGAAATGGAGGCACAAGCATTTTCCTCCCTGGTGACACCTCACTTGAGGATAACTTTTGGTAGAATTCAGGCTCAGCTGTATGCTGCCCTATTTTCTAGTACTTCTGGTAAATCAAACTGGCATCTTCACATGTTTGCCTTTGTACTTTGAATAGATTGTCATTTCAGAGATTAAAAATCCTTTACACAAATTTAGAGAATAACAAACTCTGTGTGCCTTTTATATTCAAATTTGTTTACAGAATGTTATTTGTAAACTTTGAGTCACCCTCTTTTTTTTTATCTGATGATGCAGTCAGTGGTTTGTTGTGTGCTTGGAGGTATATTTCATTATGTTCATTATTCATGATTCTGTAGTTATTCCTGTGCTATGGGAGTCTGCTGCATTCATTAAATATCATTTCATAAAAGTGATGGACTGTAACTGGCACAAGTTTATCTAAAACATTTTCAAAGAGGATATATCATGTAACCAGCTTGTAAGATAAGCTTATGAGTTTTACAAAGTATTGAGATTTATTATGCATTTCCTGTTTGTGTTGCTCTGTCACCTCCATTACTGGAGGGAGCACATGCCTTCAAATCAAGGCTAGATGCCCAAAAACTCTTGGAGCTCACACTTTATTCTACTGCAGCACTGAGGAAGCTGCTGACAAGCAATGACCCCTATTTAGGATTTCCTTTCCTACATGACCTCATGCATATTTTGAAAAAAACATGAAAATTTCAATTCTTCTAATCATTACATTTTAAAACTAATTCCTTTTTAATTTACTGTATCAAACATTTGTGATGCAGTTTCAGTGTTACACATGAATGTCTCCATGAAGGCACCGTTTATGGTTTAAAGGTGCATAATCACTACAACATACTGAAACTTTTGTATATAGGTATAGCAAAAAAAAAATGTTGCTATGATGGCCTAAGAATACAGATAAGGCCAGGGTTCCAGGAAAGAGTCATATATTAATTACAATAGCTGTTAAAATTGTTGAGCAAGAAAAACCAAACCAAACCAAAACAAAAACCTCAACTGAAGAAGGCCTTGTGCACGCAAAGCTGCTCTCTTTGTCCCTATTGTCCTTGCTTGTATAATAAAATATATCACCTCTTCCTAATAGGTCAAATTTACATTTTCCATAAAAACTGACTTTCCTCTTGTATTCAACAAATTAATTTTTCTCATAGCTACCAGGTTTTTTTTATTGAACATGTGACTGGACTACAATAAGGAACTAAAAACTACATAGCAAGGAGATTGCTTTTATAGCGGACAACACAACTAAAAGTTGATGTCTTCTCTGCACCAATTGCTATAAAAGTAAATCATAGATGGTGGGAAGTGCAATAATCATCTGATTACATTAATGTGGCAGTACCTTAGCTTAATCTACTGAGGGTCAGGAAGCTTACACCTCAGTGGCACAAAACTGGAAATCTGCAAAATGTAATAGAAAGTATCATAATTGATTGTCATTAAGGAATTAATTTAGCTAAAGAGAACTATATCTAAGTAGCAGTGAAGAGCAGAAAACTACAGACCTGTATGCAATTTTACAACCACCTGGTCTCAAGTAATGTTTGATTTAGCAAGTGCTGCTACTCCTGCAGAAATGGTTACAATAGTTTTGACTTATGCATGTTGGTCACAGAAGTCTATCCATGAGGAAATCAGAAATAAAGGGTCAGAGTAGATGACAGAACACTGATGGTCAGTAATTTGGTGTTTTGTATGAATTCTCATTCCATCAAGATTATTTTGTAGGTCAGGCTTATATTTCTTTGAATGTATGGGTGGCAGGAGAGCACTCCTTAGGTTGGCATGGATAGTACTGAAGATTTATAACCACCACAGGACTGTGAGTTTTCTGTCTGTTTGTTGAGAGCCTGCTACTGTTGTGATCCTACTAATTTTCCAGACCTGGAGGAATTAGTGTCTAGAAATACACTCTGGGTTCTGTGAGAACACAAAGTCACTTGACATTTCACAAATGCTAGAATTTTTTAGGCTGTTTGTTGGGTATGAATAGGCTTTGTTAACCCGTTCATTAACAAACATAAGAACATAAAAAGCAAATTACAGGACTTAATTTATTTACTTTGCACTGATATGCTAACGTGCTGGAACACATGACAAAACCAGAAAACCTGGTGTCTTCAATATATTCATGGTTGGTGCTGAAGCATTAATGATAAAAACATGCTTGGTAAAACATTTATTAATCCAGGGGCATTTTCTCTCAAAAAGCTCAGGTCACTGAAAAATCTGAAAACAAGGAAGTTCTCTTGAACAATCTAACTTCACCTTTGATTCTCATTCTGCTTAGCACACTTGTCCAAAGAGATATCTCCTTTCTTTTCTTCTTCCATCCAGTTCTGCTTATTGCTTGCAATAATGTGGCTTTCACTTTTCAGATAGCTCCCCAAGCTAAGTGTTCAGGTAAACAAACCTGCAGCTTTCAGAGCAAATCACTGAATAATTTCACTTCTTTCCCATGCAGGTTTCTTTCCAGGGTCCATTCAAAGGCTTTACTTCTTAAGACACTGTATTTCAGTCAGGAAGAGACATATACAGTTGAGATCCCACAATGACTCTCAAGCTGTAGTGGTTTACATGGTTTCTATCTGCTGGCACAGTATGGATGGTTTAGTCCTAAATGGAGCTTGTAATGCAACAAGCCAATGACAAAACATTTGCCTTCAGCTTTCAGTACAGAGCTATCATCTTTCAAAATGGACAAGTCAGAAATGCTGATCTTGGTGTCAGAGTATTTTCAAATGTTTTTGCAGTTAGCAGTGCTTCTACTAAGTTTCATTAGTCTGAATTAGTGACCCAGGAATTAATTCTGACTGCTATAATCTGACACATGGTGTGGCTGTCAACAAGCCTACAGGATTACTTAGTTTATGACAGGTGGAGAATTTTACCCTGTCAGTACTGTGCAGTGCTTTCCCAGGATTTACAACTATATCATTTGTGTATCACTGGTGTCCAGTTATCATGCTGCTTTTAATTTCTAAACCAATCTTGAGCTGAACTTCCACCCCATTGGTCTCAGCTGTTTTTGTTCTTTCAGCAGCATATAGAATCTAGTGGTTCAAAACATTCTAGAAGTCCAACATATTTATGTAGTCTAGCAGTTTCCAAAACTATAGATTGTAAGGACATATACCTATTTCTCTTTCCTCTAGTCCAAAGTGCTGTATCACTGGATATTTAGCACATTACTTTTTCTAGTAAACTGCTGCTCAGAAGGATCTGCAAGCAATATAAATTCATTGGGAATATGCAAATGTCATGCAATATGACAGCCTGTGCAAGAGTGGAAGAACACAGACAATGGATCTCAATTTTATAACAAGGTGGTTTGTGGTTTTTTAATGAGGCGGTTGGGTAGAATAAAAAGGGTCTGACTTTTTTTCATCAGTGCAAATGTTTCTCTCTGATCTTCCTTATTCTTTTATCTTTGGATGAGCTAGTTATAATAGGAGCCCATGGAGTGCTTTTTATTTTTTAAGCCTGCAATATTTTCACATCTGTCATCTGAGAAATAATCTTTCTTTTCTTATAACAGAGTTTCTAACATAGCTAGAACATTTATCTTCCTGGCCTGTTAAACTGCATTTTCAGATCTATTCTGTTAGTCCAGTAACCTAAGAACTCAGTCTGCCACATTTCCCAGTAGCTCTTTTAGAGACTGAAACACATCCTGCCTCAGAACACTCCACTCATAACCCAATGTGCAGCCATCACCACCTGCTTCCCTATTTCATCACTCACTGACAATTACATGACTCATGAATGCAAATGGGAGATCAAGAATTCTCATGAAATTTGAGTTTACTCAAACTTTTTTCTTCTAAACATCCTAGTGCTGCAAAAATGTCAGTCCATTTCTAAAGCATAGATTTCCAAAAGCTAAGCAAGTTATGTCCTTGTCTTATAAGTAATATATTCTAGTTTCACTTTCAGGAAACATAACAGTGCAAAAAGAGTTACCTTTTACCATCTGCAAAATCCAAACAATCATTAAAAATATGTGAGCTAATTATTCATATTTATTTCCCCCAAGCAGTCAAAATTTGGAGGTTTATAAATTATCCCAGTCAGGAATTTGATGCTGTCGTCTGGTGTCAGGGAATGTTTAATTTCTTATGCACCAGACTTGAGTGTCTGTCACACAGTCAGAGCAGTGAGGTCATTTCCCCCCTCATCTTACTGAGTAAATGTCAAGAATGCCATGGATATTCCACTTAGCCCATTTACAGCATTTCTTTTCTATGCACTGTGCTCTTCATCTGCACATTTTAGGATGCATTTTTAGCCATGTTGACAGATGAATCTTAACTTGTAGAGTTTCTGTGTTACAACTTAGAAACACCTACATAGGTGTACACAGTGCAGAGTGGATCCAAAATAACTCATCCAGCAGTATCATAGAAGGGATTCTTGGCTTGGTCACAGGGCAACTTGATCAACACTATTCTGCTTCTAGATCCAAGCTATTATTTCTATATCGTGCTGCTAGCAGCCTTGTATTGCCACTCACTGCACAGAGCTGACATTCCCCAGCACAGCAATTTTTTTTGCGTGAAAGGAGCATTTTTCTTTGAGAGAAAACTCTGGGAAAAACAGGGCAAAACTTTGGGTAGCAAAGAGCTTTGAGCAAAGAGCTCAAATTCTGTTAACATATTTAATTTAAAAAGTTACTGTAGAAAGCAGATTCTTGTAGACAGTGTAAGACATAGTAAAACCATATTTGAAGCAGAAAGAGCTAAATGAACCAGGACAACACACAGCTCATTAAAAAAGGTCGGATGTAGCATGAGAATGAAACAAAATAAAACAAACAAACAAACGAAAACCCCACCAATCAATCAAAACAAAACCAAAACATATAGACATACACATGCAAAAAAGTAAATCTCATTGGATAATCATTATCCCAAGTATCTGTCACTGATGTATTGGCTATCTGAATGGTAATTTTTAGAATTCAATAAATTAATTACACTACCTCATTCAAGAAGATTAAAAATTAACCAATCTGGCTTTATCCTTCTGCATAGTAGCTATATTTTTTTAATAATGATTTTCTGAAATATTTGAAAGATAACCATGCTGCAAAAATCACACATATTGTAAGAACTTTCAGACATTAGAAGAGCAGGAGTACTCTCACTGGAGAATGGAGCAGCATCCAGATTAATCAGTGCAGCTTGTAGAGGAAAACCACAAACACAAAACCCACAATTTCTGGGGAACAAGGAAGTTAACAAGAAAAAGAACTTTGATATAAACAGACTGTCTTACTCATACAAATGTTGAATAGCAGCAATTAAAGTATTTAAAAGATGGCACTGCATGTTCAAGCTTCTTCAAAGACAGCCATTATTCTTCTCTAGTTTTGTGTAATATGTTTCAGCTGAGAAGTTTAAAGGGAGGTCTTTGAAATACTGCTCCTCCTCCTGCAATGAATCATTCCTTCCAGAGATAGTTAACTAATACCACCTATTTGCCATAAATCGAATGATAGCCTAAGCTTTCTTATAGTTGCAGTGTGCTTTTCTGTAGCATCATTTCAAAGCAGAGAACCTGAGGATATGTTTATTTATTACTTGATGGACAAATATATTCTCAGCAGATGACAACTGAGGATAACATGCTGCTTTAATGGCAGTTTTGCATGGCATTTTTTTTCCATTCTCCTTCATACTCACCTCCTCGGATTTCACTTTTCTAACTAGCTTTTGATGCATGCATCAACACTAATTAAACAGGTCATGTCTTTGAAGCTCCATTCTCTAGTCATATATGGGTTGAATGTGTGAAAATACTACATTTCCAGCCAGAGACACCACTGGTTCTTTGCAGACTGAAGAGGAATCTAATTGTGTAGACACTGGTTAAACAGCCCCTTGCACAGGGATGTTAAGTATAATTTGCATGCTGATGCAATACACTGCTAGTTTAAGTGTGGTCTAAAACCTCTACACAATGTCTTGGGCAAAGATGATGGAAACAAGGAGGAAATGTATGTGGGAAAAGAGACATCATTTATAGTATCATGACATTTTCTCTGGCAGGCATGCTTAAGGAATGATGGAGTGTCACTAACTTCAGGGTATACTTCAAAGTAAAAAGAGTATCTTTTTCGGGGGAATTATTACACTGTATTTTCACACTGCATAACCCACAACTAATCTGTAATGTATATATATTTATAAATTTTAAGACTAAATAAATAGCCTGCACTTCAGAAGTAATGTTCTGACTCTGGACAAGTAATACAAAGTTATTCTTGCCTCAGAACTCAGTGATCTTCTCTGCTTCTACCTCTGTAATATGCTTCTCCATAGCATATATTGTCCCCAATCCTAAGCTTCAAAAGCCTGTTTTTTCTAGACTGATAGACCTCCTGCTCTCACAGTGAACTGTACACTTATTTTCAGGAAATATGTATACTAATGAGTTAGTTCCTTAGAGCAACCAAAGTATATTTAACAAAAAAAGGATTACAAAAAAGGACAACAGTGCAAGGTGGATATTTGATGCATTATTTCATTTCATGTTGCTCTTAACCAGAAACCTTTTTAAGTCAGTAGGTCAAATTTCAACATCACCCTTTTCATTCTTAAAATTAATTCCCATGCCAGGAAACTGATAGACATATCTCAAAGCCACTTTTCCATACCTGTGTTCACGTACTGGCCTTGGGCTTTTATGACCTGTTGAATAATTTAGAGCAAACTGGAACATTTTATGGCCCCTTATAGCAATTTTCCAGCTGCTTTGAGCAGACACAGATGCATAAAGCAGCCAAAGCCAGTCCCAGAACCTGAACCAAATACACACAAATTGCAAGTCATGCTGTCTGAGCCAAGAGTAAACCTATTTTTTTAAATAATTCATCCCTGCGATGGAAGCAAGCTTATGGAAAACTCCTTGATGAGAATTTTGGTAGTGCATAACTTCTTGATTACTTTGGTTCCTGGCCTTATGAAGCCATTCATAAGGCACTATGTTTTGTGTCTTCTAACACTCTGTTTTTCAATTAGTTGATTGCATTTTCACTGTCTTTTAAGTAATTTCATTTATTTCTAACTGTCTGCACCAAATGATAAGTCATGGGCCTTGAGGCCCTTTCTTTAGTTGCACTCACTCTCATCCAAACTTAGATCTGTATGTAAGTTTTAAGTTCTTTCAGGGGCTGAGAGCTGAAGAATATTTAATAGATCCCTTATGAACCACTGAATGAAGTAGAACGCTGATGAACACAGCTTGTTTATTAGTTGGGATTGAGATGTTCAGGAACTCTGCCATGACTTGGTGGGAAATGTTTGATTTGCCACAATCCTTTATGTACAGTCACCAGTTAAACCATTGACCTGGGCAAGGCTGACATGACTATCTTCTCATTTTCTGTCAGATTGCTAATTATGTGGACAAGCAACACAACCTGTATAATTTATTAGTATTTTTATGGACTTCCTATCTGGCTACCTAAAGTAAACCAATTTTTACAATTATGTACCATTTTAAACAAATATTACACTTCCATAAAAGACAAATTAAGCTTTTTTTCTTTGCAATCTTCCTTGCTTCATCTGTACCACACTTCCTTCCATTCACTTATACCCTCACTTGGATGTGTACAGCTGAAAATTAAGCAAGCCAAATAAATTATATCTAAAATCCAGTGTGGGAATTTTGTAAGCTGCCTGGATCTGCAGCACCTAATCTGTCTTGACATAAGACAGCTATCATTTAACATTCTCATTCATGAAAAGTAGCTACTTTGACTGTTTAGACAGTAGCTTAAATTTTTGCATGCTATTAATTTTTCATTTATATGTGTTCTTAAACATCTTCCTCGTCTGTTTGTTGCCTGATAAATCTATCCATTATAGGCTTTGTGTAGATATCATTTACACCTAGAAAAGCATATTTGAAAATACATTAGATTTAAATAGTGAGATCCATCACATCTGAGCTCCCATGTCTGGTAGCCAAAAAGCTCCATTTCATTTCAGAAGAAAAATTGCTTCTGTCAAGGTAAACAGAATGCATTATTCCCCTTTAATAAGCATTTCTAAGCATGCTTCTGTATTACTTTTTCACAGATGTATTGCAATAAGCCTTAGAGTAATTGCCAGTTCTTCTGTCTAATAGGTTCATTATTCTTTTGCCATAATTGCAGCCATTAAACGTCCAATTGTTAAATTTCCACTCCTACATTTACTTAGTGTTACATTTTATAATGGGGTATGTCATTACAGCACCCCAGTGGCTACAGCTGTTTTGTTCAAAGTGTTTCTAAAAGTCGATGAGATCTATTTGAGATATGTCTGTATTCCTGATTTTTAACAGATTCTCTCCACTGTCCTATGTGTGTCATCTTTTTTTAGCTTTTTTCAAAGATAGCTGAATTTCGGTACCCTTTACTGAAAGTTTAAGAACCTGACCTATTCAGGAAGACATAAAGCTGTGACTTTAATATTTCTAAAGCACCATTTTCTCACTTTTATGAAATGATTCATATATAACAAGGTGATGGAGCAAAGATTTAACTAAGGGAAATTAACACTTATAGTTTAATAGCTTTTTGAGAGCACTGATTTATCTTTTGTCATGTTAAATTTGTTGGGCTTTGTTGTAAAGGAAGCCTAGCTCCTAGTTTTAGCAACAGCTGTGCTAATAAAATTATCTATTTCATGCCCCTTGCTTGATTACTTAACTCTTCTAGGTAATTTAATAAGTAAGCTAGGATTTACTTCTTATTTGTGTGAGAGGGATTTCTTGATTTTAAATGTTACATTTGGACTTGATGTGTAAGCTTTATTGAAAAGGAGCAAAAGCTCTTACAACTATCACTCCATCTATAATCGTTAGTAATTCTCCTTCTTTCATAAGACACTGATTATATATATATAGTTTGTGTGTGCAATCTGGTTTCCATTAGTCTTTTTATAATGACAGTGAAAAGCAGTTTTGAGAAAACTGGACCTGCACTTGTATGAGTCGATGTTGCTGACAAGCATGGGGGAGGTGTTCTGGAAATTGCTATTGCTGGTACCAAGAATTGTCAGCCCCAAACTGTGTCCTGGGAAAGCTGATACTCCATGCCCAGTACCTGTATTTGTGAGGTTATCCAGTCTCTTTTTAGGATACAACTTCATGTCACATTAAAATTCTCATAGGCAGTATCTCATTTTTATTACTTCAGTTTCACACTCACCCATAGGGGGTTGATTAAGACTGCATCTGAAATGTATATCACATAAGGTTTTTTTTACATACCGTATTTTCATTCTTAAACTATCATCGAGCTATGATTTTTTCCAATTATTAACCTAAAATTGCAGCTTTTCATATCAGTGCATGCAGCATTTCATAACTTCTATGTAATATGTTGTAAGAAAAATAATATGGTATAGTGGTGAAGATATTTGATTTACTGAAAATAGGGATTTTTATTGAACTACTTTTAAAGAGAAATATTTTCCTCATCCACATTCCTTCTGACATTGTAGAACATATACTGAAAACAGAAGTATTAGGAAAAGAGGTCACAAAAAACTCCCATAACAATTCACTTGGTTTTTTTTAATGTATGGAGGTAGATTTACCACAAAGAAAAGCAAAGAAAATTCTTTCTTTCTGTCACTGCCTCTAGATTGCAGTTCAAATCTACATCATTATCAAAGTGGAGAGTTGTTACCACATCATGTCTGTGTACATGACATTTATCTGCTTGTTATAATCATGTTTTCAGTACTGAGGTACTGGGTAATTAATTCTTTCAGCGTCTGGCACCAGATTACAGTTATGCCAGATATGCCAAGATGTTGAAGATGCCTTTCAGATGTTCTGTTCTCTACTAGGGGAGTTCTTTTTTGCACAAAGTAGATGTATCAAATTTCTACTCTAAATGTCAGTTTTACAACTACAGAATAGGCTTCACTTTCCAAATGCCTGTATTGCAAAGGCCAAGGAGATACCAAAGCAGAGAGAAAAAAAATCTACCATCTAGTAGACTGGAAGAAAAATAATATTACAGCTTGATTAGTGTTGACATAAGCAAATAGGTATCAGAAAATATTTATTTAATTAATTTCACTCTATTTACAGTTCTTTTGGGCACTGGATGGAAGAAAAAATAAACATATTCTTTATTCACAAACTAAGCCAAACTGGAGTTTTAGAGTCAGCAGATTACCAGGTCATGAAATTCAGATATTTCAACCAGATGTGCAATTCCCATATTAAGCATAAGTAATTGTGCAAGCCATACAACTTAGTTAACAAAGACAGTTTGTATTTCACACAGACTTTACATAATTACCATCTGCATTTTTCATTAGAGTAGTTACATCATCTTCTCTCTTATACCTACAAACCCTCATAGCTCCAGCTGCACTACTGTGCAGAAATCGCCTCTTCAGTAGTTTTATTCTTTCAATGATCTTTCAGTGTTCATGACAGTGCCCATGAACACTAACTGAGAAACTCATATCTGGTTGGAGAATTGCATTTTCAGAGATACCATGAAGTTATGAAATTGCTATATTTTATTTGGCAATATAAATGAATAAAACAAATTGCTAAAATAGGTTCTAGAATAGTTTTCCCTTAACACAGGTATCTGATTTTAGTTAATTCTTAATTAGAAAACTATTAAGGTATAAAGATGTTGGAATGAGATAGCTGACAAAGCTGTTATAGATAGATTGCGAGGAAGCATTTTGAGTTTGGAGTGCCACAAATTTGTCAAACAGAAAATTTGGATAAATAACTGATCTGGAGACTCATCTAAATGGAAGATTCAGGCAAGGGAAAGGCAAGAAAACAGAGATGGCAGAGTAGGATTTATTTTAGCTGCAGGACCAGCCAAGCCTACTAAGCAAGATAGGCTGAAAAAGCACCATGGTAATCGAAGACCCATGGATTAGTCCATTCTGCTTTATCCCAGCCTGCGGTGAGAGAACAAAGTGCTATTTTTTGAGCACAAACCTGAACACTCATTATGCTGTTAAATTAAAGAGGCAATGGTTTATGAAGTGTCATACAAAATATTTACTGTGTAAATTTTCTGTGAACTGGGTGAGTGAACGTTTTCCAGTGGAAATTTCTGGAAATGGCTGATTAATTGACAAATACACCTGGAGGGTCATTGCCAAGTCCAGTGGACAAGGAGTTCAGCTATGTATTCTGGCTGTCTAGAGGGGTTTCTAGAAATAGTAGCTACTTAGTACTACTACTGTCAGGAGAGGTTTAGCTTAGGTATTAGGAAACAATTCTTTACAGAGATTGATCAGGCACTGGAATAGGCTGCCCAGGGAGATGGTGGATTCTCTGTCCCTGGATGTTTTTAAAAAGAGACTGATGTGGCACTCAGTGCCATGGTCTGGTAACCACAGTGGCAGTGTATTAAGGGTTGGACTTGATGATCTCAGAGGTCCCTTCCAACCCGGATGATTCTGTAATTCTGTGATTCTACTTCATCAGGGTGTATCTGGGAACTCCAAGTGAAATGCCTTCATGCTGCTTGAACTCCAGAGGTAGATGAAGGTAGTAAATAAAGCCAATGAGATTGTTTTAAGTTATACTAATGACCCAAGCTAGCTATGGAAAAGGAGACATTTTTTCTCCCTGTGAGCATAAGGTTACATAAACTGGAGTAAGTAACTTGGTACAAAAGGCTTTTATTAACGTGTTCATTAACTGTAGAATATTAACTGCAGTCACCTGAGATATATCTGAATGTTCTACAAATGTAATCCATTCTGGAAAACCCAGCCTCTGAATATTACCTTTTCTTTTGCTATTTCTCAACATCAGACATCCTCACAAGTTTCCAGGAATGGAACTTAAATCAAAAGCTGGAGCAAACCAGAAGAAACAAAAAAGTTGAAAATATCATTCCTTATCAAGAAAGCTGAGTGGAGCCATATCTGACTCTACTTAAAAGATCAAAATTTGAGGCTTCTTTCAAAAGCCTAGAAAACTGCCTAGCTGTCAAAAGTTTAACTCTTGTTGCTGTTTTTCAAGAATAGCAAACTTCCCATGTTATCCATCCGGTAATGGCTATGAGAGCTCAAAAAAAGGGGGATAGCCCTTTCCCAGTCCTGTGTGGAATTACCTAGTTAGTTTCTTTAAACTCTCAACAGAGTCATATGTAGGCTTAACTCCCCAGTACTATCGAGAGGCTGCACACCCTGAAAGTTGTCCTGGCTTGGTGTGCAGACCATGAATCTGCCCATGTTCTTTAGACTTTTCCTAACACCTATAAGAAGTTGTAGAAAGGCTTATGAGGCTGGGAGATTGGTTTGTAGCATAGTCTGAAAAGTATGGAAAGGCTTTTGTGTAATTTTTTCACATAAGTTTTAAAGTTCCTGTTGTTTATGGCTTGAGTGTACAGTGCAAATGTCGAGTTTCACTGAAAGAGTAGGATCAGTTACAAGCGAAATGTGAAGCAAAGGGCTCTCTAAGGTGAGAACAAGAATGCTGTCTCTTGGGTTTGAGTCCTGAATGGGGATTTGGACTACAGTGGATCTGCTCTTATTTGTGTTGAAGTCACCACAAAGTCATCCCAAAATCATTTACAATGACTTTTTCTGGCTCTGTTTGTGCTTTCAGTCCTGCTATTCTATCCTTTTTTCCCAACAGTTCACCAGCATACCAGATTGAGCTTGAAATAATAATATTTTAGACAGTTTATGACACAGCTCTGATGTTCTTTAATAGCAGTTTTATGTATTCAATAACCTGCTGCTCTAGTTGGCTTGCAATCTTTCAGAGGCACTGGTCACTAAATAAAATAAAGTTCATATTTATTGCTGTGTGTCTTCTAGAAGCAATCACTCAAAACAGGAATTATAAAATCTTCTACAGATGAAAATGTTTTTGTGATGGAAGTTGGCAAGGCCAGTCTGTTATCATGAAGCATGAAGAAGAAAGGCCAGTGTTCTTGGTTGTTCAGTGAATGCACTTACTTTCTTATTGCAATTTTCATCATGGTAAATTGCTTGACCTAGCAGAGAGACATCTTCTCAAGGCTGGGATCATTGTTTTGGTAGTATAATTTCATCACAGTCAACAATGGATGTAAGTGAAAAATCAGGTAAAAAGGTATAACAGTATAGGATGGTATGTTTTCAGTTCAGTAATCAGTGTCTATTTAAAATAAAATAGAAATATATGAAATGAGGTGCTTTGACTCCATTTTATTAAGGTGAAGTAAAGTTTTATTACTAGCATTATGATCAAATGAAGGGAAATAAGGGTGGTGAGAGTTATACACAGGAGAATAAAAGCAAGCAGCTAAAAAACTGTTATATCAACCTAACAGTTCTTGACATTCTGTAAAGTCATTGAGATGGGATTTTTTCATCCACGGCTATGAAGTTTCTGTGATAGTATTAGTTAAATTGAAAAAAGCAAAATGTAAGTCCTGTATATTGTGTGTATCTGTATTGCAGGAGACACATTTGTCTAATATTCTCTAGAACACTATAAAAGAAAAAATTGCAAATTTTCTGATCCTAATTCTGGAGAATAAATAGCAAAATAATAGCAAGAAATCACTTCCAGTCTTCAAATAGAGATACTGCTTTCACCATTATCTTGTCACATCACTATGGTGGCATTTAACTGAGTGTACATATCCTTACTTTCTTCTTAAAATGGATTTGTTTCTTTTTCCATAAGATGTTTAATGTAATGAAAATATAATCCCAGGGGTAATTCTTTCTTGAATTTTTATAAGTTAGGAAAGATTATTTGACTGTGTAAACCTGTATGTGAAGGAGCATCAGCCTTCCATTTATACTTATGCAGCCCAGTACTTACATGTGGTTACACTGGGACAAATTTGACAATACCGAAGGAGGAAAACAGACACAGGATCGTTGTACAAAGTTTGAAAGACATAAGCCACTTGCTCATGTCTGTAGTTCCACAGAAGGTAATTGAATTATAAGTAAGACCTCAGGTACATTCTGTCAAGTTCCAGTTAATAAATGGCCCTACTCTTCTGTTATTTTCAAGAAAAAAAGAGACTTATGTAGGCACTTCTTCAGAAAAATATGAATAAGGTTTCCTATAAGAAAAGCCCACAACTATCTAATCAACCTGCAAATACAGTATGTGACTTTCTAAATTTCTGAACTGTTTTAATTACATTATGAATTTATCTCCATATAGGTTGTTGGCATCTGTTGAAACCATGGTTTTTAGTTATCTGAATATGTGCTGACCTGTGTTTCTGGGGGTCCTGTTTCTAATTTACATGAAGTCTTGGACACTTGTGAATAATGAAAAGGAGTCTTAAAAAAGATCTGCTTAGCTGAGATTTACACACCCTCCCCCCCCCCTGCCTTTACAGCCCCATCCCATTGTCAAATGCACATAGGTACCTTAGTGCAAATTAGAATGAGACCCAATACTTTCAGATACGTTTATTTTAGACCCTGGCATTGCAGATGTAAATGTGTACATATGTAGTGAGACAGGACCAGGTGCCCTGAGTTATTGATGAGTGGGTGTGGGTTCACCTGTGTCTGGCCTCACTCCTGAGCATGTGCAGGAGCAGGGGGCCAATAAGAGAGCAGCTGACACCCACGGAGAGAGCTCTCACTCTTCAGCGAAGATGGAGAAGTCCACAGCTCAAGGAGCCCCAGGAGCAGGCAAGAAGGGGTAGATCCCGGAGCCCCAGGAACAGCCCTAGGACATCGTCCAGGAATGGGCTAAGCCCCGAGGCCTCAGGATCAGCCCTAGGAGCAAGAAGGGCTCTTCCCGCTTCATACATATGTTATAGGTGAGCAGACAATTCAAGATAAACTTGTGGTTTACGTTCCTGTGATCTCTGGAATGAATCTCAACATACATACACACACATATGTACATATAGGACTGAGCCTTCTGCAAACATGAGTGCCTTTCACAATTATTAATCAATTAATTCGATGCACAAGGGTTAAGATAATCCTCAGCAGCTTTGCCATCTCACTTTCAAAATGCTTCTCAAGCACCTGGCACAACCACGCTCACAAGCAGCCCTAGATAATAGTGCTTTGCCTCCCCTGGCCGTATTGTCACCATTGGTTTGGCTTCTTGAGAGTCTCTGAAGGAAGCTGGACTTCTAGAAGTGAATTGAATCTTTAGTCTTAGTTTCACCTGGATGCTCAAGAAGAGTCAGAAGATATGATAAAAAGATCTCCCTTACCATGCATTAAGTCACACTCACACACAATAGCAGCTCAGCCTACTGCAAGCCTGCTCAGAGAAAATGGATGAAATGCTGTTGTACTCTTCTTGTCAAATTAGTTCAGTTTTGACTAGTCCTGTGGTCAGAGATGGCTGAAAATATAGTAGAAATTACTGCCATGATATAGTGAAGACTTAGTAAAATACAGTTATTTTATTCAGTCACTGCTTGCCAAGATACTCCTTTAAAAATATCAATTTTTAAAATTTTAATTATGCTTTTTAGAATGAGGGTAAGAGTTTTTGTTTTGAGACTAAAAAATTCTACTCTTCTAAAATCTGTTTTTTAAAAGTTATTTCTGACTGACTTATGACTTACAAATCAACTCAGTCTTCCTTTATCCTGTTTCATTTTTGAGATACATTGATACTGATGAGTCACATGAAAAAGAACTCACAAATGTAAGTGGCTACTGGAATTGTTTATACAATCAGCAATGATTTGCAACAGCATTGGATAAAAATGTATTTATGGAAAAGATTTGCAAGGTCCTTGACTGGGAGCTCAGTTTGAATAGACAGTATAATCTCTTGCCATGTTTATCCCATCTTTTCTTCTAAAATTTTGGGAAGTCTGCTAGAACCAATTTGTAGAACACTTACAATGGTTTTTAAACTCACATTTAAAAAAAGGTCAGAGATTTTTTTCTGAATTTAGCAGCCTGGCAACTAAGATTTATTAAATAAACCCATTTAAGCTACAAGAAAAAAAGTAGCAGTTCACATTTGCACTTTGGTTGCTTCAACTCCCTTGACTTCAGTTGTGTTAACCAGTAGAAAGATGCTGATCCTGAAAACATCCATACTCATGGTCTTATATCATTAGTTGATTACTGGTCAGACTATCTGAAGTCCAGATCTTGTCTGTAGGAGTCTTACAGCTGTTTTCTAAATCTTCTTGCTCTAAGTCTCGCATAACCAAATAAACTGCAGACATTCAAACGGAGCCCTTAATTCAGAGGCCTTGCTTACACTGCTTAATTGAAGAGAGAATGGAACCAAGGTTACTGGAGTGTTTTTTCAGTGTTTGTTAGGCTGTAAAGACTGTGAATATTCTTTTCCCAAATGTTAATGAAGATTTCTTGTCATGTAAATGGACATAATCCAGATGAGTGTGCTGACTGCTAATTTACCATTATATGTGCCCATCTGAAAGCAGTTAAGGGAGCAAACATTTGACCTAGGCTAAAATAAATGTAAACATCAGTTATTGAAAACAATTATCCCATCTTTTAGGAGTAAACATAGTATTAAATAGTATTAAATTAATAGAGTAATTATGTGTGACTCCTCCATGTTTTACAACTTAAACTTTTGCAGAAAGGTATTCACTTTAAGAATCAAAAAAAATTGAAATTAGAGTGTACTCTGACAATCCCAAATACTAAACTGTCCAAAACGAAATTAAATTTTATCTTCTTTTTAGTCTACAAGAACACTATTATAGAATCTGTTTTAGCATACTCTTTTATCTTTATGTGTGAGAGACTTCTTTGAAACAACTCATATTTTTCAAGAATGCACAGAAACTGCTTTCACAATACTTCTGGTTTGAGTATATTGGTAATTGTGACAGTGAGCCCTTGTGACCATACAGCAATGGATGACAAAAGAACAGTCTGTGCTTTCTATTTAATTTGCCATTGAGAACAGATGAACTGTCATAGCTTTAAGCAGCAGGAGTCACATCCACACTTCTGAGATTCCAATTAGCTAACTTGGAACTCAGTCCATTTTGTCAGATTTTAGGTAGGAAGCACTGCAGTTGGCTGGAAGCAAGAGACACTGCTCTACAAGGAAAGCTGTTGCTGGCATAAGAAATGGGAATATTCAATTGTCCCCTACAAGCTAAAGCTTTTGTTTCATCTGCAAGTATGGCAGAAAACCTGCCCAGGCTTCCTGCCTAACAATTTTAGCACAGCTTTTTTTCATCTGATTTTGATAACCTCATCAGAGATGGGTAGCAGTCTCTGGATTTTGACATTGCCAGTTTAGTATAGCTCTATGAGATCTCTTAAACAGATTAAAAGACTGATAAGTTATGCCTTTTAAATTTTCCTGGATGCATTGTGTTGACTATTCCAGAGCACATATGAATATTATTAATAACATATAAGGTAATGCAGATCTGTCTGCCAAAACACACATTTTCCACTCTTTAGCTGTCTTTTGTCTTCTCTATCAACAGTGGTTGAAGTCCAGAAAGAGACATATATCTGATCTTTTTCTATGTATAGGTTTTTCAGGAAGATGTTCACCAGTCAGTTGTGTGAGCTTCTATAGAATTAAGATTGAAGCTGGTTATTTTAAAAAAAATCACAGGAAGGTTTTCTAAAATTAATGAATATATGTGGACTGCACTTCAGCAAAGCACTTAAAAATATATTTGCGTAGTCTGATTCAAGTTTTAAAAATAAATTCAATCTCTATTTTTGAAACAACATACAGTATTCACTGGAACTGATTTCTTTCATACTTAACTCATTGCTTATTTTACAAAAGACTGAATCCTGAGTCAGGAAATACTTGCAAATCTTTTCATCTCAGTGAGAGTGGTCCAATGGAATGCACCCTGTTACCCAGACTGAAATGACAGTGTTACCAAATATTCACACGCTCATTTTGAGTCCATTCTGCTGCAAATCACTGTGACAGAAACTGGGGTCTGTTCTGTTGTGTCAGCTGTGCCCAGTCTCTACTTAGCACCTCAGACACCTTTGCTAGGGATCGCTTTAAACTTGTAACCTTTTTAGATTGTCAGGTCCTTAGGCCTTGTCCCCTTATTTGTTTATAAAACACCTGACATTCTTAGGGTGAAGTAATTAAAGACATAATGGAATGTAAATACATGGCATGCACCAGTTGACCTCCAAATCATTTACAAGGCAGGATCACTTGTGGAGGAAGGAAGGGGTATAATGCATATATTTAAAATTCAATTTTTCAGTCATTTGGTAGATGTTCTTTATTTCAAGTTGAAGTAGGTGAGCTCACCTGGTAAGAACATGAACTTGGTTTTCTTCCAGTGAAAGAACCATTTGCAGCTTTTGCCTCAAAGGAGTGGAAGCTAAGCTAAATGCATAGTGCTGTATGTAGAAACTCCAGCAAGTTTCCATTCCACTGGGACAGGATGCTTGTTAACAGTATGAATGGTAGATTCAGATAAATAAGGTATTTTGAAGATAGGAAATCTCCTAGAGGATGGAGTTCAGAGACATTCGCAGAAGTCTAAGGAGCAGGATCATTACTATGAATTCAGCTGTGGGAGTCACCTGAGAGAAGGGCTCTGTTCTTTCTGTTGTTCCTACTCCTCTAACTGAATCTATCAGATTTTGTCAGCCATGTGACTTGGACATCTATTTTTTCCTTTATTAATTTCCTCACCTTGCTGGTCAGCTGTTCAGACAAGAACAGAACAAAACATTCCATTTGTCCTTTAGCAGTAGCAAGCAATGATTATTCATTAAGTCTGAGATACTTCTTTAATTTTTGCCTGACCTGGTCATCTTTGGCTACCTTCTGGAAAAGTTTCCTAAGAGATCCTAATTTTCAAACTCTACTCCAAATCAAATCCAGAGTCTAGTTTCTGATAGATTAAGTGAGACAGAAAGTTAGATGAAAGTTAGATATCACCCTGTTATATGGTCAAAAAGTTGATTAAGATGACACCAATTTCCTGGCTTTCATGGAGTTTTTCAGGCAAGTTCTGCTACTGCTCACAAAGGGGGTTTTGTTAATTCTCAGTAGACACATACCTTGAAGTTAGGAAGTTTTTTTCTAGTGTTCTGCTTACTTTTGCTTCTTTGCTTTAACATTGTAATTCATTGTTATGATCCATTGTATAACTCAGAAAAATTTCCTTTTTACTTGTCAAATATCTGCAGATGTTATAATATTCCCTTAGTCATTCCTTAGCAAATCTTAATTTACTTGTTTTAATCCTCCTTCCAAAGCATCCTCTCTAATCTACACATAATCTCTCAAGGTTTTTTTTTCTGAATTATTTTTAGTTCACTGACAGCTTTCCAGAATTAGAGTGCCATGCACAGAGTTCTAAATGCAGTCTCACCAAAGCTGCAAGGAGAAAGATGATCACATCCTTGGGCTGTGATACAATATTTCTACAGCCCAGATAGTTGTTGTTCTGGCTCAGTCCCTCACTTTGGCTTTTATTTGCCATGCTTGCCTGTCCCATTGGACTTTCCAGTATGGTCTTTCTATAGAATTGCAGAAGTATAACAAAACATAACTTTGATTTTTGGAGGAAGAATTTATTCTTATTATTTTTACTCCTATTTCTAACTTTTAATAGGGTTTTTTGTACGATTCATCTGTCTTTGACTAGAATATAGAAGTATCAGATTTATTATGAAATGATATGCTGATGTATGAAATATATGAAACATTTATTTTCTAATTCCCTTACATTGTCACAATTGTAGATAAAACATGCCGGCCTCCAGTTCATAGCAGTCTATGCTTTCATCCTCTTTCTAAGACAGTGATCATATCCAAGCTAAGTTCAATATATTTCTAATAAGTTTTTGTGGGAGTTGTTTTGCATTCTGTTGGTACATCAATCTCTGAAGACATAGCAAGTGAAATCCTACAAGATCTGTCCTATGTCCAGTTGTATAAGTCTTTCTCTTTTGATTGAGATTGTTAAACATAGAGTGGAAAAAAATAGTAGAGATCAAAGGGCTGGGAGGGTCTGAAAGAGGAAGATTAGAACTGAAAATGATGATGATAAACTACAAAAACATTCTGAATGAGTAAGGTGACATCCAATACTGACAGATTTCCAGATGGAAACACCACCATACTCTGAAGTCATCAGCTAGCAAAATGACTGAAGATAATTATCTGACCATAAACTGAATAGGAGTCACTGCACAAATGTAATGCTGGATGAAAAAAACCAGTGCCATTCTCAAGTGTGGAACAGGAGTGTGATCTAATTAGGTCATGATTTTTAGAACTGCTGGGGCCCTCCAGGACCACTGTATTCCACTTGCAACCTCACACTTAAACATGTTGACAATGCCAAGAAAGGTGAGAGAATGTCAGCAAAAACAATACAAGATGCAGAAATAAAAGTTTGATAGAAATTATTGCCAAAGAAGGCTGCTGAATGTAATAATCACTTGTGAGAAATGTTGTAAAGACAGTGATATGGATTTTATTTTCCTGCCTAGTTAGAAAAAAAAATGTCTGTTTGAAATGCATAGTGTTGTTCTGATGTTAGGAAAACCTTTTGATTCATAGAACAAAATGTTGGGAGCAGGCTGTTTCTGAAAGTTTATGTCCCAGCAAGGCTCAGGACTCCTCTTGCAAATGTTAGTGTAGTTTGTTGTAGAAATACAAGGAATTCAAATTGTACTGATAACAACAATCCACTGATATGTTCTGGGTTCAGCAAACTTTCCTGAAGTGAAGGTAAAGATCTGGGGAAACCATGCCTGACTTAAGGTGACTTTGCCCCAGGGAAGACTGGCAGAAGTTTTGGGCTCTGGATCCAGCCATACAGTGGCAATAGTTTTCGTTGTTTGCCACTTAGTTGTCCATACCTGGACACACCTTTTCTTATTTCTCTTTTTCACCAATCAAATTAAAAACAAAGAAAACAAAAAAATCCCAACCCAAACACATAACAAACCCACAGCAAAGTCATCTCAGTCAGCTTTTGAATCATTACCAAGGTAATCCTCCTGATCATTTACTACCTGGTCTAATTTCTCTTTAGTGTATTTTTTCTTTTTGATGTCTTCAAATATTAATTTCTTCACTGTTTCTTCTTTTACTAAAATTACCACAAATGTCATTAGGTTGCTGTTATCTTTGCCCAGCTCTGCTCATTTTCATATAATTCTCTCCTTTTCCAGAGCATTCCTGCTGCTGTCTGTTCTTCGAGTAGACATTTGGGAAGCAGCTATACTGGCGGTTTGGTATTTTCCTTTATCAGCAGGATTGTATTGTATTCCAATGTCTTTCAGGAGTTTGAGGGCTTCTTGCAATTTTGTGTCAGAAAGCATCCCTGAACTTCAAATATCTACCAGTCTATGAATCCGTTTTTTATCATGCACCAAAGGACTAATGGGCACTACCAGGGAGCATCCCTATTATTTAAAATCAATTGAGTATGAAAAATTTTAGTAAAGAATGTTATATCCATGATGAACATTCTTTGTCTGGAATCTTTATTTTTCAGACTCATTAAATTATCTTTTGTGTGATTTTAATGTTCAGAGTTAAACTCCATGAGAACAGTTTTTAATTCTTTTTCCATCTTGCCAATACAAAGGAGCTATATGCAGGCTCTTTAAAGCGTTATATATGTATATTCAAGTGCTATAGCCAAGACATAGAAAATATGAGCTGTATAAAGAGAAGGATAGGAGAGGAATATTCCAAAAACACACAGCACCTCATTTTATCTATCACTATTTTTTTTACATGGCTAATAGGATTACAATTGAAACATATGAAGAAATAATCCACAGCCAACTACTGAACCATCAAACTGTGAAGCCCTCTTTGTGTTTTTCACACTGTTCTTCAAATGAAAAGAAATCAGAGCATCAAGTGGAGAACCAAGGTTGATCATTTATTTGCACTAGTCATCCAGAAGTGTTTGGCCAACTTGAGATATCTATGTGTGTTGTTAGGGTAACCCTCACTGGGTTATTTTACCCTAATTCTTCCATGGTCACCTCTCAACAGAGTGAGTGTCTCACAGCCACTACATTTGTTTATCCACACACTATTCTCATGAAGCCACTGTTATTCCTTTCTAAATAGAAAAACTGAATGCCAGGTAAATGTCATGTTTGAAGTCACCAAGGTTTGTAGCTAATCTCAGGTCTATAGCAATTCTAATTGACAGTCACAAAGTAAAGATGTATCCATTACCTCTTATGGTACTATTGAGAGATGAAATACCTGAAAATGGAATTGAGTTAGATTAAATAGCTTTAAAATATAACAAATGTTTTTAATTGGATGTGGCCACTGTGGTTTCTACTTCTGTCCCCACATGAAGCAGCAGGTGGTTTCAACTGATAATCGTAATAAAACTGAAAAATCAAAGTTGAGAAAACAGCAGATTCTGAATGTTCTCCTCAACTGTTTTGAAATATCACCTTTTTAGCACCTCCAGCCCCTTTAATGAAACAATGGCAACCAGTTCTGTAGAAAACATGACATAGCAGTCCCAGCTAGGAAAACCTGGAATTTGTTGGTACTATAGATAAAGAAGGTTATGACCGAGTAGTTTAGAGAATAAAAGAATTCACTTGCTTTAGGGATCCATGAAAAGACAGGCAGGAAGAAACCTGAAACAGTAAGATATGGATATGTCATCAGGTATGGATGCAGGTAAATGGAGCTCCTCTACTTCTAATTTATAATAATTTCATAATAGAGCTTTTTGCACACTCCTTACAAAATTTGTATTTACGATTATACCAGTCTGCAAGCAACACAGAATACTTCTGGAAATTGGGATTTTATAGCTGTTACAGCCTTCACTTTTAGGACAGTAGCCACATTTTGAACTTGTCAGTCTTGAAAATGCCCCATGAACTTTTTGATTTATGGAAGTTATTAAGCTGTAGAAATTTAAACAGGGATACAAAAGGAAAAGTATGAAGAGCCTTAAAGAAATAGTGACAGTCAGGACAGATACTGCCTGTGTGCTGCCTGATGGGAAGATTCATGTGAGTTTGGTAAGGGAAATAGAGACTGTAATACCACATCATCCACTTGTAAACTAGCTCTTGAGAAATAAGATAACTATGAAGTCCTTCTTTCTTTAGATCATCAGCTTTGCTGGATTGATAATTCTATGTGTGGAAAGAAGAGAAACTACTGTCTTTGTACTCTTGGTATAACAGGAATGAAATAACAGGTATCTTTAAATGAACTATCTTATTTATTTTTTGTTTCATTGTGTTGACACTCAGGCCATGAAGTCAAGCCAGACATGAACGAGTAGTGAGAACTGTAAATCTTCACTAGTTCTTACCTGGTTTATGTGTTCAGTCATATGTATGACTGAAATATCAGGCGCTTACAGATGAAAATTAATTATTATTATAATATAAATCAAGAATCATCTAAGGCTAAATTTAGAACCCCTGGCTTCCTCTCATTTTTAAAGGAAAATTATTTCATGCACAGTGACATGGAGAGCTGTCCAGAGATCTCTTTGAAGTATGCATTGGAAGGGTAGAGGAAAACAGAGACACTTTTCATTAACTCTTTCAGATGCTCACAGAACATGTGGATTGTTTCAGTACACTCACAGGAAATTCAGTACATTTGGGTTTAAGGACTTCCCCTTTTCCCGTTCCTGCTTTACTACTCCCCAAGTCTTAGGTGTCTGCTCCTAGTATAGGTCTCTGTTTTGGCCATTTGTTTTAGCTGTGGGGGTATTTTTGTATTCTCAACCTTGATGTTGCTCAGCCCACAGGAAGGAGATCCCAGGCAGAAAAATATTGTTGGTGAAAACATGAACTTACATTTAGCTGGATCATGACATTGGATGAAGAAGCTGAGTATGGAGATACAGTGTTCTGTCCATTGTCACAGCTATCTTTGACCCATTCTTTCCAGATTTACAGCTCAAAAACTCTGTAGGTCATCCAGTGACTGGCTTCAAAGGAGCCAGACTGGATATCATACTTCACAGATGCATTTCCTTCCTAGGGCGTGATGAGAGCTCCAGACTTCAGTCTGGCCTGTGATTTATAGAAAAGTTCAACATGTGTTGCACTCCAGGAATGAACAAAGTAGAGGAGTCATTCCTGTATTAAAGCAGTAACAGCTGTGAAGATATATACCTTTATTTTCTGAATTTCTTGAGTAGACCCTAAATCAATCCTACTAAGCAGACAGTAAATAGCGTAAGATCTGATTAGTGAGTAAATGGATGGCTTTATCACCCTAAAAACCTTTAGAACCCATCTCTATAGGCAGGAAGGATATGTTTTGACTTTGTCCTGGATTACAGCCTGCAGTCACTAGAGATTGACTGATACCTTAGAAAATCAAACCAGCAAGTTTGTTATGCATACATGCATCTTTGTAGTATGTATGTAGTTCAATCCATAAAACAAGAAAATTTAAAAGCAACTTGAGCACCTTGTTGATCAGTTCATACGCAGATTTTATTCTCGCTAAATTCCTGTTTTGTTAAGAAAAATTGGGCAAAGGTTGCAAAATACTGGCCTCAGTCATCAGAATAGCACACACCGCACCATAGCAATTTACGTCCCTGGCTGGTCCCTGTGCAAAACTCTTATATAAATCCTTTATCTTTCTGCCAGGATCTGAGTCTTGGGAAAACAAATACCAGGAAAGGAGTAAAACTAAATGTAATTTTCAAAAGCTGTTGAAGGGCCAAAAGTAGCTTTAGCCTGAAGATGTAAGTTTGCTGAAGACTTCCATCAGGCTTGACTCTAAGCATATCAGCTATCCTTCAGATACAAACATGTCTGCTAAATTACAGAAACTAAAATATCCAGATTTTTCCTTGTCAGATGAGGGCTTTGAACCATGGATGAAACTTTACAAATTGTTTTGTCACTGAATTGTTTTATAAGGGTTTGTGAAACACTTTCAAGTGTGTCAAAACAAAACTAATTAATTTACAGCATATGTCAATTGCAGGGAAGTCTGCTCTCTATACAGGGCTGTAAGACCTCAGAAACATCTCAGACCAACTGGGTAGATAGTGTAAAAAAGATCCAAAAATACCTGCAGCTGCATGTCATTCTTCAGTAATTTTTAACCTCATTATTATTGCTTATTTATAAATCCCTAGAAATAGGTGTTTCTAATGGATCTGCTGATAGATCTTGAACCAGAATGACACAAATGGCACACTGTAATTAGACAGGGGGAGGGGAAATTAATCTGATGTTCTGCCAAAGCTCATTAAAACAGATTGTGCACTCCATTGCACAGAGTATCGCTCATGACTGGTAACAGAGGAGCACACTACTGGCTTGACAGAGAGGAGAACATGAAATTATTTTTCTAAAACCAGAGGGAACGTTGGAGAAGAACAGAGAAATAAAAAGGAGAGTGAGCCACCTTTTTAAGGATTGAGATATTGCCATTCCTAACCCTATGCTGGTAAACCAAAAGCCAGCTGTGCTTTACCGTCTATTGGCACAGCAAAGATTTACTCCTCAGGAGTGCTAAGGCCAGGGTCAGTGTCTGTATTGCTTACCCTGACTGGCATGTGTTTGGCAAGGTGCACAAATTTCTTGGCAACTCTGGTCATTCCACTTGTTAATTACGTACTATACATTCCTGGGCATTTATGTTTGACAGTAAATAAAAAGGTGTGTGATGCCCAGAGCTGCCATTTCTTATTCAAGCTGATGCAATTTTAGAAAGCATTTGATTTTGAGCTAACTTGTGCATTCTTACTCATTCTTGCTTTCTACTGGCCAGTTTTTGATCCTGAAGGATGCTTCTAATATGTGGATAACATACATACTGCCTGCCACTCCAGTTACTCTGGCAATACCAAATGAAACACAAAATACTTGGCAGCCTTGGCTTTGCTGTGCTTATTTGGCCAGACAGAATGGCCACCCTGCACATGGATGCAGAAGAGAGGGAGAAAATATTGTTGAATACAGCAATCCATCCATAAAGCTTACTCTCCAAACAAATGTTCTATAATTTAAAGAAAAGAAAAAAACAGAGAAACAAGAGTGTGTACAGCGAAATTGCCTTGGGTACATTTGATGTATGCTCAAGAAAATAACAGGAAGCAAATATTGTATAAAATACTATGAAGTGTTGATAAATGAGATCAGATATAAACTTGAAATGAGGGGTTAGGATAAGCTATTTAACAAACAATTTTAAAAATAGTGTAATGAATATTTCTGTTAAAAAGGCAAGAATATTTCCCTTCTGCTGAGTGCCACATGAGAGGAAGCTTTGGAGAAATTTAAGGTTACTTCACTCCTAACATGTCAGAGCAGGAGCCCAAATATCAGCACCTCTTCTATGCAGGTCTTGAGGGAGAACATAGATCTTTAAAGGTGTAAAATGATCTATAAAATACTTCTTTGGCTTTCATAAACTTTGACTTAGCTAGTAAAAGGTATTATTATTCTGTAAAGTAAAATGTCATTCCCATTTATATAGGGCAGGTAAGATGATTTGTGCCCACTCAGATACTAAATGTTTGGTTGAGCTGAAGAACTGAACAGAAATCCCTTGTGTATTAGTTTGGTTTTTCCTTATTAAATTATATTTCCTAGATAACTATTTTTGGGACTGCTTGTTTGAATGCTGTTCCCATATCATACAGACATATTGTGCCCATATTACCTGAACAATATTAGCCCTATTCATTAGTCATTGATCAGAGACAGTAAAATTCCCTGAATCGAGGCCTGATTCAACCTGTAATCATATAAATTTTGTGGGACAACAAAGCTGATAACTTTTTTCTTTGGAGAATTGGGGGAATCCAGATTGAACACGTGCCAGCCACCTCCTAATTCAAATCATGAACAAATGGCCATGCTAAAACACATGACTGTAAGACTATATAGTGAAACAAGGAGCTTACAGAAATCCTGATGAAAAACAAGCCCTCTCTTTTCAAGGGAAAGCAAAGAGCTGAATCCTCTCTAATGTTAACTTTGGTAGCTGCTCTGGAGTTGACCTTATGTGGATTGACATTTGCAGAGAAGTTGGGTTAGAGGTTCTCCTGTACTTGGTATTTTATGGCTTGGTTATAAACCAAGACTTCCATGGAAATCATGTCAATTTGGAAATGAAATTTTTCATCAGCTCTGTTTCCACTGCTGTGTTACATTCTCAGGAGCAATCATATCTTCCTTTGACCTATGTCAAGGGCTGGACATACTTTGGAAATGCATGAAATAATTTTCAGGACAAAACCAGGGAACAGCAGAGGACGGGCCTGGAAAAATGAGTTCTCAGGCTCTGTGTCAGGTACCTGGTGGAATGGGGCACTTATCTGTGCTACCAGCAACTCTGGACTAAAAGATTGTGGAGTTTTTATGAAGTGCAGCATCAAAAACTAGTTGTATAACTTGTTTAAGGTACTGTACAAATCCATAACTTCAGTGACTGAAAGCTACAGCTGCACTCAATACTAAACACACAAATTAATGGTAGAGTCCAGGAATGTGTATAGGTCTCTGCTAACTGTATTTACATTCTTCCTGCTGCAGAGGCAGAGTTTCCCTTTGTAAATGGATGAACAGGCATTAAGATGGACCGATGAAGAGGTTACAAAGCATTAGTTGCTCCTTTGAATTCTTATCCTCAGGGAAAGTAAATTAACAGGGAAAGAAACCAAGTAGTAAGTCTGCTCCAGAGGCCACAGATAAGATTTGCTTGGAGAAGTTTCAGCACCAATTGACCCAGGATTTTACTGCTGATGATGGAGACAGAAAGTAAGGTACACAGCCAAAGGCTGGCCTCTGTCACAAGTGGCCATTCCTCAAGTCAGGAAGGTATTGAGAATGGATACCATTTTCTTAACAGGTTCTTCTAAAGCAGGAAGTTCAGAACTGTTACACCAAATTTTCACCACAAGTCTTTAACTAGCAGAATCTGCAGGTGTATAGCTAAACAGCTGCTATAGATGGTTTGTACAGCTTATCTGAAGGACTGGGACACTCTTTCTGTGGAAAGCTTTTGTCCATCTAGGTATTTAAGAGTTGTTTACTCCTAGGATGGTTGGTTGCACTTCTGTCTCACCTGGAATTGCACTTGTAACCTTGAAGTTTACATGGCAGGTGAGTGAAGTCTGGATAGAGGCAAGGAAATAAATCCCTCTTTATGCTGAGTTCGGGTCTAATTTTGCCATCAGATTCAATGGTACTGGGAAAAAATGTATCCAGTCTAGGTAACTCTGACTTTTCTTTTAATCACAGGACTCTCTTGAGATCAGTTGTATAGCATGACCCATTTAAAATCAATGTGCTACTGTTATGGGCATCAGTTATTGTGATGAATTCCTGAGGTATATTTCAAGCTCTGCATTCCTTTGTTAGCTCTGGGTCCGGTTCAGTGATTTTTGTTCCAGTTCTGGGATTTGCCATTTCATATTAGTAAACTGTGTTTGTGAAACAGTGGGCATTAATATCAGAGAGGGTAGGAGCTTTACTGACCTTGATGTTTGATGAAGTCCTCAACCGCCCATATAAATCAGCTTGGTAACTGGAAGACATTGTGATGTGTTTATTTCTGAGCAATAAAACAAGCCAAACAGGTACATCAGTAAAGTGAAACAAAAAAAGAGTATCAACGGGAGTCTGAACAGAAACAAAATACTGATGAGAATGGAACCTTATCTCAGGATGCAGTAGTTGGTATTCCCTGCTGCCAACAGCTTTCACAAACCAAAGAAGAGAGAGAAAGGTTTTATAAAAATTACAAAGAAGTTGGGAGGCCCCCTTAGATAACTATCCACCTGCATGTAGCTGTCACTGAAAAACCAAACAGCAGGAATTAAAAAAAAAAATGCTTATTCTTCAGTGTGGTCAAAATGTCAGCCATGGGGCTCCAGTGAAGTGAGTGTGCTTTCTCTTGTGCACACATTGGTATTAATCACTTGGAGCTGCACTATCAAATAAAACAAAAGAACAAAAAAACACAAAGTAGCTCTGAGGCCTTCCACTGCCTACAGCAATACTCAGTTGAAGAGGAATACTTTGCTCATTTCCATTCTGAACTAAATTCCATCCTCAATGCCATCAATATCCTCAGCGTCATTATTGTAACTGCTGTTTCGTTTGATGCAATAACTATTAATTAGACCATTTTATCCCCCTTCATCAACAGCCCTACTGCTTCAGTTCCTAATGAAGTTTATCTTATTGTATTTTGATTTTGCTCAGAGCAGCGTTTCTGAATTCTAAGTTACTGTAAGGTAATTGAAAGTACAGCAAAGGTTATAGAATACCATTCATACTTTACAAGCTCATCTGCTTCACAACATTACACATCAGCGGCATAAACAGAAGATTCAATAATGAAGAATGCTGACATTAAAAATAGCAACCTACAATCATACACTCTTTTCACTCCTCTCTTGGTGGTCAGCTAGGTGATCAAAATTGGAAATGTCACATCAAAGCAAGAGAGCACAGACCAGTTAAGACTCTTCACTTTCAGAGGCAATAGCTATTCATCCTTAAAACATCATTGCCTGTTCCATTTGTCTTACACCACGACGGTTGTCCTGCATATCTCTGGTACTTTTGGATTAGTCTAAACCTATCAGTTTCTTTTCCCAGCCTATAGGTGTATTCATTATGTTAGCTAAGTTGCTGGTTTAAGTCTTTACACTGGTACATGAAACAGCAGTAAATTAATTTGCATTGTAGGAGCACAGGTTGCTGCATCATCACTCTGTGCAGGAAGTTACACACATATGCCTGTACTGACATTGCTGTGACTCCTGCCTCCTTTAGCTATTGTGTAGAGATAGAACAAGGAATACACTTCTGTCTTCCCTTATCTAGCTCTGTCTCATCTGTTCCTTTGTGTTTTCACAGTCCTCATCACAAACAGAGCTGAGCTGCTCTGATTCAGCACAATGAAAAACGAAAAACTCAGGGTACCTTCTGAAAAACCAGCCCCTTCATTCTGTTACAGGAGCTGGACACAAAAAGGTTGCAAAGATTTCCTGATGTTCCCCATCAGCGTTCAGGGGCCGATTCCTAATCTATGTCCTGCTTAGGGTTATAGTTAGGGTTAGGCCCATTAGAATTAGGGTTTGGGGCTAGTGTTAGTGATAAGGTCAGTCTTTAGGATTTAGGTTTAAGGTTAGGTTCATTAGGTCTGGGGTTAGGGTAAGCGTTAGGTTTCAGGGTTTTGGTTAGGTTAGTGTTAGGTTTTGGTTAGGGTTAGATTTATGGTTAGTGTTAGGTTTGCCTTAAGGTTACGGTTAAGGTTAAGGTTTAGGGTTGTGATTAGGGTTACTTTTAGGGTCAGCTTTAGTGTTAGGTCTCAGGTCCTTTTCCTAGGTCCTTCACTTTGATCACGACAGTCCCATGCCACTTTACAGGCTTTGGGTGGAGTGGCTGGAAAGCTGCCAGGCAGAAAAGGACCTGGAGCACACCCACTGCATATTAGCCAGACTTGTATTCAAATGACCAAGGTAGCAGACAGCACTGTGTGTTGTATCACAAATATTGTGGCCACACAATAGGGAAATGCTTGTCCCCCTGCACTTGGTACTGGTGGGGCTGCACCTCAAGTGCTGTCTTTAGTTCTGGGCCCCTCACTATAAAAAAGATGTTGGGGAGAGTTCAGAGAAGGGAAATCAATCTTGTGATGGGTCTGGAGCATAAGTCTAATGAGAAGAGGCTGAGGGAATTGGGAATGTTTAGCTTGGAGGAGTTTGAGAGGAGA
The DNA here is from genome assembly GCF_003957555.1 of Calypte anna. Classification (NCBI taxonomy): domain Eukaryota; kingdom Metazoa; phylum Chordata; class Aves; order Apodiformes; family Trochilidae; genus Calypte; species Calypte anna. Next base: position 19,333,942 of record NC_044254.1, on the reverse strand, counting down.
CCTTACTGCTCTCTACAACTGCCCAAAAGGAGTTTCTAGGGAGGTGGATGCTGGCCTCTTCTATCAAGTAAATAATTATAGGAATAGAGAAAACATCCTGAGGTTATACCAGGGGATGTTTAGACTAGATGTGAGGAAGAATTTCTTTCATAGAATCATAGAATTGGCTGGGTTGGAAGGGACCTCAGAGATCATCGAGTCCAGCCCTTGAACCACCGTTGCGGTTGCTAGACCATGGCACTGAGTGCCACATCCAGTCTCTTTTTAAATATCTCCAGGGACGGAGAATCCACTGCTTCAGTGGGCAGCCCAATCCAATGCTTGAAATCTATTTACTGAGAGATAGCCAGGCACTGGTACAGGCTGCCCTGGGAGGTGGTGGAGTCACTGTCCCTGGAGGTATTCAAAAAGCATGTAGGTGAGGCAATTCTGGACATGCAGACATATGGATGTAGATATATATATTTTATTTATTCTACTGGGGGTAGGGATGTTGATAGTATGACACAGTGATCTTGGAGATCTTTTCCAACTGTGACAATCTGGTGACTCTGTGGAGATGACACTTCTTGTCCATAGATAAACTAATCTTTGCCTATAATTATGTAAGGGGACAATGGGTTTTATTGATAATTGTAATTCTTGCTGCTACTGTGGATGTTACTGCTTCTTCACTCAAACAAATTATTTAAACTTTAAGAGCTAACCTACCAACAAAGGAAGTGTTAATGGGTATACTTACATATATACCTACACACACACACACACACACCAGTGTGTATGTTAGAATCAGCTATTCTATGAAGTTGCTGTGTGTCCTGCCTTGGGATCTGGGTATTTTTTGAAGGGAAGCACACTCTCATCAAATTTCATTTCAGAAATTGATGAGGTATATGGGGGTTGTTTTTTTAATGGAAAAGAAATTTAGATGGAACTTAAGTTTTTGAAACTGAAAAATTCTATACCTCATATTTGGTTCCAGTTTCTGCTTTTCGTGGTTTTGATACCCTATATAAGCCAACACACAACTACATAGCATGAATCTGATCCAGCAGCTGCTATGCAAGCAAAAATCCCATTGACTTCTGCTGACTTAAGGGAAGCTTCTTATTGCTACTGATGATGAATTTGAGTTCCTACAAGTGTGCAGCTTTAGGTCTTGATATGCTGAGAAGATTAAAAACATCTGTGAGCAGAACTACTGATAATCAGTATTTCTGAAATGTCAGAGAAGTAACTCAGAAGTGTCATGATGAAGTTTCCTTATCAATGAAGTTATCCCTGAAACAGAAAAGAACTCAAGGGACTTTCTTATATACTTTTATATCATCATTATGGCTTCATGCCTTGATTCTCTTGTCTCCCAGGAATGGAACATGAGTTACATCAGCATGGAGAGTACTTGGCAGTATCACGCACTTGGTGTCCTAAAATCTTTGATTTTTGTGGTTCAGTGCAAGTTTTGCCTGAATGACTTGTGAAGTACGTGCTAGGAAGGAAGCCTGACAATTTAGCCCTATAGATCTTCTTGGTTTGGACTCACAGGTTTTTCAAACTCCATTATTGGTTTTTTATAGCGGTGTAAGAATTTGCTGAAAACTCTGTCTCCCTTGATTCTTACTGTCTACAGGATATTCTGTATGATAAATATTAATAATTTGTAAGGACATGGATGAATGCGTTTTTATAATTATCAAAAATAGACACACTGGTTTAGTGTTTAAAATTAATTATAGTAGGGAAACTAGCATTCCATAAGGGAATTACATTAACTCATCAGAGTGAGTTCATTTTGCCTTTCAGTTTACCTTTGGTAAACTTTATTTACTGATTTTGACTTTAACTTCTAAGCACTTAATGAAATAGTTTTCAAACATTTATTCCTAAATGTTTGAATTGACATGTATCACCATAGATTTAAACCAGTTACAAGTCCATAAATACAAGTAACTTAAGGGGAGAATAAGGGTAAAGAATTTTCAAAAAGTTCCTTCAGTTACAACATTCCTTACAGTGTGAGCATGGAAAGTTATTATTTAAGGATTTTAGAGTTGTTTTCCCTCTGTGGATACCTCAGTTTACCAAGTTACTGAAAGGCAAGGGTTGCCAAGACCTCATTGCAGTTAGAATGATTGCTGATTTCAGGTCCAACTAAATGTCCATTCACCTTCTCTGGTTTTGTTATGTCCTACCATAAGGATCACCTTCTACCCAAGAAGTTTATTTCCTTGGCTATGCAGTGTTATCTGTGGGCTTTTCCAGAGTGGTACTGAAGATCTGATACATTTAATTGCAGAAGCCTGTGACTAACTGGAACCAGCTGTTTAGTTAGTTTCCTCAGGTGCCTCTCAACATTTCACCTGTACTATGCTTATTACTCTGTTGCCATAGGGACTAATTCTAGCTTTCCATATCTGTAGCATTGAGCCTTATGTGGAGGTTACAGGTTACAGCTTAAGTGATCTGGAAGTGGAAGGGTCTTTGCCAACACCTACCTGCAAGAATCTTCAAGCTCATCTGATGCATGAGAGATCCGTAACAGAAACCAGGGATGGGAAGGACTCAGTAAGTGTTGATATGTACTGGAGAGAAACAGTGGGGAAGAATATGTTCTCTCAGCATTATTAATGGGAACATAATGCAAGCAAGCAGTACAAGTCTAAAATATCATAGAAGAACGTTCTGAAATTTAATGTGGAGGAAGCAGGAAGCTAAAATGTGAAGGAAGAAATTGTACCACAGTTGCTCGAATGATGCCTGGTTTGACTGAGGGTGCTTGCTTTCTGTTTGTGGAGACAAAGGCTTATTCATTGCAGTACTGCTGGCATACTTCTATTTGACTCTTTCAAGACACTGAGGAAAAGTAATAAAGAAATTGTATAGCCTTTTGATAATTCTTAAGGATCTTCCCTTTTTCTTCATAGTGGTATAGTTTACTGCAAGAGGGGGAGACACTTCTCTATGATCAGAGCATGGGAAACCAGTCCATAATGCTTCTGAAGAATTTTTCCTTCATTAAATCATGTGACACTTCAAGACTGGATTAAAGTACTTTTATATTTGAAGCCCTGCTGTATCCCATGCACGCTACTGTGAAGGTCCTCAGCATTGTGAGTTTTCATTTTAATAAGTAGTGAGGGAATTGCAGCAGTTCCATAGCTATCATCACTTCACCTGCAAAATTTTGGCTGAATCTGAATCCAGTGCATACCTGGGAAATTATTTAGGAACTGTAGCTCCCTGTAGAATCTGTTTGAGAGTCTCCAAAGGGTTATTAATAAATGGAGCACTATTTTAAGGGCAGTTCTGCAAATAAAAGCTATCAGCTCTAATGCATTCTATTTTAGAGTCTCCACCCAGACTTCCTACTCTTTTATAGATTAGTTTGCTTTCATTAGCAAAAATAGCACTGGAAGTGGGCACCCTTGACTAGACTCCCTCGAAAGTCAAAATTGAGATAGTATTGTGACATTAGTATGCATCCTTGTGCAGAACAGTGTAACTGGTGCAATATATTTGCAGCAAATTTTAAAATTTCCATCATAGTAAAGAGAAACTACTGCCATTCAATAGTGTGAAATGCTTTCTCAGCGTCAAAAGATGCTATTACCACAGGACTGGCATCATTTTTCATCCTAAAGGGGATATTAAATAAGCACAGCAAATTTGTGCAGGTGAGCCTACTGTAGTAAACATAAAATAAAACTATGCATTGTTCAGGATGAATTATTTTAATGCTTATACTTTGAGTCAATTGGCCAATAACTTTGCCAATTTGTTAATACCTGCATTTAGGAATAAAATGGATCTATGTAACCCATATTGCTATATGTTGCAGCCTGTTTCAATGTTGCCACAATCAGCACCCTGCAGTTTGCAAAGTGTCTTCTGGTCAGCACAGGTTTGCATAATCTCATGTTGCAAAGACACAAAACTGACCAACATCAGTGTGCATTAAAAAAAAAAATTACGTACCCATTTTGAAATGTGAAGACTGACCTTATCTAATGATTGCAAAGTATAGGAACAATTAAATAGCAATAGATTGGAAAAGTGAAAGGTCAGCCTATGTATATACAAAGTAGCTCTGTGTGAGATGAAAGATAAGACAAAGATCCAGCTTAGATCTAGAGCTAGATTTTCAAGACAGGGCAGCATGTTGAGCAGTAATGTTGTTATACAGAAATACTGAATTTTGGGCTTAGGAATATACTTTGATCACTCAGATTTTAATACATAGTCTCCATCTTCATAGCTCTTAAGCTTCAATCAGGGAGAGGCAGAGATAACGTTTTCCCTTACACCATCACTTTTTTAAGATTTAGAAATTGTATTTTCCTTATATTTGGTATGGTCAGAGAGCAGTCATTGCATATCAGACCTTCTCTGTGTGTCATCTGCTCATTCCTTTGCTAAATCCTAATTAGTTGGCTTGAAATATCAGCAGCCCAGGGCCGCCTTAAGGCTCCAAGCTTTCTTCCCCGTTTGTGTGAGTGAACTGTGAAGATCAGAGTTTATACTTCTCTTAATATCACTTTTAACTTCTTGACTACCTGTGATGATGTCTAAGACCTTTTTTATCCCTGACATACCCCTTGAAGCAGTTGCCAACCCTCTACTGTATCCATATTTGCTGTATGCACTTTTTCTGTCCTGCTCTAACCATTCCCCCTTCCTCCCTCACCTTCAAATGTCTAAAGCTATGAACAGGAGAGTTTTTCTTCTGCATTTTAGTTAATAATATCCAGACTGTGAAACTAAAACTTACAGTGCTGAGTTTCTAATTAATCAAAAAGTCATGCTGTAATAACATAGCTACAGATAAGTAGCTGTGCCAGCAACCACCCAACCACCCAGTGCCCTGGTGAAAAGCAACTTTGCCAGGCAGGTCCATCATTAGCCAGTTCCATCATGGAGCTCTGCATGGTCTAAGTGCAGCATGGTGCAATAGGTGCTAGGAAAGATTGGCCAGGGAGGACCCAGTCCAGCTGCTCAATGATTGGACAAGGAATTAATTAAAAAGAATAAAATAAATAAATAAATAAATAAATAAATAAAAAGAGAAAGGGAGAGGAAGAGGAAAAGAGGAAGAGGCATGCAGGTCATGGTAGCTAAATATGAGAGTAGAGGGATTGCTGGGCTCATGGTTCAGCTCTCTATAGTTTCTTGTAGGTCTTTGTGCCTTGCTGGCTGGAAAGGTGATGAAAAGCAAAAAGGGCTGAGCAAAGCTCCTGCAGAAGCTGACAAGAGGAAAATGAAAACTAGATTTGTGCCCTTTGTCTACCACATATGCTAATAGAGGCTGGTCCAGTTTCTCTTGAAATGAGCCAATGCATAATCCCTCTTTGCCTAGGGGGAGGAGTGAAGAAAACACTTTTTTTTTTCTAATGACTCATTAAACTCCAAGGTGTCTTTTGATAACTGCTGGTGGTAATTTGGAAGAAACTTTCATAACTTATGGTAGCTTGAAATGTGCAGAACTAGAGAGTCAAGCAACTTTCTGAGCCAGTGTTTGTATGAGGTCACTTTCCACCTGATTTTATTTGAAGCTTTGTAAATGGAGATGGGAGATGGTGCTATTTATCAAAAATAATCTTCAAGTGATGCTGAGAACAAACTCTTGGTTTTGAGAAGTCAGGAAGTTTCAAATTTAAAAAAAGGGCTTCTAATATTCAATACCAAATTTAAGGCTTTGTGGGCTTCAATACCCGAGGTACTAAATATTCACAGCTATAAGGTGATAGTTGGATTTGAGCGAGCACTATTCCTTACATTCACTACAAAACTGGCTTCTGTAAATATGGATGTAGCCACATGGATTTCATGAGGACTTGGTAGTATGCAGACAATGGATTAAGATGAATAACAGGGTAAAATTTTTTAGACTCTTAAAGAAATTGTCATAGTAGTATTTTTTTTTTTTATTAAAAGTAAGTACTTTTATAAAAAGGTAAGTAAAAAAGTGGTTTTTTTATTAAAATGACATTGCCTTCTACACAAACAAGACCAGCAGATAATTTCTATACGAGATGAAAGTCCAACACCGTTCACACTTGCTCACCAGCAGGATATTGAATTATATACAAATAATACCTCAAAAACTTGTGACTGAGCAAACACTGAGCAGCTGTTATATTATTTTACACCAATGCATCATGCCCATTGTTTTCACTTCTCTGGTAAGATGTTGTTTTTCTTTATTATTTGCAAGTTATTGAACAACAAGCCATGGTGCTTCAACCTAGCAGCCTGCTGGTGAGTCAGAGCTGATGTGCAGATGGACCTGAGCTCCTCTTTACAGGCTCCAAGCTGGGCAATATGAGCCAGCTTTATCCCAGAAGGATTTAGTCACAGTGATGTGGTTCTGTGCCTGAGTTAATGTGCCAGTATAGACACGCTTTCAGATTCCAAGCTCCACATTTTCCAGACTGATATTGCTTAGAAGCAGAGAAGCTCTCATTTATCAACAGACAGAAAGTGAACCCGCCAAAATGGAGCAACCATTGTTGGAGAGTGACTTGGAATTGTGACAGAGATGAAGCAGTAGGACACTAAGCAGAGGAAACTGATACAATGAGCAAAAACAGCTTGTGTCACGTTACCACCTGTTCCTTTGACATCTGAATTTATGGTCTAAACTGTAAATGGCCTGAGGCCTCATTTATTTGAACTCAGAACAGAAAGAGCACGTGCCCTGCAGAGCTCAGCTTCACATCTCAGAAGAATTGAAAAAACCTTAAAGAATTCAAGGGCTTTGCATAACAAATAAAATTAGATATTTACCATAAAAACAAAAACTACTATAGAGAAAGAAGGCATCAGAATAATCCCTTCTAAGCAGAAACAAACTATGAACCAAAAGGAAAAATAAAGCAATCGGATAAATATGGGTGTTTGATTGGAACATTTTGGTCTGTGGAGAAATTCAGAAAAAAAAAATCAAATGCATTTCCCACCAAGGTAATTATCAGAAGGTAATAAAAGTACTGCAGCAAAACTAGAGTCAGTATGTTCGTGACACTGTAGTTTAGGAGAGAGAATAGATTTACAATCTTCACTGTGAATGAAATATTTACTGTAATTGGGACAAGCACAGGATCTTTTTTTAAAAGTTCTGCCACTTGAATGCATAAGGCAGGTGGTGGTGACAAAGGCTGGGGAATGTAATAACAAGTATTAATAGCAGTTCAAAGAAAGGAGGGTACAGCTGGTGCAGGAAATGTTGAATCCAGCTCTGCAGCTGAGCTGAACTTGGTCCTCTGCCCTGAAGTGTAAGAAAGAAAAATGAGTGTATGTAGCCATGGATTTGCTCTAATCCATGATTTGAGAATGCCATTAGACATTCTAGATATCTCTCCTGTATGAAACAGAGAAGCCTTGTTTCCTGTATTTGTTTGAGAGTGACGAATGCCAATAATATGGCAGAAATGTTTAAACAAGTACACAGTGCATTGCAAAGGAAGACCATCCATCTGTTTCAGCAGCTGGTTTGAAGCATTCAGTCAGGTATCTATTGCAATGAAGAAACTCTCCCACTGTTTCAGAATGGTTTCTACAACACTTATTCATCCTCGCTGGAAGAGCTGGCTGGAGTGGCTTGCAGTACCAGATTTGGACACGGGAAATTATATTAGATCTATTCTGTACTCTCTTGTAGTCCCAGATTGCATGTTCAGTTGCAATTAACAAAGCAAGCTATGTAGATGTGGTCACTATCTCCGTGTCTTTAGAATTGCTACACCCTGGCTCCATAATATCTGACATCTCCCAGTAGAAATTTTTTCTCAACTGAATCTGCAAAGGGCTAGAACCAAATCTGTCTTTAATAGGCAGCTCCTTTGAATGCAGAGACCCTCCTTCAATTCCTGTCAAATTCCCTGGGAAATGAAAGCACTCAGGATCTCTCAGCAGTAACATCAAATCCCCAACCTTTCATTCAACTGCATCTGGAGTATGCTGGGTAAATGGAGGAAATGCCACAAACCTCCACTCTGTAAGTCAGAAGCACACAGGACAGCCTGAAGTTGCTGAGCTATGATGTGTGACATTGGCAGCTATTGTCACGCTGTACTTTAACTGATTTATTGCTCTGAATTTGCATATATGCTTATATAGTGATATACTATGTGAATAGCAAAGATGGTTTCTATAAACCCATAGATAAGAACAGTACCTGTTACCAAAATAAGATATATATAGTTTGGACACTGTAGGACTTCTTGATTCTGTGACTATGCCTTTGCAATTTGATGGTAATGGATCCCCTTGTTGTCATAGCTGTTGTTCAGCCTGTCATCATGAGTGATGTTTATGTTTGTGTTAGTAATAGCAGGTGAGTTTTCTATCGACTCTCTAATAATACATTAAAAACTGCAAACCAATCCATAATGAGCACTTATCCTTCTTTGCTTCCTCTTTTGCTCTAATGCTTCATGTCTTATATTTGTTTGTTTTTTTTTTTAAGTTTATAAATTCTATTCCATTTAACTTAACACTTTGTCTTCCAGTTAGTGTAGCTTTTGTCTTCAAAGGAACAGCCATATGTACACTGAAAGCTGAGCCATTCAGAATCCTGTTAAGATTTCTTATCTTAGAGCAAAGGAATATTTAAACATATGCAATCTCTTACTGAATTATCCTAATTGTGTCCTCAGCTGCTTTAAATCTGTTATGTTGATAGAGATTATGTATATGTTCCTTCTGTTTTGGCAGGGGACAGTAGAACAAAAGGCCATGAAGAACAGTTTGTGGTCATGCCTGTGGACTACCCAAGTGGTACTGGGTACCTTCTGTCTGTGCCCTCCTGTGCTAATTTCTTAAACTTCAAAGATTTGACTCTAGACGTGAAATTTTCAGTAAGCTGTATATGCCAGGATGTGCCTTGTTTAACTTCCCCCCCCATCCCCCGAAAAGAAACAAACCCAAAACAAACAAACAAACCTAAGCAACCTTCAGCCGATTAGAATGAAGCATAGTGTTTCACACGTGGCCTTAAAGCAGATGTGTCCATTTAGTTGAGCTAGACTGATTGTTTCTGAAATATCCAATACCCTTATTTATGCTTCTTAGATTGGCAACAAACCTAAGAAATGGAAAAGAAAAAAACCAGCAGATTCAGCAGATCTTATCTTACTATTTTCCCCTTTCTGTTTTCATTTGCACATCTATTTCCATGCAATATTTCATTTTTTTTTATGCATCTATCACTGCTTCCATCCGAAGTTCAAAGGCAGCCTGCTTTCACAAAGGAGAGACAGTACTGACTGATCTATAATAGTGTTTCTACCTTTTTTTTGACCAATCCTCAATGCATACTTCCAGTTTCTAAAAGCATTTCATGAATCACTGGGCAGTTTGAAAAATCTATAGTGTAAGCTCATTACTTTGCCAGCTGCTGAATGTTTTCCATTGGTTGTGTTTGCAATGCAGAAATGCAACCATTTCTCTCCAGAAAGAGAGGTTAAAATTTCATATATACATAAATAATAAAACAACACACGGAGGTGGTATCAGTGTGATGTATTTCCTTTCCTATATACCTTTGCCCCTCTGTCTATTAATCCACACAAACTTCCATCGTATTCCAACCCCCTTAGCATCTTTAGTCTCATTTTTTCAGCTAGTCAGTCAAAAAATGCTTACTTCTTCCCCCTGAAATGTGGCACTCCCAGCCGTACTCCCAAATGTCACTGGCGAGAGGCCCAGGACAAGCAATATTCTGCTCTATGCTTGTGATCATGGTTTAAGCTCATACCTCATGAGGCTGCAGAGCTAGGAGTGAGAGCCTTATACTTGCTAGTAAGCTCCTTGCTGCAGATAGCCAAGAGGGATAAAAGATGTGGGGCCAGGATTTTACTCTTGAGGTGACAGATCCAAGGTTTCCCAGACCACAAAATACAATGGACATGACAAAATGATTCAACTTTCATAGGAGTCACTCTTAGATTTTATTTTTAACAAATATTTTCACATGTTTAGCCACGGATAAAATCTTAGTAGTTCAGGTTTGTCATTTCTAAGGCATAAGGATATCAAAGTGATCTTGATAAAATTAACCTTCTTCCTCCAATCTACTGTAGGCACTTCTATCATCAAGATTTTTCTGAGAAACATCATCATACACATAGTTTGATGGGAGTGTATTTGGGTGCTTTCAGCACTCCTATGTAGTATCATGCAGAACTTAACTTGAGTGTAACTACTTGCATTGCACCAGATCCCTTTTCTTCTTACTCCTTTGTGAAAGGTAGTAGATAAACAAAAACTTAATTTTCTTACTCTCTTTAAGCTAGGCACAAATCTAAATCAGTCCATTGAAATAATCTCTATACCAAAGGAGCCATGCTGCTATCAATGAGTCACAAAATAATTAAACACTTAAGACTGGGCTTTCATTCTGAAGAGGTGACAGGGCTGAAGAGTAGGTGCAGATTTAAGTTTGGAGGGATTCTGTGTACTGATTGTATGCACAAACATGCAGCCTCTGGATATGGTGGAAAGGAGAGAGAGGTCAAGGTCTGGAACAGGGTTTGCTGGACCCATACAGATACATTTTGCCAGTACATTTGGGAAAAATGTCTTGCAAACATCATCTGAGGCATCAGCAGAAGCACTGTACTACCCATTGCCCTTGTCCTAACCTTTAGCCTACGAGGTGTTAGGTGCACTGCCATAGCTGAAAAAGCTCCTCCACTTGAGTACTCATTTCAGGCCAACCATAGGATGTAAAGCATGGTTTTAATTTTTCATTATATTATTAAGATATAGATTATGCTATGTTGTCTCTCTTGACCTTAATGAGTACTCAACCATAGTTTAAAAAGGTGGTTTATGTCTGTAGAAAGAAATCTCTGAAAGACAACCTGAGTTAAAACACACTATAGAAAGAAAGTTACTTCATTCCTCCTGACAGCTCAGGGAAAGTTGCTGTTTGAGAAGTTTTATTTAGGAATCAATGGAAGAGCTCTGCTGCTCCAAGTCCATTCCCAGTTTTGAGAAGTTTGTAGCTATCTGCATCACTACTTCTTACATGGATTCTGACTCTACATAGATTTTTATTTTGTCATTTGTATCTTAGGTCCTCCTGAAGCTGCCACAAGCAGACTTTTATTTCATTTGACTGTTTTGTCAGCCTGTAGCTACTGGAAAGGTGAAAGTGAGAAAGGTAAATGGGAAGGGGGGGGACAATCAGTCCCTTTCCTGCAGACAAAAAGCTCTCATCTGTCAGACCTTGCTGAAAGTGACATGGCTCCGTCACTTTTTATTTTGGGCTAGACAAAGCAGCAGTTTATGTTTTAATTTTTCTTTACCCCTGACTCTAAGGAGGAATAGAAATGCATGAAGAGTTCAGCATCCCTTGTATATTGAAAGCAGATTGGTTGAAGCAGGAAGTCAGATGGACTTCAAGATGTTCTCTATATTGTTTGCAAGCTGCTTAAAAGCTTATGAGTTCAGCCTATGTTCTTTGGAAGTGTAACTATTGGGTATACAGTTGCATATCTACACAAGTATGTAGATTCCAATAGTGTTAAAAAATAAATCTCCAGATCACTAGAACTATTAATTCATAGGAATTTAAAATTAAATTAAATAGCTGGGCGGTTTTCCAGATGAATTCTAAAGTTCCCATGATTGCACATAAAATCCTCTATAGGATTTACATTTCACTACTGTATTTGTTTCAGTGAGCATTTGACTGCCAAGAATACTTTCTATGACCATCATGGCAATCTAATTAAATATTTGATGAGCAGAAAGCTGGACATTATTCAAGTCAAGCTCTGCATTAAATTGAAAAATTTAGTTTGTCTCCTTTATCAGTAGATTTTAAAATCAGCCTTCTCTACCAAAACCCATAAGTTTAATGAATTTGGTCAGACATACCGTGTAACAGATGTCTAGCATGCAGCCACAAGCCTAAATCAGAAAAATTATGCTCCAGTTTGGCATGGCAAAATATATTAGAAAGGCTTTGAAAGGTCAGTCACCAGCAACCTGCTTGCTGATGGTTGAGAAACAGCACTGTAAAATGCATGAGCTGCCTTTTGTCGTTTCTTGCAGGAAGCCTTGGAGAGCCACAGATAATTTGCTTTCAATGATTTATCAAGTTGGCCCTTTGTTTCACTAATTTTAGTGTCAAGTGCAACCACACAATAAAGAATTACTAAGACCTGATAAAATTCTTCTTATATTGCTTCATTTGTCTTAACAACTGGTACTATTGAAACCAAACCCACAAACTGAATAAACAGCAAGCATGCATGCAATATGGCATTCTTCTTGGAAATGATAAAGCATGTTTACTGTGCTGTCCGCTGGTGAGCCATACATTCTTATTTCTTTTTACTTTCTTAAAAGGCACTAAATGCTGCGTGCTGTGCCAGCGCTGGGGATGGCATTTGTTTCACTGTTAGTCCTCCAATGAATTAGTAAAGATAAAAAATGGATTTCAATGTCAATTCCAGCCTTGAGAAAGCTGCTATTGTGACCATGGTTGAGTTAGCCTGCTGATCGTTTCCTCCTTAATGTGATCTTTAATGTAATATAGCTACAGGTTAGATGTGAAGCCATGTATTAGAACTGTTATTGCCATGAGTAATTTCAAGAGAAATATGCTCATGATTAAGAGAGGTTTTTGGCTGGAGTTTTTTTGGTTTTTTTGTTTGTTGGGGGTTTGTTTGTTTGTTGTTGTTTTTTAATAAATGCTATGCTGACAGTTTAATAACTTAGTAAGAAACCAACCTTTCAATTACTTGTTTTGAAGAGGCACATTTATAAACTTCCCAGAGCAAGAAATCGATGTAATTTGAGGTCTGTTAATAAAGTTTTCGAAATTCAGCAGTAGACCATTAACACAAAATAAGAAAGAATGATATTTTATTAAAAAGAGAAAGAAAAAACAACCAAACCTTAGAAGGCCGCTTATGAAAGTAGAGTGTGAAAATGTTCGTCTTCGGAAACCAAAAAAGATGGCATGAGGAGCAAGCCTGTGAGATTTTCTTTTTAAAAAATGAGACAACCCTCAGTCTAAAGGTTTTGAAACTGGCTTTTAGGGCTTGGGAAAGAGAGGGTGTTGTTGGTGCCGGTCAAGGAGTTGAGGGCATCGATTTTTTTTTTCTACTAACGTGAATTTAAAACATTGCCCGAACGCTGCCAGCTTCAGGAAGCCCAGCAAAAAGGGGTGGGAATGACGAATTTTTCACTAGGGAAAAAAAACCAAACAATGTAATGTGAGGGTGGTGCCCCGGTGCTACAAGCAGGACATAAGCCTGGGTCGAGGGATGGAGCCGCCGCCTGCGCTCCCGCTGCCCGCTGGGGCGCGGTGCCCGCCGCGGTGATCCCCGCCTCTCCCCCACTCCCCAGCGCCGCGGAGCCGAGGGGGGGGGGAATCAGAAGTTAACTTCCACCTGCCCTGGAGCCGCCGCTGCGCCGGCAGGAGGAGGCGGAGGCGGGGGCGGAGGCAGGCGGGGCAGCGGAGGACCCGGCTCTGGCAGGCTCAGAGGGTCCGGTCGGGTGTAATTCCCCCCTAATCCCCGTCACGGCGGCGCTTCCCTGGCCGAGCCATGTCTGCGGCTTCCCCGCCATGCCGAGCCTAGCGGGGAGCGGGAGGACTGGCGGCCGGGAGGCGCACAAAATGAAGACCCTGATGGTAAGTGCATTGTTGGCACTGCTCATCCCGGCTCCGGCGGCGGGGAGGAGAGGAGCGGCGCGGAGCGGGGCTGCCCCGAGCACCCATCACACGCTCCAGCCTTCTCCGGGCTGCGTCCCTGCGGCTCGCCGGGATCGCGCGGAGGCGAACAAGACCCCGGTGGCGGCGGCGAAGAACTTTCCGCCTTCTTTCTTTTATTCGTGTTGCTCGTGGGTTGGGGATTTTTGTGTGTGTGTGCGTTTTAAAGAGCGTATAAAAAGCCGATCTGCTTAAAGGACAAGGCTGAAGGTAGCTGCGTGGAGGGGGGTGTCGGGGGGAAGCACGAGCTCTACAATCCCCAACACTCGTTTAACGCAGGAACGAGGTGCCCAGAGGGCGGCTTCATGGGAATGAGGGGCACGGGGGAACCAGGCACGGAGGGGGGAGAATAGGCATGGAAGCAGAGCTGGGGGAAGAAGGACGGAGGGAGGGGGGCGAGCTGGCGTGGGGCCGGGAGGAGGAAGGAGGGGTTTCCCCGCTTCTCCCCTCGCACTTTTGCCGGGTCTCCGGCGGCGTGAAACTTGAGGGCGCCGCGAGTGCGTGGGCGGGGAGCTGCGTGCCCCCCGGGGCCCGGCGGCGGGGGGGGATCCCGCTGCCCCGCAGCGCTGAGACGCTTCTCTCTCTGCCCCCCGCAGCGCCACGGGCTGGCCGTCTGCTTGGCGCTCACCACCATGTGCACCAGCTTGTTGCTCATGTACGGCGGCATTGGCGGGGGCCACCCGGAGCCGCGGCGGCAGCAGCAGCAGCAGCAGCAGCAGGTGGCGGCGGTGCCCAGCAGCCCGCCGGGACGCGGCCAGCACCGCCCGGCGCTCCCCGTCGGGGCTGGCCTCCTGGAGGGCTACATCAGCGTCCTGGAGCACAAGGTGAGCCTCCGGTCTCGAGGACCCCGCGCTGGCCTGTCCTGTCCTCCCGGGGTGGCACCACCCGCCCCCCTTCCTGCAGAGCTCTCCCTCCTGCCCTGGCTGCAGCGGTGCCCAGGCTGGCGCCGCTGTGTTTCTGTCTGCCATGAGTGCATGGATTAACGGGACCTGGTGTCCAGCGTGCACTTAGGCCTTTGTGGAGCGTGGGTTTTCTCTTTCCTTGACCATTAGAAGATGGAGGGTGAAGTGTTTTGTTCCTGATGTTGGATGCTCTAGGTACACCGCAGTTGTGTGTTTCTGATTGTAACAAGAAGGGTTAAAGAAGGAAGTTTAGTTACTGGAAGAGAAAGTCAATAGGTGCTTATTCTTAGCATGCTTTGTCTCAGAAAACTGAGGAGAACTGTATCTCCTGCACAAATGACCTTTTCATCCTCCTCCCGGGAAGCAGAAGTTGTCAACCGTAGTCTTCCTTTGAGAAATTGGCAGCACCTCTAATGATGAACAAAATTATGTCCCTCCTCTTGAACCAGGAATTACCAGTCTGGATTGTCAGACTGTAATACCCATTTACTAGAGAAAGGCAGACTAAGCTTTGATATCTCACAGGACAGGCGTAATGACATCAAGTGAG
This sequence comes from Calypte anna, assembly GCF_003957555.1. Lineage (NCBI taxonomy): Eukaryota > Metazoa > Chordata > Aves > Apodiformes > Trochilidae > Calypte > Calypte anna. The sequence goes on along the minus strand of NC_044254.1, from coordinate 19,318,764 downwards.
CAAGGTGGCACACCCATGCCAAAGAGATACTTGAACCTCAGAAATTTTTTCAGAAGGCTGATTCTTTTACTTCTTGTGCAGTGTTCAGTTTGTTGCATTTACTTGGAAACTCCAGAGGCCCCTCTCTGCCAAAACCCTAGATAATGTTTTGTATGTATACTTCTCACAGTAAAAATTTCCTGTAAAAATTAAGCAAGGGAAGTGTGGATTCTTTACTTTCTCACATTATCACATCCAGATTGACATCTTTCCAAAAGACGTTGTCAAACAAGTTACTGAGCTCAGTTTAGAGGTACTGTGTGAAGATTAGTTGTTTTGATACAACAGATTCTTATTGTTCTTTCTGGCTTCACTGTCTGTACAAGAGTTATCTGTAGGGCTCTTAACACAGAAAAATAGCTCATGGTGGTCCCTTGTAGGCTTTATTTGCTTTCTTACATGGTTCTACTGGAAATTCTCAAAAGTAACATCTGTATAGAAAAAGAGGCTTGGCCAAAGGGCTCCTTAATATGAGGTATTCCCTCATAATTCTTTTGTGCATACAGTCAGGTTCAAGAAGAACATGGTTTTTGTAAGCACTAATAATTGAAAAGGTATCTATGGGCTTTTAGGATGTACATGTGAGTATCCTTCTGATACTGTTTATGCCTGGGATTGCTTTCTTCTGTCTCACAAACACTCCTCAGTAATAGAGCATACTTAAAATCACTGTTCTATGTTTATTACTTTCCAGGGCAGTCTTAAAGTTTCCCTGTGTTTTGGAGGAAGCTGATCCTCTGGCTTTTTAATATATTCTAATATGGCCCAAAATCCACAAATACTCCATTTCTGAATTTCATTTCACATAGCTTATACCTCACTGTAATAATTTACTGAAGCTTTAGTAACTTTGCTGAAGCTTTAATAACTTTTCATGCAGAGAACTGTCCCACTGTAATATATAGAGCAGTGAGGACACTGTACTACCATAAGGAAATGATGGGGGAAAAAAGGGCTCAGATTTGACTCTTCACTGTGTATTTAGTTTAGTCTTTTAACAGACCTATATATTTAACAGACCTATTTATTTAACATAGATTTACAATCTCAAAATACATAGGTTTCTTGCAGAATAAAAACTGGAAAAGGGAGAAAATCAGAGGCATTAATGGTTTGGAAGAAGAAAGATGATGATGAGAATAGGAAGTTTGCAACTAAGAACTAAGAAATGGTCAGAGAACATGGATTTTGGGTGGGACAAGGGACGCTGCAGAGAAAACAGCCTGAATAGCAAGCAGCATGAAAGTCCATACCAAAGAGAGAGAAAATGAAGGAATTGGGGAGGTTTGAGGAATATTAGGAGAGCTGCAAGAAGAGAGCAAGATAAAATTGAAGTGGCTGTGAGATGGGCGTGATATTTGAGGAGACAGGGAGGACTGAAAGATGAAAAGTACCTGTTCTGTGAAGACAGTAGGCATGAAAAGGTAAGGTAGAAATGGTTTCTGCAGTGCTAAATGTTATTTTGCAGTTATTTTGATGACACAGAGATGACAGTGTGAAATGACATGAATGGTAGATTGTTCACAATACAGTTTACTTAATTTCCCACGGTATGTTTTGTGCATAAATGTCAGTTAGCAGTAGACTAAATGTCAAGATCATTGGATCTAGGAGCTGAAACATGTTCTTCACTTCAGAATTACTTTGTTTCTGCATCCTATAGTTTACTTTAATGGGACAACCTAGTTTTATGTTTGTTGTGTTGTACCCATTCTGATGAATTTTATGAGAAGACGTGCACAAATATGTAGAAGCTATATGATAAGAACTAAAGCTAGTAATGCATCATTACAATATGAGCACTGACACATACAGAAGCTGCATTAGTCGTATAGATGTTATTCTTTTGGGATTATATTTAACAATTGTCTACATTGTGAAATAACTGGTATTACAAATGCCTAGTACTACTAGCAATACAGTTCATTTAGCAGTGCTGGGTGGTCACATCTGTGGAGACTGCCAGAAAATCAGAGTACTTAGTAAAGTAGTACTGATTTTGAAATATAGCTTGCAATATTGTAATTACCAATTATTTTCCTCCTTTTATATTGTATTCAGTAAGAATTGTAGTTCCTCATCCATCCTGTCAAGAAGGCAGTCTCTGAGAATACAGTTAAAATACATGGTGTTCTTTTTACTGGATTGAAGAGCTTTTTGTAGAAGCCTCTTGTCACTTAGTCAAATTTGTGACATTTTGTTTCCTGTTGCTTTTTTCCCTAAATCAGGCAGCAGAGATCAGGACCCATGTTCATTGCTTTAGTTGCCTTTCACAGTTTAGCAGTGCAAACTTTGTTTTTATTGAACTGAACTCTTAACACAAAATTCAGAACTGCTGTGGATTCAGAGATTGGTTCTTGGCATTTCACCTCTGCATGTCCCAGACTAACAGCAGTTGACAGTCGTTGTTGATGGATGTTTGAAATGAATAAATGATAGGGGTTTTTTTTTGTTCCAAATAGCCAGATGTTTATATCCTGAAGCCTCTCACTTTGGAACAGAAAGCATAATTTGCTGATAGTTGCTATTGAGAAGTCAAGGACTTAAATGAAGTGGAGAAGTAGCAGCTACGCCTGTGACTCTGAGGAGCTGTTGCTTCCTACAGAGCTGCATGGTCAGAGAGTAGCACAGCTTAGTTATTGCATCTGATCTGCAATTAGAAAGGACGAGAGTCCCTGGCTGTCAAACTGGCATCTTTCACAAATTCTTTGAGTGTAATACTGAAATTCAGGATGCTTTGTCACTGATGTCAAGGGAAGCAGAATTATGCTCTTCTGTGGGGACGCATGGGGATAAGACTTTCTGTTGATTTATCATAGTGCTAGCAAGAAATTACAATGCTAATATTTTAAAAGCAATTACTGCATACAAATAAGAGACTGTTGATGAAAGTAGGAAACCTAGTAGTATTCTAGAACTTGCAAGAAATAAATACTTAACCATTATATGACTGTTCTGAATTTAGTATGAGGAGGTGTCTCTGGATACTTAAAAAGATTTTTACCCAGTATTGACTGAACAGTTGGTACTGCAAATAAAATACAAGCTTTTCATGTATATAGTAGAAAAATATGTCAAGCCATCAAGGACTGTGTTTCTTGGAAAATGAAAAATAAGTAAAAATCAAAATCAATCTTGCAGACAGGATTTATGATTTATTAAAACCACATTTAAATACCTTCAGAGAGCACTGAGAGCAACCTGATAATCTACATGACCACAAATATTTCTTAATATATGATAATAAAAATTATCATATGCAAAAAAATCATTGTGATCACTTTAAATTAATGCAGATCAGAGAATAGTGTAGTTAATGAAGTGTTTGAGGAAGTCATTCTGCCAAACAGTGCTCTGGCACCTTGATCTCTAGGACACAATGTCATTTGGGGATGAAACTATTTTTATTAAGGTAGTAAACTTTGTGCATTTAAATAAGGGGAATCTTGACATGCTTTATATTCTTGAGTATTAGATAGAAAGTGATTGGAATTTTTACCTAAATAGTTAAACTCTTGGTAGTTTTGGGCTGACTGTTTTATGGGAGGGTCACTAAAACAACTTCATAATCAATTTACATGGAGACAGGAAGGAACTAAAATATTTTGAGGGTTTTAGGGTCTCCCAAAGTATTTTATCACAGAAATGAGATCTTACAACAAAACAGCTTGTATTGCCAGAGGTGGGATGGAGTCCACTGAGTTGATGGGAACCATGTACTATGATTTCACTACATGCTTGTATTTGCTTTTGAAATTCTTATCCACACAGGAAGGATCACAGGCTTTAATATGCAATTAAGTAATTGATGGAGCTTTTGTTATGTGAGAGATCCACAAGGGGGAGACTTTATTCTAGAATAACCTTTTTGGGGGACCCACTGCTCTGTTGAGATCTGTGAAAGATCTGAATCCAAAAACCACCTTGTATTTTGAGGTACTGTAATTCCTTTTACATTGACAAACTGCAGGTTCATTAAAACCCTCATATAAATGACAGGGTAAAAAAAAAAAAAAATTAGCGTTCTGACAGAGAATGTAACTGAATATCCACATGCACAGAGCAGACACAATTATTTTACCAGATTTACCCAACATTTGAATTATCACTACGCTGTGCATTATATTTTCTTGCTTTTCAGCCTTTTTTGCAGTAGTGTGCTTTTTCAGCCTAATTATTGGATTCATTCATTTTGATGACTCTTCTCTAAATTTTTTAGCAGCTTCTCTGTGTGCTAGATGGTGATACTTAGCATATAATACATACTCCACAGAAATTATAGGAAATGGTGGTATGTTTTCTTCCAGGTTACTTGGCACTTCTGCAAAGAACCAGTTGTCCTAGCCTGGCACTGTTCCTATTTAGAATATCTTGAAATACTTCAAAATGCTTGTGTATTGGTATCAATTAGCTGTGCAGTTTGTGCATTTATTTTATGAAAAAGACTATATTCTGTAGTTGGACAATTTTTTATATAGAATTTTGACTCCAGTGTCTGCTTGAGAGAGAACATAAATGCTAGCTATTAGGATAATAAAAACACATTTTACAGCTACCAATATCACCTAGTTCTTTCTAAAATATGTGCTGTTAAAGATGTAACTAGTAAAGGTAGTGACTCCAGGAAGAGGTCAGGACCTGTTGCTTAAAAGAATTGTCTAAAAAGAGTACAGGCACTCTTAAATATTCAGATGTCCCTTAAAACTGAAAGATGTTTGGTATGCATCTGATACATGGTGTTATGACATTCATTCATGTTATGTGATGCATAAAAATCTTCCAAACCACAAACTATCTGTGTTATGACATTTTTCTGGTTCTTGAGAAGATAAAGGAGAAAAAAATCATTGTCATTATACTGAAACCAGAGAAAGTTCATGTGTTCATATCAGGTGAAGATCTTACCCCATGTAATTTGTGACATTTTGTGATGTAGCTTTATTCTTTCATAGAAACTGAAGCAAAAAAATTGTTTTAGAGGCTGTTATCACAAAATCTTCATGATTGATTTCAGTACAAACATAAGAAGTAGGTAGATGGTTAGGTCAAGATAGTTAATGCAGAATTGTGTTTTGGTTTTCTCACATTTTAAAAAAAGTCACACCTCACAGCAGTGTCTGATATGATGACATTGATCGTAATATGTTGTCTTGTTTTTACAACTGACCAAGGCAAAGTTATTTTTTTTCTTTTTTTTTTTTTTTTCCTGAAAAGTGAAGAATGAGTAAATATACTCTTTCATGCTTTATCACATATCATATTTTAATAAGTGTTTACTCTGTGTTTCCATTGTCTACTTCCCTATCTTATTTTTGTGAACATGAAAAATTCTTCATTCGATGGGTATGAAAAATACTTCCAGGCAGGGAATCAGTGACACTTCATCTGCTAGTGAGATTTTTCTGTCGCTTATACAAAATCCCTTATATATTTTTTCTTTTTATTTTCATTGTTAGAGTCAATGACCACATTTATATTTCTAGTATATGCTTAAATATATTATATTTGATAACCATTTAAAGTTACTGTATTGTGCACTTTTTGCACATAGTCTTTCACTGTGAGTGTTTTAGGCTGTTTTCATCTTGCTGTGAAGACACTGTTGTATTCCTCTGAAGAGTTTTAATCCTTACTGGAAGCAAGTCTGAACTAAATGAGATTTTCAATGACAGGAAATGTAATTTTTGTTCACAGCTGATGGATATCTCTCAATAGAGTTCTTTAAATTTTCCCTTTCTGCTCGTCCTGGGGCATAAGTGGATACTGAGTTCCTTTTCCTGGTGACCTTCATTGCTAGTTTAACCTGTATTATTCAGTAATGCTCTGTATGCACACCCTTGATTCTAAGGTGGCATTGATACAAGGAACTCGGTGTATTAATTGAACTTCTAATTATGGCAATTATGATCAAATCAGCAGTCATTTGGTGCTGATGTAAGCAGATGTGACAGCACAAAAGCTACTTTGAAGGTGAGATGAAGCATCATGATGTTTCACCTCGCTCTCTTTCACCTCGTTCCTAAGCAATCTCCAGTAGTCATCACTATTTTGCTTTGATAGTTAAAGCTTCAGGTGTTAAGACCAAGTTAATTACTGAAGCTTGCTCTGAGCTGGAAAAGTATGTGCATGTTTTCAATTCAGAAATTGCAATTCATTGTTCACCACTGTCATTCTGAAAATATCCAAATACAGTTAAGAGTCACATAGGAAGTGAAGGGACAAGGCAAAGCTGAAACCCTCTTCCTTCAGAGAGTCTATTTGCAAGAGAAGTGCAAAATCACAGAAATCACAAAGTTAGTGGATGGAAGGGGTCTCAAAAGATGGAGAAGTGGATCTCTGAAATGCTGCTTGATGGTGTTACATGAGAGAGTTGGGTGCCGAGAAACACGTTCACATTCCTATCAAGAATTTGCCACCTTTGGACTGAAGTTACGCAGTCTGGTAACACTGATAGTGCCTGAACTGTGTGCAGAGAGATGTACAATGTAAGAGAAGCACAATGTGTTACTTGCAATAATAAAATTCTTACAGGAGTCTTACCAGAACCTTGTAAGAAATATTCAGGATAAGATAGGGTTATTTTATAAGATAGAGCAGACAAACCAATATATTTAATACATTACTGGAGTATTTTTTCACAGTGACAGTGAACTAGTGCAAACTCATTGTCCAAGAAAAGAGAATGGTAATGGGATTGTGTGGTATACAGACAGCATAGATAAGGTTTTCTTAATTCAGATTCAATATGCGCTGTTGTAAGTAACATAGAACAAGAATATATCAATGTGTATTTTTTCTTCAAATACAACATGTTAAGAATTCTTTGCAGCTGTAGAAAAAATTCCATTGCAAAATGGATGGTTTAGTAAGAGATAACCTGGAAAGGAGAAGAATGCTTCTCAGTAAAGTCAGTACATTTAGAATATGCATCTTTGTTTAGAAAATACTGTGTTTTGCTTTTAGTATGTTATTAGCATCCTCAGGTATTGGCATGATATTAATATTGCAGAAACAAAATATTCTATAAACTTTATACTGTTGCACCATTTGAAATTAGAATATATCTTGCTCTCAGCTATAGCAGGTCATAAAAGCAGATGTAATAACACTCAGCAGAGCATCACTCTGAGCATTATCTCTAAGGAAAAGAAAAATTCAGCAGTGCATGTTTGTGCAAATGTACATTTGTATCAAGCTTTGTGCACAGGAAAGTAAAGGAATATTGTATGTTTAAAAAATGGCTTGCTAAGAAATAGGCTTCTGGAGACAGCATTCATCACATACTCTTACCAGTTTGCCTGTGCAAGGTTAAAACCTTTTCTCCCAGGTGGTATTTTGTAGATGGTGACCTGAGTTATATTCAGGCTCATTACCTTCTAAATTTTTTCACCTTCTCTGTGGATAGACATTTTTATTCTGTTTCAATGAAATTCACCTTTGTGACTTGTGTGAAACGTAAGTATTTGACACAGCATATATAATTGAGGCAACTGACAGGAAGGCAGCACATGGTTATGGGCTAATGAAGTGTGATGCAGAGATCCCAAAGCTAGAGGAGCCTGGGTCCTTAAGTCCAAGTAGTGTAGTTCAAGGCAGGCTCGTTAGCTAGAATTCCAAAGCAGGATGCTCACACTGTATCTGAGTAAGTGAATCCTAACCTTTGACAGGTACATTTCTTCTGGAGTTGGGCTGGGTCTGCACTGTGCTTTCTGTGGTCTTCATGGTGGGGATAGCCTGAAGCTGCAGGGGTACCTGGGGAGTGGTGGTACAGACATGCCCTGAACATTTCTGGACAATTCTCAGTTGTAGTCCCAGAGACTAAAACGGTATTGGAAATAGCTCTTCAGCTATCCAAACTACATAGACCTTGTATTTGCCAAGATTGAACATTTGGCTGCAGCTAAGGCATATGTAGAAATCATTGTGATTTCCAAGACTTCCATAGTTCTTACGGGAGAGCATTTGGCCAAAGGCACAGAAGCAGTGCTCTCCCATCCTTATCCTTAGGCTTTATGTAGTGTAGAGGCTCACAGGGAGTGTGTGCTGTTTTACAGTCTATGTTGTCCCTTCCCTGCTCTGGTCTTGCTTTCAGTGTGGCATCTTTGGGTTAGTCCTTCAGATGGTTGGCTAAATTTCATTCTTCGAGATTAGAATAATGACAAATGTGCTCCTAAATTTTGTTGCTTTCCATTTTATTCCTAATGCTACTGTGAAAAGGTTAGTTTTACACATCTCAGTATATTGGTTGACTCTAAAATAGGAACATAAAATCTCAAAATACAGACAGTGGTCTTTTTACAGCTGCCAGAGTGATGTGGAGTTAATACTACTTGTCCTTCCTCAGCTCATCTGCCTGTGCCTACACAGTGATAGGTGAAGTCCTCTTTTTTTGAAACAAAACATAAAACATTTTGCATTTTGTTTAGAATATTTCTCTCATATTCCATAAAATGGCCACTATTGGTATTACTGATAACTGCCCAAAATACATTTTACAAATTTAACAACCTATTGCAAAGTCACCGCTGTTTCCATTTGTTTATCTACTTACGGATTCTCTTTGTGACACTGCTCTGGATTTCTTTCAGTTCTTAACAGTGCTTCATGAGCCTCATGAAGACTGAGACAGTTTGTTATAATATTGCTCACATTATCCATGAGAACTGCCTGAGACTTGAAAGGGACTATACATAATAACCAGCACTTCAGTGTTTCCCCCTCTTGCTGAGTGCCAGCTGACATGATGTCTGAGCATATGTCTGTATGGGATTTTGCCAGCAGAGAGTGTGCTCTGCCCTCCCTTTGATAGGTTGGAGATGCACAGACTCTGCTCTGGCAGCTGAGTAGCTGCAGTTAGCATGTTGCTAAGCCAGAACTAACAAGCTTGACTGAGAGGCAGGGTTTATTATCTTGGGCTCAGTGTTGTATTTAGTGTGATTATACAGCTCACACCATGGACCTTGTCTGTCCTACACTCTCGATGCATGGGCAGAGATTGCTTGTGGTTGGTTGTAAGGAGCATGGTCAGTATTTGCTTCCATCTCCTTGCAAAAAACCTGCTTGTCCATATTCTGAGCTTTTCCTAAGCTTGCTGCAGAGAAGGATACTCAGTACTCTGCCACACCACCAAAAATTTCCAACCTAACAACTGGAGAATATGACTACAACTTACAGATTTATTGTATAATTGCACACTTCTCAGTGTTCGGTCAGAAGTATTAAATACCTTCCGGTACCTTACAGGACACTTGTTACTTAAATTTTGGTCATCTCATTTTGAAATTTGAAATGAGACCCCAAATTAAGTGCAGAAAGCATGATTTAGTCAACATTTATGATAAAATCAACTCTTTTCACAGGGCACATGCTCCTCAAGAAAAGATCTTATTTGCTTTGCTTTAGAAAATCATGTTTGAGAAAGAAGGATTTTTTTGCTCTTCACATGGATATTTCTCTTTTATTTTATTTGTGATGTTTGTGTTTTATTTGTGTTTTCTGGTATACCATATGTATTTCTCTGGAAGTGTTGAGTACTGTATCCTAATTTTGGCCAATAAAGAAATTTTGCTGATAGGCTATTCAGTAATATCTTAATTATCTCATGTAAGACTACTGAGCCTTAATGTTACTCTTTCCATATCTAATGATCATATTAATACATTTAATTTTGATTTCTCTTTTAATTTTTATGAATAGCCAGAAGCTCTGGGTTTTAACAAGTAGAATCAGAGCTGGAGCTAAGTTCTTCATTTTAGCTGCATCTGCTTCATATCTTGGTAGCAGTGCAAAAAAGCAATGAATGTAGTCATAGATATGCTCAATATTCTTTCTCAGGAGTAGTGTTGGTGCATCCCCAGTGGTTTAAGAGCATAAATGAGGTACTTTGTGCAGCTGGTAGATGTGGAGGAGGGGTATCAGGGCCAAGAGGGTATCTCTGGTGTTAATTTGTCTGATTTCTTCCAGCACAGTGATCCCTTTTGATCTGCAGCAGTTTGTGAAATACAGAACAGTTTTCAGGGTATCTTTAATTATGCCTGTGGACATTTTGGCCTGGAAAGTAAAATGAGGCTTTAGACTCACCTTTCACTCTCAGCTGTGATGATTTGAAGCTTTGAACAGGTTGTTACCCACTTGTAGATGGAGGGATCATGTTTCTGCTCTCATGAAAGACTGAATGTGCAGCATCCTGGGCTCTCAGCCTTTCCATCAGAGCTCTCACTGCTGTCAAGATGGAATAGCAACATATCTTATACATACATACACATATACCCTGTAATAGCAGTATCTTCATGTCAAATCTAGGTTTGAGACAATTCATGGGACCTGAAAAACCTTTGAGGTTTCACGTTGTTACGGAATACAGTGAAGCTGCTGATGGAGCACCTTAGAAGCATTTTAGTTTGTGCTAGAAACAGAGCCATTATGCTAATATCAATGCTTCCAGACACATGGAGAATAAATTGATTGATAAGATGCATCAGCTTTATTAAAGTTTCTCAGAAATTATTTTTATAATTATGCCACCTCCTAGGGATATTTTTCAGTGTGTTATGAAGATGGTGTGAACGATTTGTACGGCAACATGGAAAAAAATTGTTTTAACAAGTCAACTATTGCCCTAACATTTGAACTTTCAGGTATGCTGTTTAATTTTCACAGTCTATAGCAAATAAAAACCAAGATTAATTATAATCAAAGTTACAAGAGGCAATCTGAGCCATGTCACGTTAAGTCCTAGGACCCATGGTTAAATTCTCAAGACTTTAAAATTGAGTGCGGTGTTCACAGAAGTGCATGAAAACCTTGTGACTGAGATCAGAGGTAAAAACAGCTGTGTAAGCCAGTTAGCTGAAGTTTTAGTGCCACTGGCTCTTGGCTGTAGATGATGAGGTTGTATCTGTTTGTCTTTTTTTTTTTTTTAATTGGAATTTCATTTTTATGTTCCAGTCTATGCAAAGCACCAAGACTTTGAAATTCAAAATTAAAATAATCTTTAAAAAACAGTAAGTTTTCTAGTTCCATTTTGTTTCCCTTGGAAAACAAATAGATCTGTCAATTTTTTTTTAAATTTCATACTCTGTACATCAGCAAAACTACTGCAAATTACATTGCACTATGTTTATTAAAGTTGTGCTCCTATGCAGTAATACATATAAGACATCTTATACTGCCTTAAGGATTAAGTTAAGCTCCTTTGTCAAGGCTGTTGGTATGGCAGGACTGTTAATCTTTAGCTGTCAGTCTGGTTAGATCCTTCTATAGACTGTGGCGGTGTCCAAGTGCAACAAAATTAATAGGAATCAACTCTCCTAGTATTTATGTCTTCATATTTTTGCATAGAGCTATCAATAAAAAAAAGCCTGTGCTAGGCATAAACATATTCATAAAACATGGCATTTCAAGCTCTTATTTACCATCATCATTATTTGCTTTATGTTTAGGCTTGCGAAATACAAAGTTGACAAAGTCTTCAAAATACTAAATTCACAAAAATAAGATGTGTAGTGGGTGACAGTGCATTGAAAGGAAGTAGGGGACATTTTTGAACTCGCATTCCCTAATTAAAATTTCATAGAGTTGTCTGCAGTATGTTCATGTTTTATTACATCACTAGTTACACTTACATTTTCTTTTCGAAGTACAGTATAAAGGCACAAAAGAAGAAATATGCTATAGTTGCAGCATGTATGTATATATGTGTGTGTATATATATGTATATATGTACTTGCAGCCTTATCTAAACAAAGCAAGACTTGAAATAATTCAACTGTATGAAAAAAATATTGAAGTTGGGAGTCAGAGTTAAATTGTGAATGATTAAAGCTGGTATTTTGGCTCCAGCAGGGTACAAAACTGGCAGTAGGGACCTGCGGTATTGAGCTATAGGTAGTAAGCTATAGGTTTATATTTCACTGTAGATGTTCCATTTATTAATATTGTCCCAGCTAAAACTTGTGAAGAAGAATTTTTAAATAATCACCTGCTAATAGTCATCTCATTTGTGCAAATAACATAATAATTCCATGAAGACACACAGCTTGTATGTTTAAGCAGTAGGTAAAATATACTAAAAAAAGCTTTTGAATGTGGTAGATGCTTAAACTGTACTTTTCAAATCAGGCAACATTTTTTGAAATAATAGGAAAATGAGCCCTCAACAAGTAACAATTTTCTTTCGCATTCTCCTTCAAATACCGTTTCAAGTGCCTGTTTTTGTATTTTGCACACATATAACCTTCCCATTTGCTGAAACAAGAGGCTCTTTCCAGCAAGTCATTAAATAATAATACTTTGTACTTGCATATCACCTTGTTTCTGAGGATTTCCAAGTGCTGTAGAAGCATTAAGTGGAAACTTCTGCTTTAAAGTACAGGAGTGTTAGTTCCTTATGACATAGGGGGCTAATGAAACTAAAAAGCTAAAACCATAGTTTTGACCATGGGTGTCCAGCAAGGAATATCACAGAAGACTTTGAAAAGTGCTGAGATGTTGAAAACCAGGGGCATTCAGCCTCGGGATTGATGCACAAGCAATCGCTTGTGATACCCAACTTCCATTCATGGCTTGGAAGTGAAATTTCAGACTTCATTCTGTGTAACAGTGAAGTTATGTACTGTGTGTTGGGAGAGTTATGCACCTGAAAAGGATTCAAGATAGCAATTCTGCTGTGTAGAGCTGCCCAGCAGAAAAATGCTTCAGTGAACTTTCAGTCAAGCCCTTCTGCGTGGACAGGATTACAGTGGAGGATGGGGTTGCCAAGGTAAAAGACAACAGAAAGGAATGCAATTTGTGGCCTTGGTTGAAGAGCTTACAGGTAGTCTGAAACAAAGCTGTATGGAAAAGCATGTGAGCTTCTGCTTCAGAAGCTGTTAAAACACATACTTTTTGGAGCACATAAAGTGGAGATTACGGCACTGTAATGTACCAAAGAGCTTTCCAAACTGTAACTCCCCCAACTTCATTGTACCTGGCAAAGTCACATCCTGTGAGCCCCTGTCAGATATAGTCAGGCATCCAGAAAGAGCTGTCCTTAAGCACAAACTTTGGCTGAACGAGGCTTTTGAAGATCACACTTCTGGTTTTGGCTTTCAGGTTCTGTCAAAGTGTCATCACCTATGTCTGAGACACTGAGATCTCACTCTAGGTCAGTACTCAGGCACTTCAATAAATGACCTGATTTTAAGACCATGTGGTACCACATGCATTTTTCAACAGCTCTGATGACTTGCAGGCAGGTAAGCCCTTTAAGCATGGTATTTGATGTGCCCTGCAGGGCTGCACAGTATTTTGGGCTCTAATAAACTTTAATGGGGCTTGCAAACACATGCACTGAACAGCATTAAATAGGCACCGTTGAGTCCCTAGGGAAACAGTGTATTCATATGGGCACCAACTACTTACAGGAAGTTCATTAATTTGTTATGCCTTAACAATATTTTTATATATTTAATAGTGTATTGTGCATTTGGTACCTATGACACGACATTATATTAGAATGCATTTGGTTTTAAAATCACATACATACATTATCACTTATGTGGAGAGGAATTAAGGTAGCACATCGCGGGTTTCTTTTTGTATATTCCAGTAATCCCATTATATTTTAGTGTAAAGAAAAATTAAAATACTTGCTTACCACAGAAGATGACCAACAAGTAGGGTGATTTAAAATATGTTGGAATATAAATGTTATGCTTCTATAAGGTACCTGACTTGACAGTTTTGGAGTACAATGTCTATCATAATCCTGTATAGCAAGAACAGGAAGAGCAGGAAGAATCTCGCCATATACCTGGAAAGAGCAAAGGTAGAAGTTGTCTACAGACTGTCAGCTCAGTCCTTAACCTCTCACTGAATGCTGATCTAGCATTTCCTTGAACACTGTGTTGTGGCAACATCACTTACGGTGTGACTGCATTTGATCTAGATGAAAACAGCAGATCTCCTGAAATTCTGTAAATTGTAAGGGTATCCACTATATGCATGGTGTTTAGATATTCTTCTGTTTTCTGTGCCTGAAATTTGCAAAGTCTAAAGAGCAAATGCAAAAATTATAATTACAAGCTTATAGATACAAAAAGTTTCAATTATTTTATGTCTATCAATAGTGAGATATGAGAAACTATGTGCAGAAATACAGGGCTTATGGAGTATCATCTTTGAAAAAATAAAGGTCTTTTTCTGGCTTAATGTTATACAGCTGAAGTCTAAATAACCTTGGTTTTCTTTGCTCTTTATGGATTAGGAATAAATATTTTTCTCTTCTCTTTCAACGGGTAAAAGTAAAGATAAGACAATTCTGTTCTCATTTAAATTAGAAAAGTTGGGGAAGAGAATTTCAAGTAGCGAATCCTGTTATCATGGATAATAAAACTGCAATAAAAGCTGCACTGCACAGCTGTCAGAATGAAGGTGTACAAACCAGACCATTCTGATTAGACACTGAAATACACATATTCCTGCCACAATGCTTTAGCTTAAGCCAGATACATAACTCACAAATGCTGAACCTTGACAAATAATCCATCAAGTGATGTTGAGACTCTGTCAGGAAAGGCAGCCTCAAACAGCTTTCTTTTTTTTCCTTTCTTTATAATCCATCACTTCTTGTTGTGCATCTCCTAATGGTCATATATTGGCAGACGTTCCTTTCTATTTCTTGGGAGAACAAAATCATAAGACTGGGTGACTAAGTCCATTGCCTTTGCAGAGCTAGGAAGAGGCACTCAAGGTCAAGGAATGCTTCAAATGAAATATTGTTGTTCAAAGAGCCTGATCTTGCTGCTGCTAAAACTCTGTGAAATTCTCCCCTGGAAATCATCTGAAGCAGGATTATTAGTACCCAGGTCTGGAGCCAAATCAATTTTTATTAGCAGAGGCTGCCAGTGCTGGGGGTGCAGGCCTGCAAGATGTTCAGCATCAGCTGCCGATCATCTAATAGAGTGCTTCTCTTATGGTGGTGTGTGGACCATTTCCTCGTTCTGCTTTGAAGTGTTGAAATCTATAGATCAATAGGGCAGGTGGCATTTAGGGTCAGGACCCTTCTATCAGATTTGTACAGACTAGGGAAAGGAGCAGGAGGCTGCAGGGTAGGGCCAGTAATTGTTAAATCCAAAGTACTTCCTACAATGAATGTTTCTAAAAATGCTCTCATGTGCATCTCATTGGTAAAAGGAGCACATGAATGTAGAATACCACAGCAGAAGGTGGAGTTGAAGTGTTGATACAGAATTGGGGCAGGAGAAATAATTATATTATTTGTAAACATTTTTTAAGATTTTCTATGTTAAAGTATGACACGGTTAGAAAGCGACACTTGTTTTTTATCCACAGGTCTTGGTTTCAATTATGTACAGACTTCGGCAATGCTTCACTGTCACATATTAGTCTGATAGTGTCAATGCAATAACCATTTGTAAAGAATTTCAGTTTGAGGGTTGATGGTTCTGTGGTCATCCTCAGAGCTGGGGAAAACTGTATGGTTTTCTAAGTGGTGCCAGAACTATACTGTTGAGGGATACTGTCTTTTCATTCTTAAAACCAGCACAGAGCTTAAGTCACAGCACTGTCCAGAAAGGCCAGAACTTACTTTCATAAACCACTACCCTTTTTTCTGGATTATCTTTGTAAACTGGTGCTGTCTTTGCAGTTGGGATAAAGTAGAAGTGACTATTTTTGCTGCTGGTTAGATGTTAATGTGAGTCCTGAATGCATTTTAGGTATGTCATACTAAATTTTAGGAAATGTAGAAGAGCACCTGTATGTTTTGGAAAAGCTAGGAAAACAAATAGGAAAACATTTCTCTCATTAAATTGAAGGACATATCACTTACCTTGAAACTGGAGATGCAGGTACAGAAAAACTTTATGAATACAGAAATACAATCCTTTATTGTATATTTGCATACTTTTTAGAGAGATGTACTATTGTAAATATAAATCCTCTTTGTAAACGTTACTACACTGTAACTGACTTCTGATTTAGTCCTGAAAGAGAAATGCAAACAGCAAATTATTTCTGAATCTGGATGGCTTAACTCTTGAGAGTTAGAACAGCTCCATGTTGTCTCTAAATTTATTCTCTCCTGTAATTATCTGCTGTTATGGTAAACAGAATAGTTCAAATATGTACTGTTTGCTGCAGCCTATACTAAAGTCTAAGTGAAAGATTGTTGTGAAGCTTTTCTTGGCCACTTCACTGTGTCTGCCCACTTGAGCACTCCTATATAATGTTTTAAAAGTATGAAATGGTCTTAGTGTAGAAAAAACCCAAACAAACAGATTACCTAGCCTTAGTTTGCAATCTTTGGGTATTAAAACCCCATCATTTCAAGATGAATCTCTGTGGGTGTGCCCCAGGTTGCAGAGTCTCCCTCCTCCAAGGAAGTAAATGCTCCACATCCTGAGGGGTTACAGGCTTTCCATCAGTAAGGTGCAGATAGCTGCTAACTTTGTAGAAGGCATTAGCTGGGTATTTTACATGAGGGCTGAAATAGTGGTGGTAAAAGCTCCATGTCTCGTAACTTTTGCTCTGGCTTCCACTTTTGAACACTCAAGTCTCATTCCTACAGAGGCCTTTGAGAAACAGTGGAGATACAGAACAAATGCCTTCAGCTCTCTCTCTAATCACAAATTCAAGAACCCCAATGCATTTTCCTGTGTTAAGCAAATTGTTCAAACATTTCTCTGAACATTTGCTGCAGATATACTCTTGGACGAGTGATATTTTGTGCAGGACACAGCTCCCATCAAGTGGTGCTTACCTAATGCTTTCTATTGAAAGTGTTATTTAAAGAAGGTAAATTACACGAGTGATGTTTGGCAGTTCATTTGCTTTCTTAATACAGAAATGAAAGTAGTATGACAGTATGTGAGAAATTGTTTATTCAAGGCTGTGCAAGAAGCAGACTACTAAAAACAGATCTTGCTGTTGTTCCTGGCAATAGACTAATTGGCTCCACAGGCAGTGCAGACAGGACACACTTAGAGAATAAGGTGTTTATTTGTTACCATTATTTCATTAAGTCTTCTCGCAGAGAAGGCTCTGAGATTCCAGGTGCTTTCAAACACAGGGCAAGGGGACAGTGCCATTCTATTCTTTTAAGATAATATACCTGGCATTTATATAGCTCTCCCTGAAGTGCTTTGAGCATTTAGGGTAAGAATGGGTCCGTAACTCTCATTTTAAAGATTAAATTCCAAGTGATAATTTCACTATAAACTAGGAAGCCTCTGGATTCCAAGTGATCCACAGAGTTGCTGATTAGACTAAAAGGCAGCCTGTGCTGTGTGCTTGGGGTTTCTCTATTTCTTGACCAGGAGGGTCCTGATGGCTGATGAAGAGGTACAACCTGGCTAGCTGGAATAAGACATAGTTTACATCTGCACCCACACTTGATGGATCTGCTGCTTGTCTGCTGTGGTGGTTTGATGAAAGACAACAAAATCTTACTTGTTTAAGAAGGCTGATCTGCAACTGTGAAATGGGATAGAGAGTGACATTCTCACTTTTGCATTAACTATCTGTTCTACAAAGTTGCATAACTCAAGTGTTAGGTGCTGAATCTAGGTGAAACACCCTGATCCTTGGAGAACTATACAGAGAGCATCACAACCAAGTGTCTGTATTTTGCATGTGATACTCATATTCTTTTTTTGTGGAATGATTCAATGGTATATAATGTTTATTTAAACCTCTTCAGCATAGCTAACTGCAAATTTAGGAGACATTCTTTGTTGCTTCTGGCATGTAGTCCAGTGGTGTACATGAAATCACCAGTTCTGACTATATGAGCAAAAGTGTATTCAGTATTTTCTCTCTGATCAATCGTCTGGAAAGATTCTTCCAGTTGTGCCAGTTGAGATTTCTGTTTCAGAATGATTTGCCTTACTTGTTGTAAAAGTGAGGAGGATGTGAATGGGATATGTAGGGGGTGGGATACAGATGGTATATGTAATTCATTTGTGGTGAATTTGTGATACATAAAAAAAAAAAAGTTTGTGCTTTGAAGCCCAGTGATGACAATATGAGTCACCTTCTAGATCTATTGTTGTGTTTACCTCAAGTTATTTTGAGACACCAGTGCTAAAGTGGAACATAGTGAAATATTTGACCTGAAGTCAGCTCTTTGGTCTTCTTTAAGTAAAGGTTAAATCCTGTATTGGTAGAAAGGTTTTCTCAGAAATGCTAATTGTACTTTATATATCATCTCAGTGAGGTATTTTTTTAAGAGTTCTTTTTCTTGTGTCTTATTTCCTCATCTCATTGCAGTCTGTTGCTGTGCATTGAAATTAAACACACCATTAAGATATGTAATACTGAAAGCCTCTGCTCTGAAGTCCAGTGAGACACATTTTCCCTTTAACTAGTAGATAGTAATAATGTCAGTCTCTAATCTCATTAGTTTGAAAGAACCAGCTGATAACACTTGGGTGCTTTAAAAAAGCAAGAAATAGAAGAGACATGATTAAGTTTGTATAAATTGGAAGGAAAATGTTTCTTTTGAGGTGACAATAACTTCTGCATTCAGTATTAGTGTTCTGGAAGACAATGGAAAAGTCTTTGATTTTGAAGTTGTTTTGCCTATGTCCTGCCTGAAAAAACTTAGTATTTCACATTGTTTATAATACAACTACGGAGTGGCATGTTGATATTTTTTACTATTTTTAATTTGACCTTGTCAATATTTTTAATGCTGTTTATCTCTCTACCCTCTTTGAGAGGAGCTGGCAACTTCCCTTTTCATTTTTAGCTACAGTGTTTATGATTATTCTCAGGTGTGTGTTGCTACTCTTGACAACTACATCATAATCTATCAGCTCTTCATAAACATGTTTTGTAAGGAGCATTATTGTTTTATTCAAGCATTTAAATTTGACTGATGAACTAATCTATATGGATTTTGCAAAAGTCTGTTAAATCCATTTATTTGATATTCTGATATAATTGCCAGTGCTTGCATTTTAATGCTGTTTTCCAGAAGATTAAGCAATATGCTATAGAATCTAAATTCCAGGTTTTGAAAGAAAATTGCTGATGATTTCAGTGTTGGATTTAGATATAAAATTAAGCTTGAGAGGGGACAGACAAGAAACGAATGGTGAGAAAATAAATGTCACATCAACTCTTCATGTATTTGCTATTCACCTGAGCAGTTTTACTGTCTACTTTGTAGGTTCACCCCATGTTTCTGAATGTCACGAATGTCTTATATCTTTGTGCTACTCTTAAATGTAAATGTCATCTTAATTTTGTTTTTCAGCCTGTTTTTTAAAAAAAAAAGGAAAAGGTTAAAAGGTCAATCATATTTATCTTAATCCAAATAATTCTCAGTAATTGTATTTTCACTCCTCATTGATTGTAATGGAACATAATGTATTATATGTGCCCTAAAATCTATATGAAATACAAAATAGTATTTATAGAATTACAAGTGAAAGGAAGAAAAATACCCATTATTATTCATGTAATGCTGTATGTATTTTACTCACGGTGCAGTAAAATTTCTTATCTATGGTACATTGAATTCCATTGAAATCAATGAGAAACGGATATGTGACTATTCACCCTGCTCATTTATTGTGATGTCCGGCTATTTAGAGCTGCTAAGAGTTTATTACCAAATGTATTTTTGTGAGTGCTGCAGTCACCCTTAAAACTTCACAAGTAAATTAGCACTCAGGATGGAACGATTTGCTGAAGCAGCATCTCTGATACCTCGTGTCATGTTGTATCCTGTCTTGTCTTTGTGCCCCTTGTTCTGTTCTGTCCCCTACATATGCACACAAATGCATGCACACATACATATGCATTTGGAGAGTGGTGGTGATGATGATGATGGGGCTGCACATGTGAATTAACCTAAGTTCTGTCTACTCACCTTGGTTCTTGCTGTGGAGAAGAACTCGTACAGGCTGTAGATAGTAAAGCAACAATCTTTACAAGTTCATGACAGCCACTGGGAAGACTTACTATATTTATGTCATCTGAAGGATTTATTGTAGAAGATAAGACATATTAAGAAGCGAGAGGAAAGACAATAAGTAATCCTAAGGCTATAGTGACATCACCTTGAATTTAAATAGTCACTGGCTGCACACTCCACTCCAGAAGGACAGAAGCTTATTTAGCATGTCTATCAGGTTATAGACAACTACATAATTATTTGGAGAAATACACTCTTAAACCTGCTCTTTCTCCTTGCTCTTCTGCAAAGCTTTATATTGTGACTCTCTGAAGAACTGTTGGCCTGTAGATACCTTAGTTTTTCACCTCTTTTGATAGGAATGCCTGTGGTGCCATGTTCTCACCTCTTTCTCCACCTCTGTGAAGTGGTTCTCTAAAATTCAGCACTTTTCCATGCTATCTACTCAAACACATCCTTCAGTAGCATTCGTGTCTTCTGGAATATTAATGACTAGTTCTTCCTTAGGGTTATCTTGGTTTTCATCCTGAATGTCAGGTAGCCTTATGTGTTGAACACAACATTAGACATTCCAGGAATGTAGACAGCACTTTCATCTTGTACTTGGTTAGAATTTATTAAATGAAAATGTCTTGCTTTGGATTCTTATGTCCTGGAGTCAGTACCAAGTTCATCAGTGGGTTTCCATGGGGCACCTTAAGGGATAGTAATAAATATTGAATTATATTATGTGATAGTTTTCTATTATTGCTGTATTGAAAAAAAAAATTCATTACTTTCGGAGAGGCAATATTTTGTCTCAGGGAAGTTAGAGGTTTATTTTCTTTTGCTTCATTTCTCAAGTTCTTCCAGTTTTTAGAATTGAAATCCACAGTCCTGCCAGCATGTATGTGTAAGTTCTAATGTATGTATCAGTATTTTATTTAACAATGTATGTGACAGACATCAGAGCTTGTACTGAAGATGCACAGATTTAAAACCAGAGGATGCTGTAGTAGGAGCTAGAGGACTGAGTTGCTCTGGTTTGAGCTGTAACAGACAGGTAGAATGTGTTTTCACTACGTATAGGGATATACATATTAAATATGTTCGTATAATACATTATTGTAATTTGCACACTAAAACCTATTTTGGTACCTGGAATATTAGAAAATGTGAAATATGGAGGAACTTGTGCCATAAATCTTCAGTGTAGGGGTTCTTGAATTAGAAACTTTATTTGTTCATATACCTTCTATTCGCAGCTTTAAGTGAATTGCTTAAATGCAAAGTTCACTGCACCTCTCCCATCCTGCTCATTCGTTAGCATAACCTCTAACTTTTGGAAACAGAAAATGTTTGAAGTTTTGTTGTCTTCCTTCCTTTTGGAATAAAATTCTATTTTTTTTAAATCTTTTTTAAGATATCAATTTAAGTTCTTAGCTTGTCTGAACACAATCCAGTATCATTCACTCTTTTGAACACTTCTACAGTATTAGTCAAATGATTCCTACTGTCTACATGTGGTTGGAACAGAGTTCCCCTTCTTTCCTTGGTAAGTTATGTCTGTCACTTAGGGTGTTAGAAAAATCCTTGTCAGTTGACTTGTGTTTTCTATGCAAGATTTCATTGTTGATAGGAAAATGCATCTGTGAAGAGGTAGTGGTGATGTGCCCTTCTAACTCACTATATGAAGTGTGATGTGGGGTCTGGTTTTATGCACAGATTTGAGGAACGGAATATAAGCCAAGCACTTCTTAATCAACAAGTGTAGTTTCATTGCTTCTAAAAGCTCTTTTACCCACCAGTCTTTCCATATTGTTGAAGACTGGGATTGAAGTGGTCTTCCCTATAGCTGTAGGTTGCAAGTCAGTAAAGCAGGTCAGCTGCTTAAGACCTTGATGCTGATCATCACACTGGGGACTGTTGCTCTTGCTGTGGAGTTGGGCTGTGCAGGGTAAGTGTGACCCAGTCTTTCTTCCTCAGGTGCCTTCACTCCCAAAAGCAGCTTACACTGCATGTGATCTGGTTGGCTGGTAGGTGCAATGTGCTTTTGATTACCTTCCTTTTTAAAATCGGGTTTTGATGTGAGGAAGAAAGTTGATGAGTGTTATTTTTTCTGATCCTCTCAGTACCTGTTAAAATTGTGAGATGTGTTTGAAGGACCATGAGTGTCATTCCCATTTACTGAATAAATTTTCTTTAAAATTCACCCCACGTCAGAATCCGCTGTATTTTATATTAAACTCTTTGCTGCTTTTTACTTTTCCCTATGCCGTAAGTTAGGTCTTTTCTTTCATATTACAGTGTAATGATTTTTGTGAAATTTCATGTTTTCTTGCCTTTAGCCCTTTCTTTGCTTTCTGCACTTCTCCACTTCTGGACTCATCTAGCATCCTCAGTTAATCTTGTTTCATGTTTTGTTTTACTTCTGCCTCT
The DNA here is from genome assembly GCF_003957555.1 of Calypte anna. NCBI lineage: Eukaryota > Metazoa > Chordata > Aves > Apodiformes > Trochilidae > Calypte > Calypte anna. The sequence goes on along the minus strand of NC_044254.1, from coordinate 19,296,383 downwards.
CAGTTTTCCAGACTTCAGTTGTATCTTTGTGCTAAGTACATCGTGGAGGCTTATGGTACTAATCAGGGCTTATGATGCTTGTTTTGCCTATTACATGTAATAAGGATCAATACCTGAGCTTGATTCCCCCTCAGACCTCCGTGTCTTTAAACAGGCATTAGGTTTGAGCCCTGTAACTCTCGCTAATGCCAGACATCATGTCCATGGTCAAAGTGCTGCAAACAGCTTAGCTGTTCAGAAGCAAACAGGGATTTGAAGGACTGTGGCTCCTCCACACCAATTGTCAGGTTTCCTGGAACTCAGGGCTCAAAAATGTTTGTGCCTCTTTGGACTACATCCAGTCAGGCATCCAGCCTGGACCTGTGCAGAATTTCTCCATTATACTGAGTCACACAAGTCTGTATGTAAATTGTTTCTGCAGGTGTATTTCTATTCTCGGGGAAAGCCTTAATCCTAAAAAAAAATTATTTGAATTTAAGCATTGAACAAATTCATGGTTAATGGCCTCCCTAAACTATACTGTAATAAAAGTGAGGTTAAATTTGATGCTCAGCACCCGAATCTTTGTATTAGTTACTAAACAAAAGCTATCCCTTATGGTGCATTATTTGCAGCTGTATTCTTTGTGACTGTGCATCAGGTGTCATTATGGGTAGCTTGTTTGTTGGAATACAGTTGTAGCTATGTTCTGACAACTGTGAACATTCATTTCTCCTATGTAGCTGATTGCATGGAGAGCAAAACCTGACTTCTAAACAACTAATTATATTACGGGATATAACAAATGTTATTTTATGTTATTGTATAAATTAATTGCCTGCACCCTTGCACTTTTTAATGGGCATCCATAAATAACCTATGAGCAAGAGGTAACCCTTCTGAGAACTGCTAAATGCTGTCCTAAAGTGAGGCTGTGGTTTGGTGACTGTGGTTTGTGGAAGAATTAATGATGTTGAGTATACTCAACTCAAAATTATTTTAATACACAGTATATTTCCCTGGGTTTGGAAGATCAAAGAAAGCATAAACATGAAAACAAATAGGACCTATTTACTTATTTTGCTCTAAGATAAAAAGGAATCCCAAGTGAAATTAATTTATTTTAATTACTGATTTAATATCAAATAATTTGCATGGTAAGTGTTCCTTCAGTTGTATTCAAGTTAATGAAATGGATTGGAAAGTGTTGCAGAAAGCTTGTATCATTTCTGAGTTTACTGGTGAACCCTATTATAACAGTAGTGAGAGGGTGAGTTTCTTCCACCATTCTCCCATACTAAGCTGTATATAAAGATATTAGCCTTAAAGAAAGCATATTTTGATATCAGTATATCTGTCTTAGAACCTACCAGAAACCAAAAGAATTTGTAAAAAATATATTTTTTCATTTAGATATTTCAAAAACAGACTTTCATATTTTATATTACTAAATTTTAATATATAGATAACTGTACTTTTTAAAACTATGTTTCATTTTAAAATTAAAAATAGCGTTTTAGTAAAATCAAGTGAAAATACCAAAGGAAAAACATTTTACAGAAAGCTTAGGGGTTTTTTGAGAAAAATATTTACAGTTTTCAAAACAGAAGTGTTTTGAAAGATTTTCTATGAAGAGAATCCGTGTTCAAAATGTGACCATCATCAGTATTTTGCTTTTCTTCTAAAAGAATCAGTAATGGTTATGGTTGCATATTAGTTTGAGATGTAAAGATGTGCCATTAAGAATTAGTATTTCTCCTGCCAAATAATTTTTACCTACATCTGTAAATTTTTCAGGCCAGGACTCATCCAGCTTCCTCTAAGCAGTTCTCCTTCCCCCTCAGTTAGTGTCCTCACTGTACAACTTGAGATTCATATAGTAAAACAAACCCATGAAAATCCAAAACTTCCTTTATAGTCCACAACACAACATTCTGTTATGAACAAACATTGAATACAGCAATTCAAGTTCCAGGTTCCAACATCAGTGCTGCCTGTTACAGCTGTCAAGGCTTCAGTGAATAATCAGGGCAAGTCACATTTCTGTGTAACTAACATAGTTTGTATTTTCAACTCTATCATACTTTGCAAACTCTATAAATATTTAGTGATGGCAGCATTTAATTATGTGTTCAAATTCCAGAGATTGTGTTTATGATGCATTATTTACTAGGATGAAGATTTTATTCAATTTTTGTATTCAGCATAGAAGATTTTTAGGGAAGAGGGCTTCAGCATCAGTTTTAATGCCTAACTCACTTTGGTTCCCTAGTGCTACACAAGCTCTGGGGAAGGTATAGAGTTTAGTCAAATATTGCATGCTACTTTATTTTTAGAAGCATCATTGGATTGGCTATCTGAATACTTAGGAATATCTCGTGTACGGTACAGAGCAGCATGAGAGTACTAACTCAGAAGATGCTAAGAAGCTACTCTGCAACTCTCAGCCACTGTTGTCTTAGCCCAGAAATATCCACATGCTTTGAAGGATCTTTATTTAGTGATATTGAAAATATACTGTCAGGAAAAATAGACCATAATTACAGCTATTTTTCAGTGAGGTACTTAAGTATGTGAGTTCATCTGTGACTTCAGTGAGAATAATTAAACTTTTTATATTGCACTAGTGAAGGCTCTATCAGTGCTGGTTTCCTGCTTTTAGTTTGATTCTGAACTGGCATCAACTTCCCCTGGTGCGTGTAAATGTCATCAGTGGGTTCAGGAAGTGATGGCCTTTCAGGAGGTGATCCAGTATCTTTAGGGATATATACCTACTTCAGGGTATATGTACCTACTTCAGTCAGCCCATGTTTAGCTCTTGATTAATTACTGCTGACATGATGTAATCCGTAAGAATGGCATTAGTGCTTTTGGGTCTAGAACCAAAGCCCTTGGCACAAGAAGGGCTCCTCCCTGACTTTCAGGTTAATGTCTTACCTTAGTGCTATGAAATTGCATGGATTTTTGTGCATTTGTGGTCGAAGTCTGTGTCAAACAGATCAGAACAGAGGTCGGTATCTGTTTGTTCTACCAGAGGGATCAGTTAGCATATGCTCCAAGAATCCAACCAAGTATAGACTATAGGGTTTGGGGTTTTAAGTATGGTTAAATTCTACTTAATACATTTCGTTGTGTGGGTTGAGCTGTGCTGAACTGCCCTTTCTTAGATGCAGTAGTTTGTTCTGAGTAGAATGTGCAAATTTGCACTGCTTTGGCCAGAGAACAAGAAAAAATGAGTGCTGTCATGTTGTTGGGCTACAGTGTCTGTAGGGAGTTGCTAGAGAACCTTTTCTGTTACTTTGTGTTTATTTTAAGTCACAGGTAGGGAACCAAGCCTAAATGTGTGAGGAACTCTGCAAATGTGTAATGAACAGATCAATTCCCAGACCTAAAGAATTCGAGGGCTAAGTAAGATGAAAGACAGTAGGTAAGGCAGGAGCTGTAAGGTAAAGCATAAAGTTAGCAGTCAGGGCTAACAGTACACTTGCATCTTAACAATGAGTTTTTGTAAGTGCTGGTAATGTTTTGGGTACTGTTTATCTCATTGGTACAGTTAAATAAAAATTTAAATAAATAATGTAATTGTATCAAACAACAGAAAAAAAAAAACGTCAAGAAGAAAGTTTTAGCATCACAGGATGAAATAAGGAACAGAATTACTTCTAAATTATGTGCTTTATAAGTGCCACTGCAGTAGAAGCTTCCTACTCTACTGCAAAATGTTTTGAGTCTCTAGAAACTCCTGTGATCCAGAGTGAGCTGTCTCTTAGTAGAAATGAGTTACTCAGAACAAATGTGAGGTTATGTTTCTGTGTGTCACTCCTGGTTACGCTGAATGTGTATGGTATATAGAACAAGATGTTCTGCAGTGTTTAAAAATATACTGGATGAGGTTAAGTTTATTAACTACTTACTAGGTGGCAGAGAAAAGTTGAAACATTTCTGTACAGCACTAATACCAAAGCAAGAGATATGATGCATGCAATACATTCCCTGTGGGGATTACCTCATTTATCATGTATATCATTCAAGTAACGTCTGTGTGCCTGTTGCTTTCTCAGATAAGCCATTTTGTGTCCTTGTATTGGTTCTGATCCATTAAGAATACAAAAGGCTGTATTTGTCATATGACTCCAACATGTAGAAGCATAACTGCAGAAACACAGTGCAAGTAGAATATTTTTGAGTATGCAGTTAAGTAGTGGCATCTGAATATTAATGAATTTTGTCATGATACAGTTAATCTTTGAAGTGTATTCTGAAGGAGGAAGCTTAATATATTTAGTATAATGTATTTTGAAAGATTCTGCCTCATTTCAGTTTGCTGTTGTGACACTGCTCATCAGCTGTGTAACACTGTAAGGTACTTCAGTGTCTGTCAGTGTCTGTAATCTGATGAGCTGTACTTGGAATAAACCTGAGCTGATGAAACAATCAGTGAGCCTTTGGCACTCTCAGAACTGATTAGTGAAAATCCAGACAGTCTTCACTGCTGTGACACACATCACTGCACTGTATGCTAAGGCTGAATCATTGAGATTTTTCCACTGTGACTGACCATTACTTAATGCAAATTGCTGCTAAGGACACCATCACCTCCTTTAGAGAGATCGTGTATCCTTTCAAACATGGTAGAATTGTGATTATGTAGATACTTCAGTATTTGTTGGCAAGTAACTACCTATTGTGGGGTTTGACACTTGGATGCAGTGATCTTGGAGGTCTTTTCCAACTGTGACAATTCTGTGTTTCTTTTTGATATTCCAGACAGCTCTGGTCATTTTTCCATAGATATCAGTAGTGCAGTGTCTGCTAAATGCACAGGAATGATTGATTGAAATTTATGCATGTTAATTTTCAGACTTTCCATCTAGAGTCCATAAAATTAACCACTCATCCACTGAGATATAAGGTCCTGCTTGACAAACTCTGTTGACAGCTGATGTCACACACCCCCTCAAAGATGAGTAACTTTTTGTTACATAACTGATGTATAACATATACTATACCTTATTTGGAGCATAATATTCTATGCATTACTCCTGCAGTAAATGCACTTTAAATGGTTCAAAGAAACAAGTCCGTACTTTTCTATTTAAGAAGGATTTGTACAAATTGATGTGATTATTCACATGTATCAGATTATGGGATTGGTACTGAAATCTGTGGATTTACTTGAAAGCACAGTTGAGGTTTGTGACCTTCATCTGCTAGCAAGAATACTATAAAATAAATAGATACATATATATATATTTATATGTATGTAACTATGTAGTGGTATACTGAGTGATTGGAACCAAAATCTGTCTAATAATAATTCAGTGAAGTTCAGGAATGTCTTTGGCACTCTAAATTAGGATCAAGTAGTTGTCTGCAGCTAAGATAAAATGAGGGTCAAGACTGATTCTGGCTGTTAGAACTGGAGTGTTACTTGCTTTATTGAACACGTTAATGTAAAGGTGCAATAGGAAAAGATGGGTAAAAAGAAAAGATTTTGCAAAGTGAATCTTTTTGAAAGTCGGTCACAAGTTGGTTTTAGAAGTTAAAGGTGGGCTGTTTGACCCCATTTCATATGAGATGAAACTGACATGTCTGTGGATGGGATATTGCAGCACAAATGGATGCCGAGACCTTCCTGCCCAACCTTTCCTTTATGACAGGACCCTTTTCCCACAACGCTGTCTTAATCTGTGTTCTCCTCAAGACCTACAGAGAGACCAGGGATACTTTTGCATGAGTTGCAGCTCTGCTTTAGCTTTGGAGAAGAATGTAAAAAGCTCTACCCATTCCTCCTGTAGGCCCAGGAGCCCCATTTCATCCCAGCCTGAGACCATCAGTCCCAGCCCCACTGACACCAGTACCATAGGAGCACCCACTCCCAGGTCAGCCCCAACCCTGATGCCCAAGGCTGGGGCTGTCCTGAGGTGTCCTGCTCCCCTGGCTGGGATGGTGAGGATCTGCCTTGCCAGCTCCCTTCAGGAGCCCCACTGCACCCCAGGGAGCTGCTGGGCTTTACTGGCACACAGATGCCACTATAGAGTGGTAGAATCAGGACTTAGTACTTTTAGTATAATTCAGTATTTTGTGGATTTAGAACCCTGATCTTGCAGTGATATCAGCATATAGTTATTAGCCATTGTGGTAGGAAGGGATCAGGCTGCACAGAACAATATTAGTATTTGAAACAGCTTGAAAAGGTTGAAAATTTTAATATGAAATTATGTTCTTTAGTGAGGAGGGTGCTGCAAACCTCAGTTGATGGATTGTGTGACTAAGCCAATTTCTTTCCTATGGTAATACATTAACTGTGATGATAATACCCTGAGAAATCCACAGGGCCAGTGCTTCAAAAGTAGTTTGAAAATTCTCATTCATTTCAAACAGATTTAAGTGTCTTTGTGTTTTAAAGATCCAGGCCAAAATATTTTAAAATCCACACTAGTAAATTGCAGTCTTCAGTGAATGTATTGGTTAGGTGTTCATTGCAGCAGTTAGTCTCTAATCTGACTTTTTAAAATTAGTATTATTTTGGAAGTTTGTTACAGTTAATTTTTCATAATGACAACTGTAAATCCAAATACAAAAATATATTCTCAGTTGTTTATATTCCTCTCTTATAACACAAGGGGAATGCTTTAAGAGTATGAATTTGCATCAGAATAATTCATAAAGCAGAGTTTTCTTCAGGGCTATTTATTTCTTCCTAAGCCCTCTCACAAAGTAGCCAGAGTAGAATTATGGATTTTGTGATCTTCTTGAGAATTACTTGTACAATTTCTCCAAGAGGGCAACTTAGTGCTCAGAAGTGGTTTGCTACATCTTACATGCAAGTCGGGATTGCAGGAGGCATTGCCTAAGAATGAGGTTGGAGAAGAGGGTGCTAAATACTAAGGACTACACAAATGTTAACATACATTTTCATTCTGATATGATATGTGTGCTTGCCAGAGTGTTTGGAATCATATTGTTTCAGCTGAGGGGAAAAAACTTCCATGTATGTTGGTGTCAGAGCAAAATGTTTCAAGTATTTTGATGTTGGGTATGTATCTGGCCACAGTAGGGTAAGATGTAGTATTTTTGCATTAAAAATAGTTTTAGTTGTACTCATGAGTTACTTTGTGTTTGGGAGGACCATTTCTGAATAGCAGGTAGGATGGTTCTGTCAGCATGAGGCTTTTCAGATTTACTGGTAAATATTCCTGTCTGAGCACCTGTCCTGCACAAGTCTATTGCTTTGCTTCCCAGACAGCTTTACATTGTAAACAGTTTTGGTTCTTATCAGCCCTGTCAGGAAACAGACAGTCTATTGCTCTGTCTATACATTAAATTGTATTCTGAAAATGGACGTATTTGGAACACAAATGTTTTTAATAAGTATTCCAAGGGATACAAAGCAGGAAAAATAACAAAAATACTAGGCTCAGACTTGAAAAGTGATAACTCCATTGAAATTACCTCATAACTGTGGGTCTGTTTCCATCTTCTATAATTGCACAATGTGGACAACTCTTAGTGGAAAGTCTGTATGAGCAAACCCTGAGGAGGGCCTTTATGGTAATAAAAGTTTCCTTTGTGCTGATAGTGGTGTGCCTTTGATGTACAAACAAAAGATAACTGGCTTTGTGTGCTTTTTTTATCAAGAACTCTGTTTTCCGCATTTCTGTCAAAGTATGCCCTTTTTTTTTTGAGAGTGGTCTATGTGCAGTTTTTATTCTATTATGTTCATGACCTTAATGGAAATAGTCATCTTCTGCCATGGGCATAGATGTATAGTGTCAAGATGCCTTATCCCAGAAGTGCCTTTTATTTGTGTTTTCTAAGACTAGCTTATCATGGAACAAACACCTTTATACCTCTAAGTCTGCATGTACATTAAGAAAATTGTACTACTTTAATTATACTTTTGTAACTAAAATGGTAGGACTTTTGCATGTGTACTACATTTCAATGCACAGTGCTTTTGAAATATTTTTGATGATATCCATCTTATTCCTATCATGTTTGTGTATAATCCTCTCAGTACCAGCAGTCTATTACATGTGTCTGTGTCTCTGATGGTGCATTGTATCCTCAAGTCATTTAGTCCTTTCTCTGTTCATAATAATACCACGGACCCCTCCAAGGCAGCTCCTTGAAAAGAGGTAACAGTTTTTCCTCTGCCCTTGACCAGTGGGTTGATTGTTGTGTTCAGCTCTCCTGAGGACACTCTTCTGTTTCCCTCAGGAATGTGTAAAAGTAATTTCCCCAGATAACAGCCAAAACCCCAATTACACTTAGATTAAAGAAAAGGGGGATTTATTTGTGCTGTATGGAATAGAGAGAAAAGAAAAGTAAAAGATAGGAGATATTAAATTGCCTGAAGTGGAGCCACAGACCGTCCTGTTGCTAGCATTACTCTTGAGTTTACAGAATAATTGGTGTATTTTCAGCTGGTTTTAACCATATAACAGCAAAACAGCTCTCCACAGCCCAAAGACATGTCTGTCTTCTGTCAGAGCTGGAAGGACTGTGCCATGCTGTCTTTAAAACTGTGTGTGGCTGGAAAACCCACTCAGTGACTTGGTCTATGAATTTTATGTGAAGGTGTCAGTAGTTACAAAATGTGTTTATTTTCCCAGGGATGATAAAATACTATGTGTACAGGATTTGATTTCTCTTTCTAGTATTTTAGCAAATGATTTTTTGGCAGCTTCCATGCAATGTATTTTATGTCTCATTGTGATCTGCCAGAGGGTCCATTATCTGATCAGAGAATCAAAAACTGATTTGGGTTGGAAGGGACCTTAGTTCCAACCCCTCTGCCATGGGCAGGGACACCTCCCACTAGATCAGCTTGCTCAAAGCTCCATCCAATCTGGCCTTGAATGCTTCCAGGGATAGGGCATCCACAACTCCCCTGGGCAACCTTTGCCAGAGTCTCACCATCCTCACATTAAATAATTTCTTCCTAATATTTACTATAAATTTACTCTCTTTCAATTTGCAACTATTGCCCTTCATCCTATCACTGCATGTCCTTGTAAAAAAATTCCTCCTCAACTTTCCTGCAGGCCCACTGCAGGTACTGGAAAGCTGCTGTAAGGTCTTCCTGGAGTCTTCTCCAGGCTGAACAACCCCAGCTCTCAGCCTGTCTTCATAAGAGAGATGCTCCAGCCCTCTGATCACTTCTCCTCTGGACTCACTCCAACAGCTCCATGCCCTTCTTATGTTGGAGACCCCTGATCTGGACACAGGTGGAGTCTCACATGAGTGAAGTGGAGGGGGGAATCACCTCCTTCAACCTGCTGGTCACACTTCTTTTCATGCAGTCCAGACTATGGTTGGCTTTCTGGGCAGCTCATGCAGATTGCCAGTTCATACTGAGCATCTCATCCACACACATCCCCAAGTCCTTCTCCTGAGAGCTGTTCTGACTCCATTCTCTGTCCTGCCCGTATTTTTGCATGGGATTCTCCTGACCCATGAGCAGGACCTTGCACTTGGTCTCACAGAGCTTAACGTGGGTTGCATGACCCCAACTCTCACACCTGTCAAGGTTCCTCATCACCTATTGAAATGGGACACTAGGTACTTACTAGCTTGAAATGCAAGTCATTTGCATATCTTTAATTAACCCTCTCTTTGTGTAGATTAAGATTGCCTTTAGTAAATGTCAGGCTTCTTGTCCAGTTGAATAAACAACTTCTTGCATGCATTTCAATTACTGCACTTTTGTATTGCTAATGAGACGAAGCAAGTTTCTTGGAGGCAGTCTTAATTTAGCTATTTCATTCACATTTTTATGTATAGTGTTGCAGCTATGTAATTAATGGTTCCACCTCAGCTTTAGAGGTGGATAGAGAATTAAAAATCAGCATGAAAAATACATCAGTTACAATTCAAATTGTGAAAACATGCTATACTTAAATTATTTTCATACCACAGAGTCCCAAACTGCTTTACAGAGTATATGCAGCATATACATAGTACAGACCATTCTGTCCTCAAAAGGCATGGCCAAGTGGGCAGTAGCTGACTTGAGAAGGTTTAGTCATGGCCAGAACATGACTCTTGTGAATAAGTCATGTCTTCTTCATTACTGGGAGCAGGCAAGACTTCAGGACTTTTGTGGCCTCATTAAGGTGGTTTCCTCTGGAAAAAACTGAGTGAGCCTCAAAAGGCTCAGCAGTCTTACTAATATAGTCAAATGCCTACCAAACCCAATGTTTATGTGTACAATTACATACTTTGAAGTTTCAGCATTCAGAATGCTCTACAGGCAAAGCTGTGCTCTGATGGACAGCTGCAAAAGCAGTGTGATAAATTAGTAGGATGATTTGTAAATGAGCCTTAGGTCTTGTGTATTTAGGCAGAAGAAACTTGATTATAAATAATTCTCACTATATGATTAAAATTTAGCATTCAGCTTTTTGGCCAGATTACTTCAAAGAGGACTTCGGAGCTACTGCACCAGGAAAGCAAATGGAGATATTCCAGGGTCAAATGGTAAAACAGCATGATGGAAGGTTAAGGGTATGTATTTGCAAGTCAAGAAGTCATTGAAGGGGATCTAATTATAGGCTTAATTGTTGTAGGTAATGACAAATTCAAGCTACTATATTTAACATAGCCTGGATAGTATAACTGAGGTCATCCAACAAATGAATCAACAAATCAAAGCAGATTTTCAAGAAACTTTTAGAAAGGAATAGAAAGTCGTAGACCCACTGAAGCCAAGAGGACTTTTACCAGTGAGTCGTTTTCCAGAAGAGCCCAGATTTCATCCTATGGATAGGGCTGTGGCTTTGTTTCAGAAAACATCTGCAGTGAGATTATTCATAAATTTCTAGTAATGTATATGCCTAACACTTTGCTGGAGCAGTGCCCATGATACACTGTGGATTTTAGAGCTGGTAGTTGAGCCAGGACACATACTGTGGTCGTGTTGCCAAATCCATCCCTGGCTTACATGGTGACTTTGGCTGAGGAGCGAGTGGATGTTCATGATATTTGCTCCCTGCTCTCTCCACATCTAAACTACCTGTCTTCATAAAAAGCTTAAACATCTATGATGAATACTGCTGTATAAGTGCAGTAACTTGATGTTTGCAGACAGGAGACAAACACAGGCTGCTTGGGTGAATTTTGCTGTATTCTCTTTGTTCCTACTTGTCCATATTTGTAGTTCACAAAAGCAGAAACAATGTGGTGTTAATTCATGGTCTATAAAGCAAAATCACATTTTTTGTCTTGCATTTCAATCAGTCTCATTTTTATGAACTTTGCAGTTGTGTTTCACTTGGGATGTATTTGGCTGCCTGACAAAGTGACTGGAGATTTATAATTCCTTATTAGTAACTCAGGGCTCTAAAGGGAATAACAGAGTACTTATTTACTTTTCTAGGTCAGACTCATGATGTAGGAGTTTAATGAACTTCTGCTAAACAGGAATGGAAGCAGAATTAAAATCTCAGAGTGCATCTGTGCAATAAGGTTATTCATCTTATCTTCTATAGGTTTGATTTTTTTTCCCATCCAGAGCTATTTAGGCTGCACTTTCTAAGTAAGCAGCCAAGGATAGGAGACTCTTGTATTGAACCTGGAATTAAGTCAGTACACTGATATGATTTTGCCCTGAAATTACATTATGTCAGATAACTGTATTTATGTATCAGTGTTCAGGGCACTAAGATTACAGTTCGAATGTGCTGGAAAAGGGTTTGTGATTTATTGTTAGCAACTGAACTATTGCTGCAGTTTTGATGCCTCTCAGATACTGTTTGAATCAATAAGGTGGGAACTCCTCCATCAGGCACACATTCTGTGCTGTGTCTATGCCACCCTGTCAATATGCAGGGAATACAGTGTTTCATATTCTCACAGGAGATACACATTGGGATTTACTTGAAATCAGAAATACAGCATTAGTGATGGAGATAAAGATGCATGGAACAAACACAAAAGCATGTTATATAACCACAGACATGCTTTTCACTGGACTTGTACTGCAGGATGCAAGATCTCCTCTGTAATGAAAGCAGTTTATATTACATTGAGAAATGAATGTGAATCAAATGTGTTTAACACAATATATTTGAAGTTCCTAAGTATTTCAATAGGCTGTTTAAGCCATGAAGGTATAACTGTATCTACATATAAAATGCCAGACCTCTTTGGTTTCTGCAGTATTTAGCAAATATCCATTAAGATATGTTTAAGCTAGTATGCAATTACTTGGGAAAAAAACCCAATAATATACAAACCCAAGAGGTAATAGAATTAATGAGGGATTATACCTTAAATATCCTATCTTCATACTTATTCTTGTCTCTGAAGAAACACCTTCCTTCATGCTGATTACTCCTAAATGCTGATTCTGAAATAAGTTCTTCCACCCTTTTCTCAAAAATAAGTTATCAAGGTCACCTTTGCAGAAGAACATCTAATCCTCAGTTAAACAAAAAGGTCCTCTGCCCTGAAGAGTAGCCTAATGCTTAGGATGCTTATCTAGAATGCAAATGGCAAAACCTCCATTCCTGCTGTGGCTGGAGGTGATTTACAATTCTTTCTCTAAGGATACAACCCTAATCTTTAAATTACAAACTAATGGGGGGGTCAGAGTACTTTGTACTTGCTGGAACTACACTTCTAGGCACAAAGAACCAAGCAAGTGGGAGTGTGACCCAAAGGCTGGGAAGAGCAAGTGGATTCAAGCTCTGCTGCTCTTTTTGCTTATTATCCAGTGAGCATTTCACATGGAGCTCACAAACATCCTCAGAGCATTGACCATCTTCTTAGCCTCTGGGCACCCATGTTGTACAGTCTGTATTCACCATTTCTTGTACTTCACATTAGATTTTCTTAGAGTGATTTCTTCATTAAGTGATGTAAAGGAGTATTGAACTTTTAATTCTTTTTCTGCCTTACTCCTCATTAACCGAGCTGGCAGACAGTGCAGAATCCTGTTTATTCTCTATGATATAAGAAGGAGAAAGAACTTGTCTCAACATTTGGATCCCAGGTTTTAAGAGATACATAGAAGAAAAACAGAGTTGCCTTTTTACTAAACAAAGCTGATGTGGAAGAGGAGGAGGGATTTTTATATTTACTTTTCTCGTTTTGACCAGAAAACACTTGGCTCAAGAGCAATAAACTGCTATTATTTTTGCTCCTAAAAAGCATTTAGAGGCAGAACTGCAAATAAAGATTAAATTCCTGTTTAATAGTAAGCAAGGCTGTGTAATTAAGCAGAAAAAGGAACAAAGGAAGTTACCAAAGCATTACTGGTCATTTTTATTTTGTGGTTAGTCAGTGGGAGGACAAGGTATAGTTGTTTATTTGCCAGAAAGAAAGGCTAAAGATATTGGAATTTCCTGAGCTTTTCTGGGGAGTGTCTTACTAAAATGGCTGTGTGGGTTGTTGGCTTCTTTAGAACGTGGATAACAGAAATAAATTTGTCTCTGCCACTCTTGGTGGTCAGGGGAGGAAAATCAGATGCCAGACCTGTGCTGAGTAGCCCTGCAGGTGTTGAGAGAGGAGAAGAGGTGTGAACATGGACTGGCAGAGCTGTTTAGGAAGACACTAATGTAGAAGCTCTTTTATCTGTAAATCTGGCAGAATTTGTCTTGATTGTGAGGGAGTGATGGAGCTTGCCTGTTCCAAAGCACTCCTTTACCATATAGCTGTATCCATGATTGGACTCCCTTTTTGGCATAATGTACTTGTTTTGCTATAACAATAACCTGCTTTTAGAATAAAAATTGCCTCAGAATGAGCAGGGCTGAATACCAAAGGAAGAGTGTCTCTCTTTAGGAGGGGTCAGTGGAGACAATAATCTAGTAATAGGATTCATACTCTTTTCATTGATATGGATTTTTTTTCCACTAAGATGTATGAACTACCTTGAAAACTGGGTCAACTTAAATGCTGTCACAGCTGCTCATCACCAAGCATATATTGCTGCATACCTGTCACACCAGCAGCTGGAATGAATTTCATGAAGAGTCTGGGGTAAAAGGTGAAGCTCAGCAGGATTATTGGCTTTGAAGAAATCACACTTTTGCAGTTGGTCTGCTACAAAACAAAGAAAATGGGGCAGAACTGTGCTTCCTGCTGTTAAATACAAATAGTATTTGTCTTTTTGTTTTTAAACTCATATCTTTTGTTAGTCAAATTTGTTTGCATACATTTGGTAAATGCAGTGTTATTCCCATGGAAGATTATTACTGCTGCTTAAGAGACTGAACTTATTCATATAGCTATTACTGACACAGAAATTTACAGGGAATTGCTTGAAACTGTTTAAGGGCTGAAGTTCTTTAAATGGAGTTAGTTTCAGTGCAATAATGAGATCATTGGTGATAAACTACAATATTACATATTTACTGCTAACAAAGGAAGAGCTTTTTAGAAGATGCTCTTTCCTTTATGCCAAAATGAGGTTACATGAATGAAGCCATGATGTGCTCTCATGGCATATCTGGATGAGTTGCTGTGATGCTGAGGGCATGTTACCCTGCAGAAGCTTTGTGGATACTGGAAATCCTGAGGTTTTGCTGCAGAATAAATTGATTTTGTGAAGGAGGACATATTGAACTGAGGCAGAGGAAACTCTGGACTGTTAGAGGCAGAGCACCTGTTCTCCAAACCCCTACTGGGAATTCTGACACTAAAACAGTTAAAGAGCAGAGTATGAGGCACCACTTCCCAGGCAGGACTCAAAACTTGTGGATAGAAAGTAGATAAACATTAAGGAGCAGTCACAGTAACTGTAGGAGTCTGAAGTGAGCATTATGCAGCCATTCTTCACATATTCCCTAGCTATCATAGCTCTGGAAAATATGAAACAAATAATCAAAAATTATGTCAAACTAATACATTGGTTTAAAAATCATAAGGTATGAATACTATACTGATTGTATTTGAAGGTTTTTTTTCCTCTGCTTTTGAAGTGTCATTGTGCACTTAAAAGTTGCACTTTACACTTTTTTGGCTACTCTGAGAAACTTGTTCTCTTCTAATCCCATCACTCCTGGAGATGGAGATTTAAGAAAAACATGCAATATTGTGAAATACATAATACAATTCTAGCAATTGGCAATACAGACAGTAGAGTGAACAAATCATCAATATAAGACTACTATATGCAGTAATTAATCCTTCTTTGTTGGTGATCCCTGAGTTAATAAAACTATTATGTGGTTGCTAGAAGGAAGGTAGAGAAATGCTTCTTATTGCAGGTTTAAGTCCTAAGCAACCATCACTCTATTTCTGAGAGAAAAACAAATGGAAAAAAAAACCCAAAAAACCAAACCCAAACCCACCAGAATTTGGTGAACTTGTAAATATATTGAAGTTACCAACATATGCTTGGTTAAAGGAACAGC
This sequence comes from Calypte anna, assembly GCF_003957555.1. NCBI lineage: Eukaryota > Metazoa > Chordata > Aves > Apodiformes > Trochilidae > Calypte > Calypte anna. Next base: position 19,281,039 of record NC_044254.1, on the reverse strand, counting down.
TATAAGTTCTTAGCAAGTGATGAATACACACAGAAATCACATTTTATAAACTGTCCATAAGCTGCAGTTTGTCTTTGGTAAACCTGTGCTGATAGCAAATACAAAAGAAATGGAAGAAACATTGAAATCTATAGTGTACCCAGCTGATCTTGTAACATCCTGAAATTCATATTCACATCTTCAGTTTTTGATGTGCTCCCTTCATCCTTCAGAATGAATTTCAGGGATGTTTCAAATGCATTCTTAATTTACCATATGTACTTCATTTATGTTGTATCACTGCAATGGCACATATGTGGCAGGGAGATTATAGCCTAGAAAACAAAAATATACTGGGGAGTGAGCAACCATGAAAGAAAGGAAAAGCCACGGAAAAAAAATAGTGGAGAAGCTTGGTGCAAAGGAAGCTGCTGGATTCGAGAGAGAATGCAGTGATGCCAGCCTGCCTTTGAAAGCTTGCTGAAGTGTGTTAGACAGTTGGAAACAGAGTTGTAAAGGGGGAATTTAATCTCCTTCTTAGAAGACAGCAAAATTTAACTGATTCTGGATAAAGGGGAATCTCCTGTGATGCTGTATTGCTATTTTCACATAGAATGTTTAATTCTTTCAGATACTGCAAGACTGCATTTACTGCTTTAGTACATAGAAGTTGCTGCTTGTGAAAATCCATTTAGCAAATGTTATTTTGGAGAGTGTTGGTATCTTATGCAGTACAGAGGCTTCTTTTTCCACTTTTTATCTGACCTGCATAAGAACTGGAAGTTTTCCTTCATTTGGTAAGCTTTAGCAGAATAAAACCCTCTATCAATTCTTAACAAAATAATCAGATAAGAAAAGGCAAAGTATTAAGATGAATGGTTAATATGTGTAAAATCATTCAAGTTAGAAATTTGCTGCTTGGACTTATATTAATTTTATTAATGCATATATAGTGCACAATTATGGTATATAAGAATTACACATGCCCATGTGCACTAGACTGCATGATGTCCACCTAATCTTTACACTGGCAATAATTTACTTTTATTGCTAAGCAGAATTAGAATTTTCCAGTCTCAGAGGAAAATAAAGTCTTGTCAGCCTATCATGTTGTCATTATTACTGAATGCCTGTTAACTATTTCCACAAATGTAAAAGTCTAGACATCCTACCTCTTGGATGAGATAAGTTGATTGATTCCTGGAGCCAATTTGCTGAAGATGCAACTGTCGAACTTGATGTAGCATTTGCTCTGGGTAAGAAGAACAAAGAGAATGCCAGTACTTGTTTGTGCTTTGGGCTGCTCTGGAAAGGGTAGAATTTTTTTTATTTTATATGCTCCCTGCTACTGTTCTTGCTAGCAGGGAGAAAAGAGGCATTTTTCTACCATGATACAGTGCTTAAATACTCACCAGAGCTAACTCCTGTAAAAGACCACACATTTTTTGTTCTTGAAAAGGGTAGGCTGACTGCCTTACTGCCACCCAAATTGCCATGAGTAATACAGGGAGGATGTGGTTAGAATTCTGTGGTTAAGATTGTGTGTTCATATTTTATCTGACTGTGGGCTTGAGGTGGTCATCCAGTCTTTTACTCAGAAGAGACAAATGTATTGTAAAATATGAGATAATAGTAGAAAACTCATCTTTGGAAAGGATTAAAACGCATCATTTAGAGCAGAAGAGAGTCGTTTCAGCTTGCAAAGTGCACAGAACCAGATTGCTTCCATCTGTATTCATCTGCAAACAGTAAATATATATGTAACTCACATTTCTATTGGAAGAGTTTGCACGGGGGAGAGTGCATCCCTTTATACTTTGCAGGCAAATCCTGTTGAAGCAATTCAGGGTGGCAAGCAGTTCAACTCATGTCACTTTTTTAATTTGAAAATCGCATTGATAGAGAGTTGCACGAGAAAGCTGGTTTGACATAAAAGGGCATACATTGAACTTGAATAGATAGCTTGTCTGTGATACAAGTGCTGCTTCTCTCATGCAGATTTCCTCTCTCAAACATTCACTTCAAAGTGTTATGCAAACTACTGCACTACAGCAGCAGCCATAGAAATATACTGCAGCACATCCCAGCTATTACACACACCTGTCGAGCAGAGGGATCAGAAAAGCAATCAGACAGCCAGCACTGGGTCACACTGGGATGGTATTTCCTGCCAATTTAAAAATAAAGACCTAGGACAGAGTTGGTGTATTGTCCTAAGGAGCCTTTTGTGCATACCAAGCTCTGGCCTTATGCTTTTAACCTGCTGTCAGCTCAGATGGAAAGATGAATCTGTTTCCTTTGGATTGTATGAGGTGCCACTATCTGGCAAACCAGAAATGTCTTCCATTGATGCACACTAAAGCAAGCACTAAGCAGGGCATGTCTTTATTAGCTTTGGGAATCACAGAATCATAGAATCATAGAATTGGCTGGGTTGGAAGGGACCTCAGAGATCATCGAGTCCAACCCTTGAACCACCGTTGTGGTTGCTAGACCATGGCACTGAGTGCCACATCCAGTCTCTTTTTAAGTATCTCCAGGGATGGAGAAAGAGCTTTCCGTTCTTCTGTTAGCAAAGGCTAAGATTTATTACAATATAGTGTGGGAAGAAATTAGTCATCCATGATCTGGAGCAGGATATTTTCTCTTTCACATGGTTTCCCATTTCTGCCTTGTAAGTCACTAGCACTTTCTTGCATTTTAGATGATGCATTTACATTTTCTATTTGTACATTTCCCTTTCTGGTTTTGCTCCTCATTGAAAGATGAAAGGAGGAAACAGATAGGAAAATTAAAGGGAAAAGTGGTTAGCACACCCAAACCCACAGTGGAATGGTCTGGAGAGAAGTGGTGTCTTTAGATACTGCCATGGCATCTGGATGCTTGGGAACTACATCCATGCGTGTGAACTAAACACAGAAATGCCAAGGCACTCATGAAGGGCCCAGTTTACAAGTCATGTGTCACTTTTTGCACTGAATAACTGATTTGTATTTGCAGTTAACACCATTTGCATTTCAGATAGAAAAGTACGTGTAGTGTTCTGTTTGCTAGCAGTTCAGACTTGGGACTGTAAAGTATAATATAGCTTAGTCTAATTTATGGCTTTGGAACAGCTTGTTACACACCCAGTGTGGGACTGGGTGATGGGAACAGAGAAACCCCCACCTTTTCATGTGCCCTAACAGCAGATTGCCTGGTCTGTAGAGCTTTGCTACATCAAAAGTAGATTAAATCTTCGTTTAGGAATCACAGGGTGGTGATAGTGCTCTTAAACAGTAGCTGCTATTAAAATGTCAGCATTGCTGTCAGTCATCAGCAGGTACCTGAGTTAGCACAGTTTCCCCTGGTACTGAGAATGGAAAATAGACAGTTTGCTACTTACAGTGAACTATTGTAAATGAGGAGCACAGATTTAATCCCTTCTGATATGGCTTATTATACATCTGTAAGATTAAAAATGTATGTTGTATTACTTCAGGGGTTACACTGACCTCTACATTTAATACTTCTGGGTTTTACTACTTATGTACCACAGTGTTTTTATTCCATATTTTGGCAGTATCAGGGCTTAGTCATATATGTGAAAGAAAATGTAAAGTTACAGATAATGTATTAACAGTCCATTTTATGAAAACTTTAAGGCTTTGTCTTGTGAGCATTGTGCAAAATGGCAGGTATTGATATTTTAACTAATTATTCAATCAAGAATTTGGCAGGTCAGTCAATGGGAACGATGTACAATGAACTAGAATTGATCACACTTCATTTCCCATCAATTGGCAGAGCAAATGGTAGCTCAGATGATAAGTTAGGATCATTGCCAGTCATTTCTGGGCTCATGCATTCTGCTTCTTCTTTCTTTTTTTTCTTCCAAATGAGGACCCCCAGATTATTTGATGAAAGTGAATGTCCTCTGATGTTGGTGAATAAAGCAATGCAGACTTTTTGTAGCCTCTGAGGGATGTGAGACTATATCTTCCTCCATAATTGATGCTGCTGCATAGTCCTATAATCACCTAACCTTATTGAATTGTCCCCATGTGAAGATTTTATTTCAAATTTAGTAATCATTATACATCATTTATTTTCACATAGATTACAGGTTCAGCTGTCAAGTGACAGAATTTTACCCCAGAGCTCTTTGAATGTTTGGCTCTTCACATTTACTCTTTTTGGACATGCTTGTGACACTTCCAACTTTGGTGATTACTGGCAATTAGTATCCCTCCATGACAGATTTATTGTAACTTTCCATATAGTGATGAGTCAGGACTGGGGCTTTGAAGATGTGATTCCATAGGACTTCTGTTCAATATAGGAACACAAAGTTAGAACCCACAGAGAGCTTTGGTGTCTAAAGCAGGACTTAACCCAATTAAAGCTCCACTTCTAAGCCTAAATATAAGGTTGCAGTTTAAAAAAAAATCTTTGCTTAGCTGCTGTCTAGTCCTGAAAGGACATAAACTAACCTGGTGTTTTTGAATTTGAATTTGAAGTGGACTGGATGCCTACGCTTCTTTTTATGCATCTGTCAAAATCCCTGTTTTCCATACAAGACTCCTTAGAAGCTGGAAATGACTATTTCTTTCTTTCTCCCAAATGAGTTGCCTGGTTCTGCAGATCCACCCTATGTTTATACATCCAGGCATGCCCCTAGAAATCTATCTGGATGGAATGGTACTGTCTAGCCATAAGAGCTGTTTCTTCATGTAACTGTTGGCTAGAGGGGAGTTCATACTTTGTGTTTTTTGCATGCATTCCTATTCCTGGAGTTGTGTTACTTTGTTCTTGTCAAAAATGTAACTTAATTAGCTTTTGGGAGTAGGATCGATTCTTTGAAAAGAGTGAGTATTCAAAAATGGCCTGGCTGTGTCACAACCACATGTTTTGGCATTAACAAGATTTCTCTTCAAAATATATTGATCTGTTCTTTCATTTGCTTTCCCAGATGCCTATTGCTCAATACTGATTGAAAGAAAAAAAAAAAAAATCTCATTTCTGATATGAAACCATCCACATGCTACATATACACACCTTGAACCAAAATCAACTATATTAATAACACACTTTTTTAATTAAATGCAAATGTAGCATCCATTGCAGTCTGTTAAAGCAAACAAAACCCCCAGTGCGTTTAGCATGTTAAAAAGATTTTTGCTGTGTTCACAATGTTATCCAGTAATTAAAAAGGAAACTGGCTAAGCCTTCAGAACCTGTCCCCTTCTACAGAATGCAATTAATTTCTGATTAATTATAATAGTAGGGCTGTAGTGTAATGATTATTTTTGAGGGGTAGAAATCCTGCACGGTTGCTGTTTTTTGTGTTTTGGGAAGGAGAACTCATGACAGCAAGGGAAAGAATCGAACCACACTCCAGCTGTAATTAAATGCTGACACATCAGTGGAATTTGGCTGCTCTTCTCTGAAATGCAGATTTCCAGGATGGAGGCTCCTCCCGGCTGTACAGGAGCAACAGTTTCTTCTGGAAAGATGTGTTGTTTTCTCCTCAGATGTGCAAATCTGGGAAATAGGAGGACCTGGCATAGTGCAGATCCTGCTGTGCTCAAGGTCAAACCCTCAGTTCATTCACAGTGTTTTTTAGGATGTCACAGCTGTCCTCAAAGGCTCTCCCTTGTGTGGTGTGGACACTTCTGATCTCACTGAGCCTGTGACCAGCCAGGCCAAGTCAGTTTTATGCTCTCATGCCATCTCCTGGCAGATAGAGTCACCCTATTAGCCTCTCTCTGCGTCCCTTCTGTCTTGCCCTGTCCTCTACAGATGTATTTGTCACCGCATGCCAGCCTAGTGAGCTCAGCATAAAAGCCACTGGGGCTGCAGGTGGCTTTCTGTGGGCATGTGGGGGATCAGAGGGTGGTACAGCTATGGGGACACTGCTAAGGATGCTGCAGGCTCTTGGGGTGAGATGTTACCCCTGCACAGAGTGTGTGCAATAAGGTGGCCACCACTGCTGGGCTCTGAGGATGTGTCAAGAGAGAGAAAGAGGCAGCTCCTGAGAACCACCTGATAACATGAGGGGACCAGAAAGCTGGTACTGCATTGCCCCACCAGCAAGGAATTTGAGATTCTGCAGGCAGAATGTCTTGGTCCATTCTGTTTCAGGGTGAAGCAGCCCCTGAGGGCAACCCAAGGGCCATAGAATCAAGACAGGCTGAACCCCCTGGTTACATCTTTGGTGAAGTGAAGCAGTTACACACAGTGTTCAGCTGGTCTTCCTCATTTTAATTTGTTGCTGAAAGAGTCCCATACAAAAAACTGTCAACACTTCAGTGTTTCTTGCCTACAAGAAGAAAATTCCCTGCTGTCTCTCTTGAGAGTTGAAATTGTGTTTTTTTACAAGCATTTTCATGTAAAAAATACTGTTTAGCTTGGTGGGGATAATTTAGAGCAATAAAGTTGGAAAGATGACCTGTATGTCCAGTGTAGAAAAACTACTTTACAATATACCTATTGCTCTGAAGAAAATGTTTGACAGAAGCTCATTCCCAAGGAAGAAGATTCCTGGGCTGCAGCCAGGTGGTACAGAGACCTGAAAAGCAAGCCCTAGTTACAGAATTTAAAATTTCCTCTGCAACCTGGCACTTCTTGGTCATGCCATGTTCTTCTCTTCATTCTTCCATGGTTACTACCACCATCTTCCTGTAGCATTTTGGGCTGACTTACATAAACATTCAGTGTCACTGGAGAAAGGAATGCCATCCACTTGTCTGGTTTTTACTTCCCTTTGCCTTCTCTTCCTGCTGTGAAAAGGATCCAAAGAGTGATCCAGTGAAATGCACACACACACACACACCCCACAACACAGGAGGGAAATGAGCAGGAATTGTTTAATGTCACTGCCAGGTAAAATGCACTTCAAATTGCACACACTTCACACCCAGAAGTAGCCAGTAATTCAAAATAAAAAGCAGATAAAGTGCATAAGGCCCACACAGATTCCCTGGGACTCCAGGACTGCATTTCAGCTCTTGCAGGAAGGTTTCATCACTGATGTTACTCACTAGAAGAGGATTAATTTTTTTCCTGATTTCTCTGGTATCTGTTCTTAAACCTACCTCTTGCACCCTCTCTGTGGCACACCCTTCTACACTTCAAATTCTGTGACCAAATGTTTTGGGTAACTGTGGATTTAAATTGTATTATTTCTGCAGTGATAGATAAGCTACGTTTTTGAGCAAGGGATATTACTGATGAGTGTTAGTGAAGTGTCTGGGAATCATACTTCACTTAAATCAGTTGATGGTAAAGCATACATAAAAGATCTATGTGCTACAGCCAGAAGAGATGGCACAGTTATAAATGTCTGTGAAATACATAGATATGGAAATGGACTTGACTCTACTTCCAGCAAGGTCAAACCCTCTTTCACCCTCTAATTAGCTGACTTGCTATCAGCTCATTCCTGGCTCTGTTTTTCAAGGACTCCCTCTTTTCATTTGCCCTGTAGTTCAGGGTACCTTTCTCTGAGAGAGACTTTCCTTTCCCTCCAGCCAGCCATTTTCTCTACTTCCTCCAGAGATTCCAGTTAACCTCATCCTTTCTCCTGAACTTATTTACCCCTAACTTACTCAGAAGATAGTTTCAGTGTTCTGCTATAAATTGAAGAGCATCTCTTTGGAGAACCAATGCTACATTGGCAGACGAATTGTCATCTCTTATACTTGATTGTCTAATTAACCCTCGGTTCTGGGTGCATTTCAGTGCTAAATGTTTCCAGCCACTGAGTGTTTATTAACTTTCACACTGACAGGCAGGCTCGATATGTCCTCATCAGGTAAACATGGTGGGTTTTTTTCTCCTGATCAGGACTGTGATAATAGTATGCAATTGGAGAGACGTGATAGGAATGCTTGAGACCCTTTAAAAGCCTCCAAAACTCAAAGACCTGACCCCTTAATTCAAAGCATTATTTTTCAAATTTAGTTTTAAAACTAGTTAAGGAATATAGTTATACACAGGTACAGGTAGATACAAATTTTTAAATATCTTTCTTCACGATGATTTCATCTGGTTTTAGTCTAAAACTGAAAGTACAAATATTTTAGACCCAAACATATTCTTTTTCTACATCTGTGTATGAGAGAAATCCTCAGTGACTTTCTACATCTTTTACTTATTGAATGAAATGAATGTTTTGACCAGTTTTGCTGCCAGTACCTGTTTCCAGCATCTGTCTTCAGTGGCAATATGCCAGTCATTGTGGAGACTACTTTGGGGTCCAGCTGCAGGGGTGGTACAACTTTGTATATTGTTGAACCTGATACATCCTCAGAAAAACAATTTTAACTCAGATACAGTGTCTTCGGGGAAAAAAAAATAATAGAAAAAAATGTGCTTTTATTCTCAAATTTCTGATGTGCTGTTAGCTTAGAGGATGGAAGAGCATCCAGAGTAGTCTGAGTTAATATAAATTAAGCTGAGGAAGAGTACCTGGAGCTAGCCACATGAAAATTGAAAGGCCTTAGAGAACACAGTGACACTGAACATTTTTGACAGTTTGTGAAACAAAGACCTTTCAAAGGAATGAAGGGCCTTATTTTTTATTTCAGTCTACTTCAATGAGATAAATACCAGACAAAATATATTTTAGAGAAAATTCTCTGTGGGGTCAGTAACTTTTTAATCAGAAATTTGTTTTTAATTTTCATCAGCTCTAGCAACTCTGCGTGCTGTGCTTAAGTCATGTCAGAACTGGATGCCACAGGAAAGGCTGGCTGTGTCCTTGCAGTGGCTGTTAATTATTGCCTTGTAGCCATAATTGTCATGGTGAAATTCTAGCTGCATTTGAATGAGCCAAATGGTGTCACCGACAGAAACAATGCTTGAATTTGAGAACTTAGGCACAGACTTGAAGGATCAGTGATGTTTAGCTTTAAAGCTGGGTTAGATTAAAAAAAAGTGACCCTGTAGAACTTGAAGCTCAAAAATCTTGCACAGCGATGACAAGTGCAGAGAGAGCAGCTGAGGGCATATTTCCCTAAAACATTTAAACTAGAAACAATTGGCAAAACATACCAAAGCAGGAGAGAGAAGTGGATTTGAAAACTTTCTTAAGCAAAACTCCAGACTATCTAATGCCTTTTCTATGGGCTGTTGAAATAATTCCTGGTATTCTGACACTTCAGCAATAACAATTTGCATAGCTGAGACACCATGCTTGTGGCTTTATTGCATTTTAGTGCAAGTACTTTAGCTGCAGAACAAAAGTAAAGCAGTTTGATGTAATATGGATGTCTATTTGCACTCTTTTTAAGATAAACATTAGGCGATAGCCATTTCTTTAGAGCCTGTATATTGTTCATATGATTCTCTCTCTTGTATAACAGCTCATGTTCATCAACATGATACATACCTGCCTGATTTTCCAGTTCTGTCTTTCATTGAGGATATTCTTTTCTTTTCTTTCTCTGATTGCCTTTTCTTCTTAGACCATTACTCTAGTTGATGGCTTCAGGTTATCATTGTATCTTATCTCCCTCTCCAATAAGCCTATGATTGATACTGATCTCCCTCATGGGGCACATTTATAGGATGCTGGATGGAAACTACTCTCTAAATCTTAGCTTTATATGTGCTGACAATTTGCAAGGTTGTACCTTACATTCAGTTCAGGTGGCTTAGGGGAAAACATCCACACCTGGTAATCGTGCTTCCAAACAAGAAAAGAAATGCACTCCCTATACTAGAAATCACTTTGTTGTTCAGTCTCCTCCACTGTTTCTGCTTGAATTTTATGTAACTAGGGAAGGCTTATTTCTATAGGTGGTCAATGTCCTGTAACCAAACTCATGTCTTTTCTTTCCAGTGAGAGGAGCCGTATTTTAATTAATCTAATGGAAGCTTTGACTAGCAGGCAGTCCTTTGAAAAAGTTAATGTGCCGGAAAACACTTCACACAAGTAGAAGGCTCTTCATTGACTAATGTGCTTAATGGTACTTTTTCTACGAAAATTTTCCCAGTGAAAGCTTTATGGAGTGCATTTGTTTTTCTGTTTTTCTTTTCATATCAAAGCCTCATGTTTTCAAATTGAATTAGATATTTCTAAGGACCTTTTGAAAACTATTATCATATTTCTACTACAGGTTTTGCAGATGCCCATCAGTATAGTATCATGAAAAACAAAACAATTCTGTCCCTTGGAGGAACAAAACCTAGGGCACTGTGATCACTGGTGTGATGAATGCATTTGCTGAAGTTTGTCTATTTCTACTTATCAAATATCTGAAGGCAGAGTCCAGTTATATAATTAACTTCAAAGAATCAATGGGAAATGAAGATGCTAATGTTTCCACATTTGCATATTCAAGCTCCACAGCCTAAGAAACAAAGAGAAGTAATAAGAAATTTCTTTGTTTTATCTTTTATCTTTCTGAACAGACATGAATTTATCTTTATGAACAGGCTTGCCAGGCCTTTTTTGAATTGCAAAGTTTTGCTGCAAATGCTTGTTATTTGGATTTGCATATGGATTAATGTTGTTGGGCAAGTGGTATCGCCTAACCCTGTCTCTTTAGTAGTGTGGTATCAGTCACTGAGATACAGTTTTCCAGGCAATCATTGCTTTTATTTCAGTGGATAGTGCAGTTTGTTTTCATAGCAGATACTCTTAACATTCCAAAAGTCTAGTTCAACAAAATTATAAGTGTGCGTTCTTAGAGGATGTTTTTTCCCTCTCTTTAAGAGCTCTCCATCCCTTGTACCTCAAGGGCTAAAGAATGAAAATTTATGAAACTTGAGGGGAAAATCTGAGCTGGCATGTAGAGTGTAGAAATTAAGCTTCAGTTGCTATCTGAACATACCTTTGGCATCTCATGGTTAAAGCAAAATCATCTCTCAGATCAGAACTTGGCACCACAGAATCAAAACTACCAGAGACTTGAAAAGGGTGTGGACAACAGCAAGATGAAGTTGGCTGCAGTTTAAAACTCTCTTCATGCTTTAAGTGTTTCAGTGTTTTTTTGTTCCAGCTTATCCCCACATGCATCTGAATAATTTCAACTGTTCAGCCTAGCTCAGAGAAGACAAGTTGCAGGCCATCATTTCATTTTGTGCCAGGTAGATGGGACTTACTTAAAAAATATGAAAGCAAATTCTTTGTACTTGTACATGTTTGCATTTTTGGTTCTTCTAATATTATTATGAAAGCACTGTTCCAACATTGGTATATTACAAAGCAAACATTATCAGGGAACTTGCATTATTTTCAGAGAATGATGTCTCCCAGAGTACTTGCTTTGTGGAAATCACTTCTGGCCTGCACAGCACTTCACTAATGAGACAGCTCCAGCCCCACAGCTTGCTGCATGGGCTTAGAGAACAGAAGTTCTTTTGCAAATGTGGAGCTTCAGGGTTCCTGTTCTTCTTTAAGGTGATTGTAGGGGAATTTCTCAAATTAAAACAGATTTGGCCTTTCAATCGTCAGTCTTCTAGAGAAAATATTAAGGAAGGAGTTACACTAATCCAAACAGCATGTATAGGTTACTCATGAGGGATGAATGTAACTTGAGAAAAGCTTTATACCCAAAGCAGTGCTGAGTGGCAAGGACTCACAAGAGCTGGAGAAGCCACTTGTGATGTGCCAGCAATGGGCTGGGGATGCCTGGAGCTCCTGCAGAGGTTGGGGTGCCTGTTGTGATTGGGAGGTTGAGCTCAAAGCTTCTGGGAGAAGACAACTAGGAAGGAGCAGCCTTCCCAGGCTGCAGTTTAGCAGTGATCTCAAACCAGCAGCTTGTGAGAAACCTCAAAGCTACAAGAAAATAAGAAGTTAGAGCTGGAGCTGCTAGGGCAAAATGTGGTATTACTGGTAATATGTTAATTCAGTGTTGTTGCTGATGGCTAATGAACCAGCAGTGAAGAACAAGCCATAAGTAATAAATTACACTGAACATGAAGTGAATGCAGGGTTCCTTAATATTGCATATGAAATGCTGATAGAGTTCTGTGCACCATGCAAGGAATATAAAAAGCAAATACTGAGGTAACACACAGTGAATGTCACAAGCTACCGATTGTGTTCATGCCAGTAATGATGGGCACTAGGAAGCAGACATATGAAACTCCTATCAATGAAATTACCTACTTTATAACAAGAAGAGAAAGGTAGACTGCTCTGGAATAAGCTCAGGTTTTCCTGAACCAATTAGACTGTTGTGTTTTGTCTCCTCTAGGGTTTACTCACGTTTTGTTAACCATTAGTACAGCCCTCTACTCAACTAATTCAATTGTAAATGCTTTGCTTTTCCTGCACATCAATTGTCTTATTTCTACCACTGCTTTTACTTTAATAGTCAGTGTGGGAGCTCTTGCAGAGCAGCTCGTTGGTTTAGTACAGTTCAGGTAGTTAAAACAGACTGAAGCAGCCCTGTAGCTTTTCATGCCAAATCAGACATAAGAGAAAAGGTGCTGGTGCTGGCTAACAAAATGCTGGAGAGATGTGTGGGAGAAAAACATAGCTGTCAAGTGCCACAGTGATATTTTGCACTTTCAGTCTCAAATGCTTACTTAAAGGTTATTCATCCAAAAGGAATTAGGATATTCTTTAACCTTTTCCAGTCTCTCTTGCTCTCTCACAATACACTTTGAAGTCATCTGTAGTATTTCCAAATGTATCTATGAGGAATGCTGATGTTGGTGAACTGACAGATGATCTTTTCCTGCTGAACTCAGTAAGGAGCTGTTCTTCACTCCAGAAGATCTTATTCTTTTTAAAATTTATTTTATTTTTGTTTTGTTGGTTTAGTTAGTTTGGAGTGTTTTTGTTGGTCTGTTCCTCATTGGCAAGATAAAACACTTTTTTAACTATTATTTATAGAAGGCAAATTTGTATACGACTGATAATGGAGTGACCTGAATGCAGGTCTTGAAAGTAGGTTATTAAGTGGTCAAGCTAGGAAAAATTGTGTTTTCCAGTGTTCCTTATTTGACTGGAGGGAATTGTCTTGTTTTCTTGGCTTTAAAATCAAAAGACTTCTATAAGGAAATAAATAAATAAATAAATTGATCACTTGATTTAATCAGAAAGAAAATAATTATATCTAAGAGTAACGTATTTTGAATCTGGAATAACATTTTTTCTATTGATTTCATTTTGGTTTGGTTTTTAGCAATGAAGTGTATGAAAATAACATTTTTCTATCATTGGACAACACAGATTTTAAAGTCAATAACAGAGCAGATTGCCTCAGATTGTAAAATACAGAAATAACTTTGCCATTGTATTTTATTTCTGTTTGTCTCTTGGTTGGTAGAAAACAAGTCAGAAGTGTGTGATACAGCAGCAGTGTTACTGGGCTGTAGCCTGTGTCAGTGCTGACAGGAGCTGGTTTGACCCAGGACTGTTTTCAGCAGCACAAGGTTGCACAGATTTGTTATGGCCACTAAGGTGCTGTTAGAGGTTTTACCAGAGCCTAGCAAGCTCTACCTGCTCCCTTCATTCTCCTGAGATACCCCAGTTATCCCCAAAAAGCTCCAGTGGATTTTGCTGTTTTCTGGGGTTTAAGCAATGTGAGCTTGCTGTCTCACATGTATTCTGGGGAGATTGGAACTGAAAGTTAATTTGGAGCACTTTATTTGGCTGGTACTTGGCTTGTTCACGGGGTGCCCTGAGTGTTGATACAACTGACTTTGTGTTGTAGAAGTAGCCCTGTGCTCTGCCCTGTTGTGCAAGGTGCTGTAGATGTAGTTCAGGTACACATGAAACTATGGTTGTTAATTGACAATGGTTCCATTAAATGTCAGCAGCTTTTAGATGATGTTACATTTCAAGGTAACCAATGCAGATGCCATAAAAATCACCCTATCCTTTTCTGTGCACTTTGGATTAAGGCTCATGAAGTGTGAGTTGCATCACCTATCTATAATATAACTCATATGTCATGGGCTCGGATTTTTTTGTTTGTTTGTTTTTTGTGGTATTTTTTTCTTTTTTAAACAAATATCACTGTGATAATTACTGTAACAGAGAGCTTTCTGCGGAGTAGATGTTCTCTGGCTTAATGGCCCCTGGTTATTCTCAGGCCATCAACTTTTCCCAGCTGGTCATCAATCCCAAAGAACTGCCTTGTGTCTCCATTATTAAGCAGATGATATTTCTGGTGCAACCGCTGCCTCCCATTGAGATGATATTACAGTCAGTAGTTTTTCCCCCCTTGCTTTCAATATTGTCAAAGCATTATAAACAGGTGGTATCAGAATGTTCTGGCTGTTGGCAGTGAATTCCTCTGACATTTGTCAGGTGTGAGTTTTGTAGATTTCAACAAAAAGAATAGGAGTGAAGCAAGTGAAAATGACTGGCCCCAAGCAGCTGCAAGGGCTCAGCCTCCATGTATCATTCAAGAAGCTGCTGAGTAATAGTGGAATGTTTCAGACTTTTTCCCAGAAGGAACAGTTTTCAAACAAGATCTGGGAAGATGTTTTGGAGGGTTGGTGATGTTTATCTAGCAAATGTTGACGTCCCCTCCTTCACTGCTTCCCCCCCTCCCCAGCTCTCCACAGCTCCACTGATCATCGACCTTGTTTCTTAACAATTGATGGTTCTCTGGCAGACTTTTAAAAGAAACAAGTGTGTTGTAGCTCAGTAGGCCAGAAACCATCAGAGATTGTTTAGGTGAAAATGTCTTGCTATGTGGATATTCAAATCCATGTGAGTTAATATTGATGCTGACTACATTTCCTTTAACCTTATTAGCACTTCATCTTGCTTTCCCAAGCATGATGGTGGAGCAGCTAGTTCACCTTCGAGCCTTTTGCTAGGTAATTCATCAAAGTGGCAGGTGAAACCTTAAAGAAAAATTCATGTAAATACTGAATTAGGAACCTCGGCTCACAAAGACATGACCATTACTACCCATATCATTAGCTCTGGATTACAGTCTGTATATGTGAAAGAAAATGGACTTTGTTGTTTGAGGAAGATGGAGGTACAAAGCTTACTGGTTGTATCATTACACAGATTGTATAGTTGAGTTATTTTGATTTTATTTAAAAAACACTTCATCGTTCATTAGCTATTCTCATAGAAAACAAGCTCAGACTGCTAACACTACCTTCAGAATTAAAAAGAAGTTACTTGAGGTAAACACTCCCTTCAAATGCTAGGGGCCACAGCATTTTCAAACAGGGGATTATCTCAAATTTAGGTTGTGTCCTCTTTTTAATTTTAGAGTTTTAAACTGTGCCTTACAGCACACTGATCCTGTCATTTGATTCCTATATACATGTGCTTGATACTAAGTGTTATTAAATGTCACCACAGCTTCTTATCATTACTAATAAACCCACTAAGTTTACACCTGAAGACATGCAGGCTGTGGTGGTTATAACATGAACAACAGGCTGCCATGGAGAGCCACAGGGTTTGATCTTGAGGTACAGAGGCCTTTATTGTCAAAGCTGAGTTTAGGTTGGGAGCCTTAGAGCCAGTGACCATCACCACCTCCATACACACTGCAGGGTCAGGCCAGTGCCACAGTGCAGGAGATGACTGCTCTGAGCATGTTGTGTGTGAATTGGAGCCTTAGGAAATAAACAGGAAAATATTTGAATGCCATTCTGGAGGGTTACGATGAAAATAAAATTCTGATCAACACGCATATGGAAAATCTTTAGATTGAAATTATCAGCTAAAATGGCCTTCCAAGGAACCTCAGACTGGTGAGCAAACACATTTTTTTGCAAAGAAATTGTGAGATTACACACTCTGTAATCTGATTTTAATGGTTTGAAGTGCTGCAAGATACTATTTCAAGAGGGCCAAGGCACACCTTTGCTCTTAACTTTCATTTTATTGTATTCTTGATTGAAAGTAGCACTTTGGAGAGACTCTTAACCCTTTGCCCCTTTTTAGTTCTCATGCTGAACAGCTGATACACAGATTTTCCTCTTGACATTGGTGGCATATGCCAGTAATCTGATTTACAATGCATTTTCATTTTCACAAAGGCTTGTTTTACTCTTCTGATTCCATTAGGTCAGGTGCTCACTGACCAGGCACCTCCTGTTCCATTTTACTGTATAACTCTTAAACATGACAAGCCAGAAAAAGTTCAACACACAAACTCAAAGTCATGTAAAATCTGCACAGCCATTAATGACCACCCCTGGCTGCTGAACCACTGAGGAGGTCTGAGAGCAGTGCAGTGATTATGACACCAGCTAGGAGCTGGCAGGGAAGGATTGGACCAAGGTATAAGTGTTCCTTTATCAAAATGTTCGCAAAGGTTGAAAACCTACTCACACTTTAAGTGTTTAAGAGGACTTAGAATTGATTATTTCCTGCAAAAAGAAAGTTATAAAAGGAAGCATCAGAAATTCTCTAATTATACCTCATTTATGGCAAGTGGAAGAAGTACAATCCTAAGCAGCTGGGAACAGTATAGAAGCTGTTGTAATTACTGTATATGAAGCAGCCATGGAAAGGAGGATATTAATAGTGGACTTAGCTCCACAAAGGAACTTTAAGGGCTATACTCCTATACCATGTTTTCCCCATCTACAAGGTGTACCAGTAGTGTACACTACTCCAGTTATGTGGGAGATTTATGTAAAGTCTTCTGAGGTTTCATCTGTAAAATACACCATGTACATGCAAAATATAGTTACCGCATAGTGAATGGGAAGATTTTACAGCTAATTTTGATGTATGTCTTTGCAGCCTTTAAAAATGCATTGCAAGAGTTGTGCATTGGTAACCAGCTCCGGACACCTTCTGGGAAGCAAACAAGGGGACAGAATCGACGAGACAGAGTGTGTAATACGGATGAATGATGCACCCACTCGAGGTTATGGAAAAGATGTTGGGAACAAAACGAGCCTTCGAGTCATTGCCCATTCCAGTATCCAGAGGATTTTGCGAAATCGCAACGAACTCTTAAATATGAGCAACGGTGCTGTGTTCATCTTCTGGGGCCCTAGCAGCTACATGAGGAGAGATGGTAAAGGTTTGGTGTACAATAACCTGCAGCTGATGAATCAGATACTGCCTCAATTAAAAGTATATATGATTTCTCGCCACAAGATGCTTCAGTTTGATGACCTTTTTAAACGGGAAACGGGGAAAGACAGGTGAGAACTTGGCTACATTCAGGGGATGTCATAAAGTAGTAAAATAACATAGTTTATGTATACTAATTTCAGATCTGCTCAGAGGGACCATCACACCCATTAAATCCTTTGCCTCAGGAGTTGTAATATGGAATGACATGCCAAAAAACATTACTTGTAACATAGGTAAAAAATGTGCATCAAAATAATTTATATGAAGTATCATCTTGTCAACTTAGAATACCAGAATCTGGATGTACTGCTTATAAAGGCAAGGAGGCAGGAGCTGTTTTCACTTTGGGGTGTTATACCTGGAAGTTTTTTTACTGACTGAAAAATCAGAATGGGTAAGTTATGTTTTCTTACAGAGGAAACGCCACCATTCAGTGACTTTTAATAGCTGTTTATTGAATTTAAGTATTCTCGGAACATTGCAGATGTAAAGCTTCTTGTAAAACAAATAAACATTAGTCATACATTAGGTGCTTCAGAACAGTTCATCTTGTATTTCCAGCTGAGAAAAAGAAAGTTATTATGATAGTTACATCTTTATGAGACTGTTTATGGCTTGTAGGCTGATCTTCAAATCAAATTTTTAGTAAGTGACCTACTGCAGGACTCGAGCATTTTCACATATAATGTTTGCAAATGGGCATTTAAACCAAAGACTTCCTAGCAAGAAATACATTTATTTTTAATGAACTCCTTAAATATGCTGCTGTAAAAATGGAACAGTCACTCTCGTACAAATGAAGAGGTAACTTTATTGTGCAGTAAGTTGTGGTGAGATTATTTTTTTTTATCTTCAGAAACACTATGCATTCACACCAAAGCTTGGAGCTGGGCTCAGTCCTTTTGCAGATGTGGAGGACTCAAGAGCCCAGATCTGGTTTCATGGGTTGCATAGCAAAGGCAGAACCATTGTATCCCCTTATCTGGTGGTGACTGTATCTTCACTTGATGTTTGCTGCCTTCATTTGTCAGACCCCACATGGTTTACATGCAAAACCGTTCAATTATAGTGGATCAGTCTTGACTCCTGGAATATTCTTAAGGCAACTGAAACATTGATGACAATATAACAAATTGATAGTAGACTCAGTGATGGGCACCCTGAACTCCCACTGTGAATCAAGGGCACTCAGATGCCAGCAAAATTCAGCCTCATTGCAGGCTCTGCTGTCTATGAACTACTCCTTCAGAGGCTACATGCAGCATACTTGAAGGACTAAGAAGGATTAAACCAGGATATGAAAACCAGTTAATAGGCAGCACAGGAGAGAGGGAAGATGAAAAGGTAGGGTAGGAATTTATATGGGAAAAAAATGTATGTGTCTGTGGAGAAAGAGCAGGACATAGTACATCCCAGAATGTTGCTGTTCCCTGAGGTTTTTGCTGAGTACCTGCAAAAAACAGAGAAAGAGAGAACCCTGATTACCAGGCTGCAATAATCAAACCATTAATTTCTGTCTTAAAAATTATGAGAAAAAAGGTAACTGGATGTGTTGTGGTTTTTGAAAATTAAAAAAAAAAAAAGAGTTGCTTTTTGAAATGAAGGGAAACATTCAGACATTGTTGCCATTTAAATAGTATGGTGCATGACAGGCTGTAGTGCAATATACTTGGTATTATAAAGTAACTGTACTTGAAAATAACTTTATAATTGAATAAGGGTACATTAAGAAAATATGATTCAGAACCAATATTATAGTAATTAAATAAAGGAAGCATAAATGAAATAACTGCAGGAAGAGTATTTCCATAGAGATTATAAATGAGATTCTGGTGGAGCAGAAAGGCCTTTAATTGTAATTTAGTGTGCAATACAGAATTATCAGCACAGTGTGTTAGTTCATCGTATAAAAGAATATCTGATAATTTCCCCTAATAAGCACATGACAGTTCTTCATATTCTTTCATTACAGCTGATTAGGTATAAAAACAGTATTCTTTTGTTGGACTCTTGTTCAGATCTTTTATGAAAAGGCAAGACACTGTAAGCCTGTTTCTATATTGCTGTCCTACAGACATGGTATTTAAAGAGGCCAAAGTGGTACTTGAATAAATTATAAAATCTTTATTTCATTGTTTAGCTTGTCAGCTGGTTTATTTAAACTCAGTTATTCTTCTGTTTATTGAAAACACTAAATTACAGCATAAGTGTGTGTAAGCAAAAAGAAAACGAAACCAGCAGACAACCTGACTTGTGCAAAGCCCAAACACTTTGGTCATGGTCCCTCAGTTTTGGAATGTAAGGTCTTAGGCACCCAAAACAGTGGCCTTGTGCAAGTTGCTCCAAAGCACGCTTAGTCTTAATGTGTTCCTGAATTTCCTAGAGATTCATTGTGACTCAGAAATTCTCAAGTATCAGAAAAGCAATTTCTTTAAGCTTTTCCCTACCTTTCTCTTTCCTAATAATTCTGAGCCAAAATTTATTATTTACTGTTTTGTATTGTTGCAGTGCCTGAAGGCCTCTGCTGAGGTTATGACCCAGCTATGACATTGTGACAAATTGTACCACTCCCCCAAGCTTAAGTGCAAAACCAGAAAATAAACAGGGCTCCATAATTCGTACCAGTGAGTTGCTTAAATTATGTTGTTCTCCAGGTGCTAGCTTAGTCTGAAAGTCTGTGTCAGGAGCAGTGAAAATGTCTGTTTCAGGAGTTCATACATTTCCAGGTGGCCCACAAAGGACAGGACATATTACCAGGCTCTCCAGCATCCCTCAGGCATTTTTGGTTAAAGAATCCCCTTATGTTTTTTACCACCACTTCTTTGTTCATATCAGTGTTTTAATCAATGAGGAAACGGGAAACCTTGGTAACGAGGCATTCCTCCATCTGTCAGTGCTCAAAACATCTCCCTTGACTCCCTTGTAGGTGACCTGTTTGAGCCAACTTGTTCAGTACTGTCTTGGGAACCTTCATCCTGGGCTCTTTCCTAAATTACATATTCGTGATTGCTGGCACTTGCTTGCAGTGGCTGTAGTGACTTCAGGTCCCTACTTCCAGGCTTGCTGTGCTTTCCACTATCACTGGGTAAACTGTAAAAGATGGCCTTGGAACTGGGGTCAGGACCTGGGGTTCTTAGGTAACAGCTTGGATGAGAACCTCATGTTCTCTGCAGTGCTTTTTTTGGCAGTCACAACATTTCACAAGAGTCAGGCAGATAGAGGTGTGGTGGAATGGGGCTTATGTAGGTTCCAAGCTTGATCTTCCTGTGGGACTTGTCTAGCTGAGTGAGGAGCCATTAGAAAGGCCTGCTGACTCTTTCTTTAACAGCATTTGACTTTTGGAATTGTTTTCTCTAGAATAAATACCTGACTTTATGTGTCTCCATTTCCAAAAGAGGTGCCTGACTTGGTCCTGTAGGGCTGCCCCTAACTGAGCCTTTATGACACCTGTAAGATGTGCTTCTCGCTGGCATCTCGTTGAGCCTCCCATTCCAAGACTGCCAGCTCTCCCCTGGCACAGGGAGAGTACAGGAACTGAGCACAGGACAGGGACTTCACTGCACGTGCCAGGCAATCAGTAACCATCATGGTACCCAGCTCTCCCACACCGAACAGCAGCAACAAGCAACTGCTAGGAAGAGGAAACCTTATTGTTGCTGTTCTGCAGATAAGAACCCATGATACCACAAAATTTAATCACAACTTGTAAATTTCTTACATCTGTGAGTAGTTACATGGTGCTGTCTCCTAGTTGGCATAAATAATGCTGGAATCAGTTGTGCTTCTTTTTTGATGTTTCTGCCAGCCTGCAGAGAAGGCCAGGAAAGGAGCTGCCTTAAAGGGCTCCTGTCCAGCTCTGTCCATTCATATCCAAAGGTCCCACCAGGCAGGGATGGGACTTGGGCAGGCAGAGGGGTGGCACCTAGGCTGAAGGATTCCCAGGCTGGCTCTGGGGCAGGTGTAGCTACAGCTAAGGGTGGCTCCCAGTGAGTGACTGGGAGCTTCTAGAAACCACACCATGGGCAGGAAGGGGAGCAGGGAGGAAAGATAATTAGACCAAGCACTTGAGGCCAGATCTGGCTCCAGCAGACAAACTGCTCTGTGTGCTGTGGAAGGCAGCATTTTAAGCAGCCCTCTTCGTATCTCCTGTGATGCATCTTCCAGAGCACTTAGTGTGTAAGCTCCATTAGGTGATTACAGATGTGTATAGATTACTGGCAGAAGAATATAAATATAGGACATGGAGTTTAAGTCATTTAAAGTAAACTTACCAAAAGGTCAGCTAAATATTAACATTGTTGTGCCCAAAATTAATTTCCAGGGCAGGTAATCAGTCAGGGCAAATTCTGTATAGATTAGTGCACTGACAGAAGACACTAGCAAAATCATTAAAAGATGAATGAGCAAAGTAGTCTTCACTGCCTGATTTTCATAACTTTTCACAAGAATGAAAAAAATGCCCAGAAATTGCTTCAGATATCTCAGGAATTATTTGTCAGCCTAGAAACTTAACCATGTTTTTGCTTTCAGGAAGATATCCAACACTTGGCTCAGCACGGGCTGGTTCACAATGACTATTGCATTAGAGCTCTGTGACAGGATAAATGTTTATGGCATGGTGCCACCGGATTTCTGCAGGTAGGATGCATTTTGGAACCATTATTAGCCAACAGGGTTGAATGTTACAGATAAATATCTCTTAAATTTTTTTCTTTGCAACATGTCTTCAGTCCTCATAAAACAATTCATTAACATGTGCCGAGATCTGATTCTGCAAGCAACAAACAGCATTTAATTATGTTGCATAAAATACCTAAAAATTTGTTTGTAGTGTGGGAGACTTAATCCATCTTGTGGTTTCATTTAGTCTCTGAGTATTTATGAGCTAGAAGTAACGCAGTAATTGGCATGAAATTAATCTGGAAAAAAAGGAGTACAGGAAAACATTACTTTTAGTTTGGTTTTAAAATCTGTTTTCCCCCCAGTTAATAGAGGAATGGAGTTCTCACAGTGATAGTGTCTAAACTGAACTTCCTTCACAACTCAAATTGAGATTGCTTTATCTATGTCACATAAATCCCAGTCTTCCAGTAAACGTGCATCCTAAATAATCCCCACAAAAAAAACCCTCACAGATTTTGAACCTGCAGAACAGATGATCAGTTCTGTAATCAGCTGTTTTGGTGGTGAGGCATTATGTGGGCCAGAAGAGGTAGAAGTAGCACACAAATTCTCTCATGGAAGCTCTGTGACCCCTTTCATGCTGTTTTACATAGGAACAGCACATGTATGTTTTATGGCTACATTGTGCCTCCAGCCACATCCAGGACTCAGGCCCAAGGTGCTGGTTAAAGTTTCCTACTGTGGATCAGTGATAGAAAGAAACAGCTTTCAAGACTTCTGGTATTGGATCAAAATCATGATAGCTTCTTGAGGCAAAGCACTGATCCAGGATAAATTCATACAAATTTGTTTTAAATCATAAATCTTTATGCTGACTGAAGTATCACCTGTCCATCCATTACCAGGCCTTGCACTCTGGCCTTTCAGAAGAAGTGGTTGTGCCTTTTCCTGATGCCCTTTGCACTGTTAGGTGACCCAGCAAGGCACAGAGCAGGTACTGGCAGTCTGCAAGGATGGCATCACAGTGAAGTTCCATCACCTGCTCCTCTAGCCCTTTCAGTAAGAAGTACTTGCTTGAATTTTATGTCACAAATTTAGTTATCTCAGTGCAGTCTAGTTCTGTGACTAATTTTAGATTCCTTTCAGGGGCAAAGGGAGCACGGCTGCAGCAACAGGTTAGCTCGTCTATCAGAAAACAAGACCTTTGATTTTCTTCTGAGCACTGAAAAAGATCATTTGGGAATCTGCATTTGTCCTGGGCACATAGTAGAAATCCCTGAAGAAATTACAATATAAAATGTCAACACTAAATGCTACTTTGTAAGAATTTCTACAAATTATAACAAAATACTTCTGATAAATTCTGTGATGTACTGCCAGATTTCATCATTAATTCTCCAAGGAAAGTAACAAACTAGATCACATATTCCAGACAGCATAAATACCTTTGACAGCACAGCATTTCAGTTCCCCTGTCATTTCAGTTGGCAAAGACACACTTTTTTTTTAGGTTCTTTAAGTGGCTGATCTGCCTTACTCCAGAATTGCCCGTATTTCAGTAGAGTAGTTCTTAAACAAGCTGATGATCTAAAACTGAAGACAGAAATTCACTGTAAAGCAATGCTTAATTCTAACTTTTCTGGCAGTCACATTAGTTTATATACATAAACTTAATTTTAAAACAAAACAAACAAACAAAAATTAAAAAATGACAAAACAGCAGCTTTTAAGAAAGGCTAAAATTGTCACTGAGACTATATGGAAGGTTTTCATAAAATTGATACAGTGAAATAACAAGTATAATATTAAATTATACCACAAGAAAGGCTGTAATCAATCCTACCATTAATAGATGTAATAATGCATCCAGTCTGCATAAAAAATCTTGACATAAAGGTACCCTTACCTTGTATTAAAAAGGGAAAAGGTAATTTCTTAATCAAAGCAATATAAAGTGTCTTTACTTCAGGTTTATTCCCCAGGTGATGAAAAGGAAAACTGAAGTTGCCATACCTGAAGAATCTATCCATGAACATCTATGAACCTCTTGCAATAGATACAGTTAACCTTCCTTTCAGAGAAATAAGACAACAAAATAGAATAGCAGAAATAAAGAAATGTTCTGTAACATTAAGCTATGCTTCCTGGTCTTCAGTCAGACAAAATACAGATCTACCATTTAAAAAAGAAAAAAAAACAAAACACCAAAACCAAAAAACCCCCACTCTGTTCCTTTCATGTGTGTGCAAGATGGTCTTGTCACATTAATTGCAACTAAAGAATCAGTAAGATTTTTTTTAAAAAAACACCAAAAAGTCTCTTACCTTCTATTCAGACAATATCACCAAATTTACGACTTCAGCAGATACTCATTATTTTTTTAAGTATTAATTTGTAGAGTAAGTACTGAGTGTGGGTGATTACTGTCATGGAACTAAATTAGTGTGACATCTGTAACGTGAAGGGCATCTCAAAGGTATCATGAAAATCTTACTGTTGATGCTGCTACAAATTATTAGCTTAAGATCATTAACCAAATCACTTCCCACCCATGCAGCAAAAATAGTCTAGAGAACAGACTAAAAGATTTGTCACTATTAATTGCAACATGTTTCAGATTAATTTCTATTTACTTTCACTGGACATTGATTCTTATAGCTAAACCAGGATTGGGGACCTGATTATTATAAATTTCTAGTACTTTACAGCAAAGCTATATGTAAAGTTGAATCCCTTACTTTGCTTCAGATTTATGTTGTAGTAAGGGTTAATGGCTTTGATACTGTGCTTATGCTATTATTTACATCTGACTTACACATTCTAGAATAAGCCTAATGCAGTTTGTAGTAACTCCAACCCCTTTCCATTGGAGCAGCAGCAGCAGTGAGAGGTTGGTTCCTTGCAGGTATTTCTGGGTACTCATGCACACAAGGAAAACTCAGGGTGTTGATGAGAAGAGACTATTTTTACCTCACTCCTCTTCATGAGCCGTCTGAAACTTGCAGAAACTTAGAGCTTAATTTTGAGCCTTTTTTTAACTAATATGAATAAATTTTGCTCCAATTATGGAGCCAGATAGTTTTCCTGTAAGAATTCTCATTTGACTGCCAGGCCATTTCCCATCTGTGATAATTTGCTTTAAAATTGGTGCTTGAAATCCTTTAATTTATTCCTTTGGGTACACTTTTAAAGCTAGTGTTTTCCTACCTCCTTCTCTTCCACTTTCAGTTGCTTTAAATAAAGTGCAAAGTAGCAGTTGTTGCTGCTTGTATTTCCTGGAGCTTACGACAGTCTTCATGGAAGAAACGGTGTTCACAGGACTATAAACTGTGTGGGAGTTGGTCATGTCCTTTGGATCTCACCTCATTACCTTAATAACTTTAATAACAAAATGCATAAATGGTTTGGGAAACAGGGCTGGTATGGAGGTGAAGCAAATGGGATTCTGGGAATAGAAGGCAAAAAATTAATCCAGAAATCTTCCTAGTCCTGGCACAGCAACCTGCCCTTCACTCAACACATTGAAGATGCTTTATCCACCCTTCAAAATACGAATTATTTTATGAAGCCTGTGAGTAAATATAGTTTTAATGGGCTGGTTATTACAGCTCTTCCTTGGTAAAGGAAGAAATGACCAGGCTGTGGTAAGGGATGGCCTTTTTTTTTTCTGCCTTGTTTCTTTTGAGGCAAATAACATTTGCTGTATTTTGATCTTCCACTGTAGGTGGATACCATCTGTGGGAAAGCATGCACTGGTGTGGCAAGCCATAGATGACTGACATTGGGTGCAAGCATGTACACAGGTGCTGTGCTGGCAGGCACTTAGGCAGAAAGTACAGTGTGTTTTACAGAGGAACTTTCCTAGATTCCTCCCAGCTGAGTTATTAATATGCGTGCAAAGTCTGACAAAATACTGATTAATGTCCAGTATCAGTCAGTGATAAAACAGCATCTGTTTTAATGTTAATAAATGAGGTGGCAAGCAATTTCCGTATAGAAATTACTCATGCGTTTCATTTGCTGGTGACACAAGCTAATTGCAGAGTTAGAAGATAACACAGTACTGTTAATTTGGGTTATGGTGCAATTCCTCAAGCTTCCTTGAGTTCAAATCCAAACCTTACTAGCATGCAATCTTGGGGAATCCAGAACTCCCACAAAAGGAGGAAGATTTCAGACAAAATGTCTTCGATACCTTTCAGAGTTCCTAAAGCCAGAATATAATGTTTGGAATTTAACCTCAAAGCTTCAGAGCAGTCTTGTCGGGGTCTAAATGCCACCAGGATTTTTATTTTTGCATGGAATTCACCTCCAGTCCAGCCAGTAGACTTGGATCCAAGCCTTCATAGCACCAGTCAGGGGATGCCTGAATCCAGCTGGAGAAAAGAATGACCAGGCTTCCTATAGATCCTGTGAAAAACACAGTTCCAGTTATCACTGTCATCCGTGGCTAATTTCTGAATACAGCAAACCCAACTCAGCCTTATTTAAAAAAGGGTGGGGCTGCAAGTGAGTCCTAAACAAATCTACCCAGAGCTAACAGGTTGAGCAGCCAAGAAAGGACTTTGCAGTACTGGGCCTGAGCCATTAACAGATTTCCACCAAGACTGATCTGTTCACTCTGTTGGAGATAGGATTTCAACTTTACTAGTCCTAAGTTTAAGCAGTAAGTATCGACCAGCCATCTGAGTTTGCCCTCAAGAACACGAGTAAAATCCAGCTTCAGTGCAAAGGAAGAGCAGTCTAAATGAGAGGCGAAGTTCTGTTTGTTTAGCAGTTCTTAAGAGAAATAAATCACATTAAAATATATCCTGTTAGATTTACAGTAATCATAGAAATTATAAAATTAAGAGATTACAATGAGGTCCAGCATGTCAGAAAAGTATGTGAAAAATTAATTTAAAATTGAGATTTAACAGGTTTTAGTTAAAAATGTATTAAATTTTTATATAAAGGGTACTTTTTACCTTACAAATGTTTTGTGCAGATGAGGCACTGAAAGGTATTTTTTTTTTCACTCTCTTATGTATTCCAGTGAGAATATATACAATAAATTTAGAATCCATCTTATTCTAGAAATGTAATTTTATTGTTATTCTGGTTTTGTAAGATTGATCACTGTGTTGTGTTACCAGAAAGCTAGATTGATTGAATTAAAATGGTAATCTAAGGTACAAATGGAAAGCAGCAGCAATATCATATTTTACCACTGCATATACAATATGGATAATGGTAAAATAAGAAAAATTAGGGAATGCTTAGATGACAGAATTACACAGTAAAAATAATGATCAAGACAGAATACTGACAGATTGTGGATGCATTCAATTGAAAGTGAGCTTAAATATTAGCTCTTCAAAATGAAAATAATCAACTCTGTATTAGAGCTGACAGCCCTGAATTGGCCTGAGATTTCTTCCTCTCTGTTAGGGTCTTGTTCAGCTCAGGCTTTAATATCGAGTAGTTCCAAGACAGCACGAAACAGTAATGTTTGGATTCACTTTTCTGCCACTAAAGAATAGTTTGTTGGTGGCAGCTGTGGAGATTGGTGCCATTGGGTTGTGTGAGTTCTGTTGTGTGACTTCCTGTCAGCCCCATAAGCATAAGTAAAACTTCAATGGGTACAGTTTAACATAGACAATAAAACAAAAGAAGAGCTAATAACTTGGCTTATTTTAGGTATAATACAAATGTATCTTTTATAGAATGTAACAGCAAAACATTGAGATTACAACAGCTAAAATGGCCTTTTTCTTAAATATCAAATTGGTCTGTGGCGTATTCTACACCACATGACTGCTGTGTGTTCTGCTGGCTAATGCTGATGGACTCACAAGGGCAGAAGGATACTATGAGTCAATGTTTTTAATTTTTAGCTTAGATATATGAAAGTTGCTACTGTAAAATCATAAATAACTCATTTTTGCATCAGATATTTGATTAATAAACCCAGCAACAGCAGACTCTATCACTGATCTGGCACACAGATAGGCTCTTGAAGCTATGCACTTAGGCCCTTATGCACTATGATGGCAATGTCCAACTGATGTGACAGAGATAACCACCTCCCCTCTATCTTCCCCCTCCTTTCTTCCCCCAGTTCAGGAAATACCTCTGCAAGGTTTTTTACAAGTCACAATGTAGATACAAATCTCTTTTAAGCAGTTTGCTTCAAATTTCAAAGTAGTAACACAGCCCTGCAGCACTCTTCCTTGTTTTTGAGCTAATGCTGTCCTCTATTTAACTGGGAGGAGGGGATTAGAGAGCAATAAAAAGAGGAAAGAAAAGACCTTTGCCCTATTCTGATGCATTAAGCATGCAAGAAGAATACAACTATCTCGAAATTCTATTTAACTGGGAGAAAAAGTGGATTTGAGCCCATCAGCCTATTAAAGATAGCATCTTTTCAATCGGTGAGAAAGAACATCTCTGGCTTCCATCTATTTTCTTTCTTCCACAGGGATCCTAATCATCTTTCAGTACCTTACCATTATTATGAACCTTTGGGACCTGATGAATGCACAATGTACATTTCACACGAGCGGGGCCGCAAGGGCAGCCACCACCGCTTCATCACAGAGAAACGAGTGTTTGAGAACTGGGCACGGACCTTCAACATCCACTTTTTCCAACCAGACTGGAAACCAGAACCACTCACTGTAAATCACCCTGAGATTAAACCAGTGGTCTGAGGGATGAACGCACACGACCACAGGCACAGTCACCCACTGTGTCAGCCTGCAGGGTGTTGGACCTTCTGGGACAGCGAGACAACCGGGAGAGGGGTGACAGGATTTGCAGCTGGTAACTGCAACAGCAGTCAGGGAGCTACAGTGAAGGAAGGAGCAGCACGTATGAAGAGTTCTTTCTGTCAAACTGTGTGTTAATCCAGTATAGAGCCTTCTCTGGCCATCTGACTTCCTGTATATGTATGTGATTTGTGAAAAACAACTTGAGTATCATTACCAGGATGGGTAATTCATTATGGTTTTTTAAAGTACGATGCCACTGAATTTTCATAGTGAAAACTTGCAGTATTTATTTAATGGAGGTTTTTATGCAACCTAGGCCAGTATTTTTCTAATTCACAGTTATGCGATTGTTTATCTTTCATAATCTTGCAAATCCAAAATTAATACTTCTGATGGTTTGAGAGGCCTAGCTTTTTATTTATTAAATCTGTTTGAAAAATATGGTTCTATATAGCATGTAATTAATATTTGATCTGGAAATGTTCCATTTCTTTTAAAAATTTTGGGCTCCATTCCAGCCTAAAGCCTTTAACAGCAAGAATGGTCCCATGTGCAGATCTAGCTAACTTTACATTCTGATATCTCATGTTAATATGAGATGGTAGTGAAAATTCTGTTTGATATTAATGTGCATTTGCTGTTGTGCTATCAAGCTGCTGTTTTTTAATTAGGGGTGGGAGGAAGGAGGGCAAAGTTTATTAAAAAAAAAAATCACTCTCTAACAGCATGCTTTTAGAGGAGACCAAGGCTGGAGGGGTTGTGTTCTGTTTTGCCTCTTGTAGACATGCAGGAGGCTGAAGGAGCACCCCTCCTGGAGCAACAAGCTACAAACCAGGCAACAGTGGCTTGAAACAGCAAAACCAAATTTCATAAATCAGGAAGTTACACTACCAGGTATTACAATACCAGCCAGACTTGCCAGAAAGAATACAACACTGTACCTGCAAAAGCTCTGCCTTCCACTTTTCCAAGTTCATTGCTGATATCAATGATCCTGAAGTTGGAATGTGAAAAGACTTCCAAGTGTACAAAGTTGTCCCCTTGAAAAGATCAAAGATAGATACACTTGTCAGTTTTTTCATGAAGTACACTTGGTGACAAATCCCTGCAAACCAAGAGGATAGAAAATGCTAGTGCTGTGTATGGAACCTCACAGTGTGAATTACTGGGTTATGTTTGGCTTGTGAATAAAGAAGATTTCAGTTAAAGGTGGCTTTTTTTTATTTTTTTCCTCACAAATATTATATCTCTAATTTATTCAAAGTAATCAATAGGAGTAATTATAGCATAAAACATTATACCTCAGGTGATGAAAGGTGTCTCTCATTAGACAAATACTACAGAACAAAGAAACTACCTTAAAACATCTAAATCAAGGAAGCTGAACTTCACAGGCCATACTAGAACTGGGACCAAATTCAAAGTCATTTAAACCTACTTATAAACCACTGTTTTCCTCTTTCCAAAACTGAATACAATAGCTGCAGCTGCTCTACAGATACCCCAAATGTCTGAGGAGGAACTGAACTTCCCTGACAGTGGCAAACACTGTTGCCCCTGTAACACTGTGCGGACCCAAACAGCAAGCCTCAAAAAGCCACTCTCCTTGCTGCAGCCCTCCCCACTATCAAAGAGCAAAAAACATATTTTGCATTAAAAGTTTTCTTTTGGTGTTTTTCCTGGTGGACACCACTCAGCACACAAACTGAATGCAAAGCTGTACATTTGCCCATTGTTTGTAACCTGTCCCTTGTCAGATGGTGTTTAACTCTCCCTCTTTCACTGACTGCTTTACTCCTTCCACTTGATTTCACAACATACTACAGAAACAGAATGCATTTTGAACTAATGGTAATTTGAACATCCCTTTCAGCATGTGTACTGGGCACGCATCCAGCATATATTGCTCAAATTGATGAACTCTGTCAAATTGATTTACAGATCATTCCTAATGTGACTGCAAGAGATGGTACGGATCACAGTAGGTCCTATGATGCCAACATCCTTTTGTTATTTTATTAGCGATCTAATAATAAAAAAATAACCTTGTTATTCTGAAATAGAGCTCTTAGTTTTTCCATTAATCGAGGGCAGTGTATGCTAAAAGTGTTTAGTTATATCAGTGTTAAAGCCAGATCATTTTGAAAATAAGTAACACTGATCTACTTTTAGTAGTCATGAGAAACACTGGGACTTGACTGTTGTGCTCCACATGTGTGCCCTGTCTGTCAGACTGCTCAATACCAAGTAGACCAGATGAAGGAAGAAGTATATGAAGATGAAACATGGGACAAGCTGACAGTAGAACTCCTAACAGAGTGAAGCTAAGGATTATAAACATTCCTTCCTGAGTTTATCTTAGTAACAAGTATGTTGTTTTCTTGTTACCCTTGTATACATCCAGTCTTTTAAAGAAAACAATCCCAAAACTCACTCTAGTCTCATCATCTTCCTGTGGAGTTTCAGCAGTGTCCTCCATCTAATTACATAAAAGTAAGAGGGAGTATTTTCTAAAAGTAAGTCACACCTGCAAAAGGAATTTGATGAAGCCAGGGCAAGTTCTGAATAGGAATGATCATACAGATTTACACGGCATATAAATGCAGTCCAAAAGCTGAAGTGGTAAGAGTGTAAAAGAAATGTAAATAATTCTTAAGTGCTGTAACTTTAATATTACTGATGTATTTTTTTCCACAAAAGCACAATCTTTGAACTATAGCATAACCTGCTGTATTTCAGCCTGAAATAAGGTTTTATGGCCCAGTTATAAACCAAAGAGATTTATGATGGAAAATGCTGTCAGAGCAGAGATTAGTACAAAGTAGGCATTGCTGCCATTCTCTGGCTTACGCTGTCATCTTAGACCCTTCACTGTAATTTGATCGATTGATGAGCTTCAGTTTGCATCATTTCACATATTAAAAACTGTTGCAAAACAGTGTTTATAGACATCAGCAGACTTAAGATCTATGTTACTTTAATTCTAAACTCCTTGCATACCTTATGCTTTTATGCTTGGCTTCATCAGAGTAGCTATTTTTCATCTTGAAGAACCACAGCTCTTATGCCATGAGCTGTGCAACTGGGATTGAGAATGATAAAATATCTCTGCAAGTAAGAAAAGAAAAATACAACCATTGCTTTCTGCTATTTTGGCACAGTGATTGTAAGGTGCCCAGCTCACAGCATGGTGATACAAAGCAAAAACATGGATGCACTTTGACAAAACTTTCCATCAAAAGTGTTAATGCACTTTAGAAGGACAGGTTAATAATGTTTATTTCTGGTTAAGGGACGTGAGGAAAGGGGAGGTTAAAAAACTTATTAAGATCAAGTTACAGTCTTAAAACTAGATTTCAGAAGAGATTCATGAATGCTGACAGCTACTCCTGGCTCTAGCCAGTAGAACACACATTGTCAATTACATATATTATATATACATACACATGAACGGGACCATAAATTGCAGGACAACTTCATAGGAAATTAAGGGATTTTTACCCAAAATAGTTTTAAGGAGGCAGGGACACAACAGTACAAAAATAGCTGGAAGAACACTGGGGGATGGGTGAAGGGGATCTAAAGAGTAAAGAATAAAACATGGTTTGAGCTATCTTGCTGTATTTTCCTAGAATAGGAAGACCAAAGTCAGGCTGGAGCTGACATAGAGGTTGTGGCTTGGTAGCCATGGCTGTCCTGCAGAAATTGCTTTTAAATATTCAACAAATCTATCACATGTGCCACAAAAGCTTTTTGAAAAACTCTGATCATTACCTCTGACTAATGAAAGTTAATTATTTGAGGCAAGGAGATGTAACATCTAGTTCAATTAATTAGGGTTAAAAAAACAAACAAACATAAAGAAACAAACGGTGAAAGAGTATTTGTAAGATGACACAATAGTGCAGAAGATACTACAGAAACCATACAGGTATCAGTGCTTCACCTTTCCTGGTACATCAGGTAATATTGCTGACCAAGTTTCCACCTCCCTATTGCAAGCACACCTTACATACCACAAGATTTTTAAGGAGAAAGGAGGAGAAGAAAATAAGATAATTTAAGGACAATCTCCTTTAAAAACACAGCTAGGAAATATGAAAGGGCAAGAGTCTAAGATGGTGAGAAATTTCTCTTCACTAAAGCAGAAAAGTGTAAAACTCAAAGGACATTTCATAAAATGGTCATAAAATGGCTCTGCTTATACTAAATACCTTTAAAACCACTCAATTGTTAAAATGCTTTCTACACTGAAAATTACAAGAAAACATGAAATGTGAAATGATACTATTTGACCACCACGAGGATGGAGTTGCTGTATCACAGTGAAAACAAAAATGGT
Source organism: Calypte anna (assembly GCF_003957555.1). Taxonomy (NCBI): domain Eukaryota; kingdom Metazoa; phylum Chordata; class Aves; order Apodiformes; family Trochilidae; genus Calypte; species Calypte anna. Next base: position 19,248,329 of record NC_044254.1, on the reverse strand, counting down.
GACTTTTATCACAGGCTCCATGGCAAATAAAGATGTGTGGAAAGAGGCTGTGAACCACCATCTCCTGCCCTTCTGTAGCACCTTCCCAGGGGTGCCAGCACCCAGAGCACACAGATGACACGGGGCACACCCATGCACTGCCAGCAGGAAAAGGAGGAATATCCTTGTGTTGTCTGTGCTGTGACCCAGGCAGAGAAACTACTCAGCACATGATCAACATACAGTTTATTGTTCACTTTGGAGTACTTTGACTGGGAGTTGCCTTCAGAAATTGGGAAGACAGAAAGATAGGAAACTACAGAAACCAATCTCTGTATGTTCTAAAGGGATGGAAAACTGTAACAGCAATTAGCAGTCATAAAGAAGATACATTATCTAAGATTTAATGCAGCTCTTGTAAGAAAAGCCATGACTCACAAATCTGTAGAGCTCTTCTAAGTTCTCTGAAGCAAGTAGACTTGAAGATTCAGGTGATGAGTCCACTCTGAGTTCCAGATCTAGTTTATCAAGATGTCTCAAAAAGACTTCCAAAGAAGCTATGGCAACTCAGGGTAAAAGAGAAAATCCTCACCTACAGAACCCATCTGGATACAGGAAATACGGGCTATGAGAATGCACTGTCAGCATAAGGTTACAAGCAGAACTACACAAGAAAGTATTTCAAAATATATTCTCTGCTGTACTCTTCCTTCCTGTCACTCCTAGACACAGGATACAGGGGCTAGACTCCCTAAATGAATAAATAAAAAAATACCAAAAAAAATTTAGCCAATGAACATCAACTAGAGCACTGAAGCTCAGTTAGTCTTGCCATAATCCCCTTGTGCCAGGCAGCCACAAGACCTGACAGTAACTGCTTTCTCATTTTACTAAAAGCAACAACAAAGCATCAGTTCAGGTGGAGAACATGACCCTTTTTAACAGCCAAGGAAAGTAATCTTAATAATTTGGCTTCTCAAATAGGTTTATCTCCTTCAGGAGATGCCTACTGATACTTAAATCTGCCAGCTCCTTTACACAAGGCAGAGAACTCTGAAGGTACCATCAGAAAAGGACTTCTAGAGATGATCAAGTCCACTCCTGCAGCCAAAGCAGGGTCACCTAGAGCAGATCACACAGAAATGCATCAGATGAGTCTTGAAAGTCTCCAGAGGAGACTCCACAATCTCTCTGGACAGCCTGTTCCAGTTACCCTTACAGTATAAAAGTTTTTTCCCATACTGAGGTGGAACTTCTTGTGCTCCAGTTTATGTCCATTACCCCTCGTCCTATCACAAGGCACCACTAAAAAACTGGCAAGATAAAGGGCAAAATACCTATTAGCAAGGTACAAGGTTTCAGGACTTTGCTGCCTTTGGCAATCGTATCAGTTGGAGCCTATTTGTTACTACCCAAATATACAACATGAAGCAAGTGTGTTAATAGCAACCTGAAGGAAACCATTTGGTGGGGCTGAGTTTAAGACAAGAGCTGAGGTTTTAACAAAAAAGGCAAAAGAAGTGGACAGTATTATAAGTTATGAGGATATACTTTCCCCCATTGCATCCTTTCTGTAACTAAGCTGTGCACAATACCATAACTGAAAGAGGCTTCTGGTATTAAGAGGGATTGTTCATTTGTGCTGGACAAAACTAAAACCTTTCCCAATACAGCATTTTTATTTTTTTTTAACATGGCTACACATCTGCAGTACCTAAACACTAAAAAGCTATTCCTGGTACAGTCCATTGCAAATTATATTGCAGAGAAGGAACAGCTATACAGAAACAAGCAACAAAAGTGCAGAAACTTTCTATACAAAAAAAAAAAAAAAAAAATTGCAAAGAGAGGGACTGTTGCAGAGAAATGTTCCTTGGACATACACATTAAAAAAAAGGGAAAAGAATGTTAACTAAAATTCTATTGGGATGAAGACACAGCACAACCAAACATTAATTGATGTACATCTTCATGAACTTTGCACTGAAACCTTAAACACTATCAATTTAATAACTGAATCAGGCAGAAATCCTCATAAAGGGAGAAAAAGTAACTCATTTTAGAGAACTTGCAAGTGAAATTAATGCTATGAAATGCTGTTTTCAGAGTAAGTTATGCAGCATATACAAGTTTTCCTCATAAAACACCAACGCTTTCGAGATGCATTTCCCTACAGCGCATTATTTTTAAAAGTTCATGGAAATGCACACAGCAGAGGATATTGCCTTCCATGAGAATCACTTTTTCCCCGTTGCTTGTTTTTGTTTTTTTTTTTTTAAATTTGTTTTTCACCACTAAAAATGCAAAAACTATTATGCTTATTATTGTACAGAAGCACTGAAGTCATGGTTGAGGAGACATGTTCATTATATACACTGCTATTTTCTGTAGTTCATAACTTTACAGATAGATTAGTCTCATGGGTGAAATATTTTATGCTTGTGAATTAGTCTGGAAGCATGATAATATTCTACCAGGTCACGCACAGCTCTCTGACACAGAGCTGGAAGATCTGTACAGAGTATCCCAATCTTTGTCCCCAGATTGTGCCATATGCAAAGGCTGTTGTCTCTAAAATGCTGCAGGCACTGTGAAACACCATTCCCACTTTATGAATTACCTTCCACTTCAACTATTTTTATCAAGTCCAAATAATCCTGAACTTAGGGATTTTCAATTCACACCACAACAAAATACTGGATCAAATCTAACTATTTACCAGCAACTGGCAGCATCTCATTTCCCCATCTATACTGAAGGGGTAATTAGCTCAGTTTTTGGAAGTCATCACACTAGAATCTTCTTTTTATTCTTTCTCCCTAAGCATCCATCAAAGAAGAGAAAGCAGCAGCTCTCAAGCATCAAAAAGACCCTTGAATCACATGCTGTTGGTATCAGGATTGCCAGGGCTACACACTTCACCTCTCTGCCTCAGTGGGAAAAGTTAGTCCTTCCAATCCTTGTTACATGTTGAGGAACACAGTACAATACCTCAACTTCACTGTCCTCAGCATTTTGCAAATCCTTTTCACTAAATCCAGTCAAATCCATGATAGATTCACAGCTGAATCTGACAATGAAATTTGTAAAAATACTTTTGAACAATCTAAGATCTTTGCTTATTCTGTCAGCATTTCATAGTGATATTCAACAATCAGTACTAAAAGATTTAGCTGGCACAGACCACTGTAATGCTGATCGTCTCATCACTACTCAGGCTTCTTTCTCTACTGATTTTTGTGGGGATCTAACTTTTCAGTCTTACAAGAGTGTTGCTTAGATTCCCACATTTGGGAATGGTCATACAAAACAGTGTTCTCAAGTGTATACAGCATTTCATAGACAGTTCAGAAATCAAATGAAGTGCACAAATATGAGAGAATGTCTATGTGACTATAAACCTACTGTCAATTTACCATTTCTTTGGTTCAGTAATAGTAACACAGTTCAGAATGTGATCCCAAAGAGTGCTGAAAAACTTAAACAAAACAACTTACATTTTTATCATCCATGAGTATTCTAAACCATATCTATGAAACCCCCTGCAAGACATGCCAATGCAGTTATGTAGTACAGGGTGTAGACAGAAACATAGAAAAGTCTGCAAGCACATGCATGCTTGGATCACCAATCTCTCTATGCAGACTCACAAAATGCTGGAATTTGTTTCTGCTCTAGAAGTTTCTATGCAAAAGAAGCCATCTGGCTTGTTTTTCAGTTTCTGTTAAAAAGATCATCTGTGTACACAGAGGAAACACATATACTGCACACACACATTGTTTGGCATAAAAGACAAATGGTTTGTGATTGATGGCTGATTGTTCTGTTCCAAGAGCCAAGACACCAAAAGAAGTCTGAAGGGCTCTCAGGAAAAATGAAAAGCTCCCTAACTTTAAATAAATAAATAAACACACACAAGACGTTTACATGTGACATTTCTATACTTACTTTCATATTATAACTATTCCAGGAATAAAAGTTATCCCTGTACAGTACTGTGTCATAAATGTAGCACAGACAACTTTATTCATGGTGACTCTGAGAACGATCTATTTCAACTCCTCACTTTGTGCATATTAAAAATGTTAAAAGTGCCTGAAGCACAATTTGCTGCATTCTAGTGAAATTGTTGTTCTCACTTCAATTTTATTACCTTCATAGGCACACTTACTAAGTGCTTCCATTCATAAATTGCATTTTAATAACCCACCTAATTGCCTCCTTTTCCCCAGGCAGATAAGCTTTTAAAAGGACTGCATCTTTGGTATCTTCTTTGGTATCTACTTGCAAAATTCAGCTGAGTTCTGTAAATGTTTCTATTTCTTCCTGCAAAAGGTGGCTGAAAGAGGGTAAGAGAAAAACTGAATATGGTCTGAGGAGTCTGAGTAAGTGAAATTCCAACTGAAGCAAGGCACAGAGCTCTATCAACTTCACTATAGCCACTTCTTGAAGTGTGACAAAACTTGCCTGTAAAATCAACATTTGATTAAAATGATTAGTTACAATTAAAAAACCACTACCCCAGGCTGGATTAAAAAACTGTTGATTTACTGCATTAGAAACAGCTGAGGAGGGTGAGAGGGGGGAAGTTTTTCTTATTTTAAAAAAAGTCACCCTTTAATTGGATTTTGGATATGAAGTCATTGCTTAGGAAGGGTGCATCAGAAGACTCTCAAATATCAGTATAGGAGAAGGACAGTGGTGTAGCAATGCTTTTGGTTTAAACACAGATTCATTCCTATTTTTAGTGCTCAGCAGACTACTGAAAACAGTTCCTGCTGCTCACTGAAAATACAAGAAAAAGTTCTCAATACCATAACTTTATAGTGTTTACCACCTGATAATGGATCATTGTCTATCTTTATCCTTGCCAAGCCCTGAAGATGTGTAGAGAAAAAAAAAATATAAATTTTTAATACCCAAGAGATGTAGTACACTGCTGGTTTTATTATCCTCTGGCATCAGCCCTTAGAAACAGCTGGAAGCCTCACTGGCTGCCTTCTCTGTAGCCCTCCCAGGCTGTGTATACACACAGCTCTCTGATGAGATTGCTACACCGAGTTTGCCACCCCTGACCTGAGGCTATGATGCAGCAATCAATCTGAGAGAGAAGAAAGAAGGACAAAAAGTTAGAGTTCTCAAATTTGTATGCTCTGTGCAATATAAAAATGCTCAATACCATATTCTAAGAAAAATACACTGGCACTGATATTATGTGTGATTACAAATAATTTCCAATAATTTCTAGCATTTACACCATGTACACATCGTATAAGCTTTATTATGATTAAGCTAGAGAACAGCATACTACAAAAGCTGCTCCTTGCCAAATGGGGTTGCTTCTACACATGCACAGAATAGCTTTTCTGTTCTCTAATATCAGGACATTATACAGACAAAACCTTTTCAGCATACATTCATCAGTATATGTCCAAGAAAAGCAAACCAGTATGCCAAAACAGAATCAACAAAACCAAGATGAGAAAGCTTTTTTCAAGGGCTCAGAAACAGAATTTTTAAAAAAAATAATGAAATAAGATAGTACAATTTATTACAGTTCTCATCCAGAGTCAATTCTCTTCTGTGCAAAAATCCAGTGCACTGAAAACCCTGAAAGCATCCAACTCCACATTATATGGAGTGAAAATACACACCTATGAAGAGTTCCTAGCAGACACAATGAAGTCATAGTTCTGCAATTTTTGGCATTTTTGAAGTAGATTCAATGAAGTAATCATATATATTTTTTTCACTTTCACCAACTCATAGAATACTAGACTTGAAACTGCCTAAGGTGAGAGGATCAATCTAAGGGTTGTATTTAACAGGGAAGAAAAAAGAAAAGAATAAAAAATCCAATATATTCTATGGTATTTTTGTGAAGAAAGCTTTGCCATATGTCATGGCAAAGTCTGCAAGGTGGCTAAAGTTTTTATTGATAAACTGACAACTTAACATTCTGCACAATGGCCAGGTCCTTAGTGATAGGTTGACTATTTCTAAGATTTACTTGGAAGTATGGGGGAAAGAATTTGCCCATTTACAATCAACCTCAGAAATTCTGATACTGCATTTAGGTTCCCCCCCCTTTTTTAAGCTTGATTAGAAAGAAAAAATAATTTTTAATGCTTTTCTGAGGGATTTTTAAAAAGACAGTTTTTAAAAAAAAAATCTAACATTAAAGCTATTTGTTAGAGTTTTCAGAAAAAGGGGCAGAAGAGATGACTTCAAAAGAACCTTTAGAAGTGAAATCTCAACACTTTTCACTACAACTGTAATACACTCCGGTGACACCAATGAATCCAAAGTAGCAGTCAATGCAATCTTGTTTGTTTGAATTCAGAAGACGTGTTTCATGTGCTTGATTCCATATGTTTTGAAGAAAACCATGATGATCAATGCCCAGAGTCCTAAAATAAATCCTCCAGGAGGATGCCAGTCCTTTTGTTTTGGTTTCTGAAAAAAAAAGAAAAAAAGAAAAAGATAAAAACAAAGAAAAGGTAAAAACAACATGTACTTAGTCCTCACATGTAAGTAGCATTGCATTTATCAAGTGAAAAAAAAATAAAAATCTTTGCAGTAGCAAAAAATACCAGTAAGCTTTATTTCTTCATGAAGTAGAAGCATCTTTCTTTTTGATATGGGATGGGATGTGAGCTGCCACTCCAGCACACAAGTACCACAAAAAGGCCACTAGAACTGTGCCCAAGACACCACTTTGGTGGTGAGTAACCGTGTTGTTCGACATGTTCAAACTAATTCTTTTGGACAGAGTATCTCAGACCTAGTCTCATTTTATTAGAAAAGAAAAATGCTGCAACTATGAAAGGTACTTCAACAAGTGCAAATGTGAAAGAGAAAAGATGGTGTTGGTTTTCCACTACCCAGAATGTTTTCTGCCTCTCCTTTTGTACTCAGAATTACATGGATAAACAGATATGTAACCACATAAGGAACTAAGATTCATTATTACAGGAATAACATAAAACAAAATAGGATTCTTTTACATGTCAATCAGATTTCCCAGGGGCCTCATTGAATCTAACTGCCTAGCCTTAATGTAGAAATATCTTGTGCAATTCAAATACCTGTCCCTTCAACATGTATTTCATCTTCAGTAAAAAGCAGAATGCTTCAGTCTGTTAAGGCTTTTTTTGTCTCCCACTTAGCAGTAAGACAAGATAAAACTTGTCTGTCCCCTTCCTCCTATTTAAAAAAAACTTCAGATACTCTATATTCAGCAAGAAATGGACTGAAGAAGGTAAGAGCTGCTATGCAGCCCAAGAGCTGTCTCTGAGGCTAATAATGAGGTGAAGCTATATGAATGCAAAATTTTAGCTATGAATCTCATTTTAAAAAAATACCAGAATTACAGTGTAACTCAGTCCTGCATACCTGTGCCTACTCCTGCCCTCAGCAGGTGTGTTTTAGAGATCTCCTAGGCAGATGGAGATTATTTACTATTATAATAATAAATACTGAAGTGCTTGCTGAGCTTTTTATTCTTGGCTTGCTGAAAGATTTGCACTCTTTTGTCCTTGTATAGAATAAGACACAAGGGGCACAGAATTTTGGTTTTGTTGCATTTAAGTCAAATTTTAAATTCTCTTTCTGCCCTGTGAATAACAACTACAAAAGATGGCACCATCTCAATTTCTGCATGAATCTGGGTACAGAATCTTCTTGTTCCTCACTGAATGTACCAGGTGGCTGGTGAACTTGAATGCAATAAGGAACAGTTTGCAGCATCTGTTCTTTCAAAACAGCTTTCCTACCAACAAGAAAACAATGTTTGATGATTGCTCAGCTCCCATTTTCTAAGCTCTGTAGTTTTAGCTTCAGTATTTTTCTTTAAGTACCACACTTGTAATTAAAATGTATAACAAATAGCCATCCCACCTGAGACACCCCGAGAACTTGGCCCTCTGTAATATTAATGATTTTTCCTGATGCAGGAATCAGAGAACCAGCATTGTAATTCACATCAATAACAAAACCAAAGATAACATGCAGAGATGGTGTCTATATGCACAAACCACTTCATTTCCTAAGAAGCACTCATTGGCTCCAGTGTATGTGCTGTTGGTAATCTGCCACCTCATTGATACTTGCAACCACACATCTCCACAGAAGCATCTCAGAAAATCAACTCTGAGTGTTCAAAAAGGCTGCCAGCCTTTCACACCTCCCTTCTGACAGTAACAGCACGCGACACTTCTCCACAAAAAGGAACTTTCTTGTTTAAATCCTCCTAATTAACCCCTAACTTCGTATGCATATTGCAGAGCCTTTTTCATCAATCTCTTTGTACTATCAATCTTTCTTTTCTTGGATCTCAGACAAATTCCTTACCACAAAGTGGCACCTGACCCTTCTAGACAAATTACTTCAATTTGCAGTCAGTGACACTAAAAGCCTCTATCCTATTTTGTACAGAACACGTAATTTAATTTCTGTAAAGAATTTATATGAATAAATATTTATAAGGTGATCTATGAGTATGGTTTTACATTCTGTCATGTCGCATGCTGAAGCCTTCATGGAATTCTGCAAGCAAACGGATGCCAGAGCAGCAGTGGCTTTGTGCTGGGAAATCAAGGACATACATATCATCAGGTTAAAGCCATGGGATGCAATGTAAAAATGAGGATAAAAAAGGCATGACACAAAAAAAAGACGTGAGACTATACAAGTGCTACAGGCTTTGTAATCTTAAATATAAAAATTATCTTAATAAGAATGATTTATAGACCCAGAAACTGAAATCTACACATAAATATCAATCCACAATAGAAGGGTGAAGAAATGAAGCTCTATTGTACATATGTAAGTCAACAGCAAGGTTAATTGAGCACAAAATTATACTGAAATATGCCAGGATTTTCCACTAGGGGCATACAGACATTAAAACCTAAAAGGGGACTACACAGGGACTACAGTCCCCCTAAAAGAGACTGAAAGCATTTATCCAATGAACATTGCCTAGTTAGGGTCCTATTCCAAAAAATCTCTGTAAAAGCCAGGCAATTTTTGAAAGTCAGGCAGAAGTGAGAAAATGCTAAATGGATTTTTAAAAACTCCCAACATTAAGTTGCAGTATTTCAGTTTACAATTCATTATGTATCGTTATTATGCCTAAAGTGATGTGAAAATGTGTACTGTTATAAGCCACAGATTGGCTGCAACACTTACAAATTATGCACAACTTTCTCATATTTAGGAGTGACCCAGAGGAGCCAAGGCAGTAGTAGCTCTTTGGGCTCAAGTTACTCTGAATTTCACTGTTGCAGTTCCCACCAAAGCACTCAGTGTGCTGACCACTGCTGATGTGTTTAGATTTTGTCACCTGCACCACAACACCATCCCACAATAAATGCCCTCTTTATCCCTACAATAATAGCAGTAACACATAGGTGAAACGCACACATAAAATGGTACACTATGTCACGAGCAAATACATTTAGCAGCTTAAGGGCCAGTCATTACTGAGTTGCTGGAGATTCCAAATTAAAAAGGTAGCTAAGCAACAGCAAGCCTCCTCCTGTGAACAGTTTTCTGTTGTACACTCTCTAGTTCTAGGAGACTCATTATCTGTGGAACTTAAAAACAGTTAACAGAGAGCTGCTTCAAGTACTGTAATTAAGAAGAGGATAAAACAGTGTATTTTCAAACTGCATGGGTCTGTAGGGACTCAAATGCAAAGTATCCAAGACTTTCTATGAAGGTGTTTTATAAAACATGCAATACTTGTTATTCCAATTAAATTAGTCTTATGCAAAAATATAATAAAAAAGTATTAATGCTAAAGCGGTAATTAGATTAAAAATTACTTTTAAATGTCACATCAGAACAGAAGGAAGATATTAAAATCTCATGTTTTCACATGGAAAAAATTGTGTTAAATATCATTATAATGCAACCCTCCAAGTCCTCTGCCAATAGAACTCCACTTGCCTTAGTGTCCTCAATAAGGACAAAAACACTGGACGTACAGAATGGTTTGGGTTAACCTCGGAATCCACACTGGGATTCTAAGAGGAGAGAAAGCAGTGTACTTAGTATTATAGTCAGGAATGTAGTCATTACCAAATGGAAAAGGGATATGTAAATTCTTCAGTTTCTTTCAACATCTTATTCCAAACAGGGCTTTAAGAAAGTGGGCAAAACCTTAAGAATGAACATGCACATCATCGTTGCTATCAATGCTCCCCGACCCGAGGCAGCTGGGGTGTGTTTTTACTGTTAGTGCACAATATCCATATGTAATTGCACACAACCAAAATATTAGAAATGCTGTGTGTGTCCTAACAAGTCCATTATAATGGCATTTACTGTATTTCAAATTAATCCCTGCTTGATTTTCTAGCAGAGTTTCAGTGGCTAAGTGTCCCAGACCCAGTTTTGGCTGACTTAGTCTCACACATGAGGGAGAAAACATCACGCAGGACTCTGAAGTTCCCTTGCATTTAACATCAGCTACAGCACCAAAGGGAAATCCTGTGCAGACCCCTCTGTGTTCTCCCCTTCTGCTACTCTTGGGGGCCAGTAAGGACTCACAGGGAAGTGAAGTATGCCTGCTGGTTGTCTATACAGTGCTCATCGTCATTATTAGACCACTGTGGTGAATTTTATGTATTTTGGGGTGTAAATTTACAAGCTGTCCTCTTGATCACTCTCCACTTAAATGAACACTTCAATTTCTCCCATTGCAATACTAAAGGTTTTCTTTCTTGTTTCTCAAAATACCCATTTTTTGTTAGGGTCTGTGTCAAAGACCAGTATTGAAATCTCAAAAAAGAAAGCTCCACTTTTCAAAATAGGTCAATCTCAGATTCTTGTCTCGGAAAAAAACACTGATCTCAAACTGAAGGACAAGGAAACTACTTGTAAAAGCCAGATTCAGCTATGCAGTGCTCTGTGGCAATAGCACATTATCTATTTCCTAGAGGCACTCTGTAGGAATTCTGTTACTCTCAATTTAAAATTTCAAACTGGGTAATCCTCTCATTTCTTATGACAAAGCACACAACAAAGTCTCATTTCAGAGTGAATTTATATGTATCACAAGCAAATCACAAGCATTAAGTCCTCAGAGCTTTCAGTGGAAGCATGCACTTACAATTTGTCAGTTAGTCTTGATTTTTGGGTCTTTATGGGGGAGTGAGGGGTGGGGAAATATAATAACTCCAGCCATCTAGTAATAGTTTAATCCTCTTTTGTGCCCACAGCAAGATTAAAGTCATAAGAGAACTCCAACATAAACAGTGCCTGTTAATCTGCAAAAAAATTTAAAGTACTTTTGTCTAATCTCCCAGTTTGTATTTATTAACCAGAGTGCCACAATTACTGATGTTGCCAATATTAACAAAATAATTAAGAAAATTCACTCATCAACAACAAAAAATCATGAAGGATACAGGAAAGAACAGCAGTTAAAATAAATTAACATATCAATGCCAACAACTGCACTTTAAATATTTACTTTGAAAACTGTGTAATCACCATAATATAAACCACAATAAAGCCATCATAGCTTTAGTTTTTCATTTCCTTCTAGAATATGCAATCTATATGGGCTTTTTAGAAATGAACTTCTACTTTAAAAATGGCTGTTCACTTACTATTCCCTACTTTAAGCATTATGCCTCAGCATTACATAGCACTTTAAAGTGCTCTTAGTGGTTTTACAATTACTCATTAATCTTCCAACCTGTGACACAATACATGATATACTTCTTCTAATCAAAAGGAGCTTTCCCAGCACCTGGGACCCAGGGCCATTTAATTCCCAGACAAGGCAGTGCTCAGATGAATGATGCCCACCTGGCAAACACAATAGGGATTGTACCAGGGGGCCTTCAAACCACAGCTCCTGATTTCCTACATCCCAAGGCAGCACATGCAGCTCTGGACTGGCATCAGCAACCCCTCAAATCTGTCTTTAATAGACCATCACCACAGAGGTCTCACCTCTACTGAGGCTCCAAGGGTGAGCTCTTGCTCAGCTCTCAGCAAGTTACATTATGGACCTCATGTATGCTTTAGGGTGGAGATGAAAGAAGTCCCAATATAAAGTTGCACCAAAAAAAAAAAAAAAAAAAGCAAATTGGTTTTTATGTTTTCATCAAATTCATACTCTCAGAGGAAGCCACGATATGACTTTTCACAAAAGGGCACCTAAAGTCCACAGCAAATATGTGAATTCCATTTGCAAACAAAAAGCTTTGTGCCAAATGAAGCATGTAAAACTAGAGGATGAGCAGCTTAATTAAGTAGACTCAGTATTGTAAACTTGACCACTACTACTTTGAGAAGCATCCGTCTATTTTTATGTGTTTGTATTTAAATAATTTAAACAAGAATAAAAGGCATTCAATATACAGAGCTCTGCCATAAATGCAAAGAAACTTCTCAAGGTCCTTACAATAAAGGGGGTCAGAAAACAACCAAAATACTCTCTAGCAAGACATACTTCAGTGAGGAGGACCTCCAAAAATCATCACATATAAAAGCAACCCACCTGCTGCTATACCCATGCTTCAGGTTAAGCAGACAAACATCAGCTGCAAAGAACAAAAGGGGTGAAAAGGGTGCACAAAGACTACTATAGTGGGCAAAGTTATTTTGTATTCACAAAAATACAATCTTAGAAACAGGGCCAAGCTATTCTTAGAATGCTGTTTTTCCAAGCAGCACACACAGCTCACTTTTTCCCGGGAAAATATTACCTCCAAGTCTTCTACAGAGCAAATCTTGTCCATACAAATACAATGTCACATTGCCAGCAGCAGCAAGGCCACAACCAACCTCTAAGTTCTGCAGAGATGAGGCAATATGAGCATGTCTGGCTCCTACCTGTGTTATTCTGGAATGATAACTTCAAGGACCAGCACAACCTTTCTATGGAGCACAGCACTCCCACCTCTTCCTTGGAAATCTTGGATTTCCCATAGAGTCTCTCTGGACCACAAGGCGAGCCCATTCAACTGCTTTTAAATCAACATGCTCTGAGGCAGGTATTCTTCTTAATCTTGTACAATTAATTGTATACCTTAGAACTTCCACTATGAAGTATAATTTTGATCATCCAAATTCAAACAAAGTGTTTCTGTTTATATGAAGAAGCCTTGATGTTCATAAATTATTATGCTATTCCTTTCAAAGCAGTAGTGATGCTTCTAACCACACAGTTTCTTCTGGATATCTCACGTGTATCTGTTTATTTGTTTCCAGGAGGTAGGCTGTATTAACAACAGATGTTAGACAACATTAGATCTTTTACTCAATATGCTGTATTGACTACAATATCTAATAAAGGTCTCAACAGCTACATTGTAAGAAATCAGAATCCAAATAAATATTCCTTATTCAAGTGCATGTTACTTCTCATTTTTAAAATCTCTGGGCTCTCTAGTTCTCCTTTGCCCAGAGCTGTGTGCTACATTTATGCTTTGTACCTCCAGTTTGCACAACTCAAAACAGAGGCAAGCATTAAAAAGTAGACGGATGGATAAGCAGGGCAGAGGCAAAAAGTGCCTGAACATTTATATGAGCACGATCAAATATGGCTGTGTTTTTATTGGAAAACATTTTCATGTTTCAGTGACAAACCAATGTATTACAGCTGGTGACAGATCTCTCTGTTCCTAACCACCACCCAGCTTTTCTTTTTTCTGTTACCTTTGGTATGTCAAAGAACAAGGAGTCACAGAAAGCAGATCCATTCCTGCAAAGGATTTTTACAGGCAGCTGCCAAATGGCAGATTTATGGTACCATAAATGTTCAAGGTTCCCACGTGACATTTGCATGACACCAGGTTCTTCACTCAAATGGCACATGGGGCTCAACAAAGACCATCTTTTCTGGAACAATGAATGAGTGTAGCTGAGCAAACACCCCTCCAGACTACCAGATGTAATACATACAGTATTGACATCTTTCTGAAAGGCTAAACCTTCAAAAGGACAAAACCACAGACGGTCTTACCTAGTGGTAAACCAGTTGCACCTTTCCTGCCTACCATCTAAACTAACCACAAGTTACTGCCCTACTGATTTCTCATGGTCACTCTGTTCCTTTTAAGAACCACTCTTCATCTGTTTGTCAGCCATGTATTGGGAGATGCTCTTTTGTGTTAAGCACTCCCTCCTGAAAATATGTGATCACTAAGTCACAGAGCTCCACCACTGGAGCTGAGCTTCTCCAGGAGCCACAGGAATCATCGGTCAGTGCACAGAGCTCTCACCCTGGGGTGGAGATGAGAGAGCTGACTTTGGCAGGGTCACATACACCATGCCAGAAAGCCAGTCACTACAGAAGTACTGCTTGCACAAAGCTGGATCACAACCTCATGCAAATAAATTGGCCAGGAAGGACAAAGCAGGATGCTGTCTTGTCTGCTCAACAGCATGGACACAACACCTCCGTTACTGGAGCCTTCATTCATTTACCCCTTCCATTCACTCTTCAAATGGAAATGATTTCATCAAATTCCAACCCTCTGAATTATTTAGGAAAACAATTCTAGACAGAGCAGTAGAGAGCAGCCTGCCAATATCTCTATCTTTGGCCATTCATCAGTCCTGTCAAGAGCTTGTGAGTTACATTGCCATGCTCCTCACAGTATGTTACTGAAGAGTAAACAAAAAATAATTAACACAAAAAAGGCACCAATAACACCTCACTAAGTTTACATGGCTAAGGGGGTTAAACGGGTGAAGGTACTTGGAGTTAACAGTGCCTTCACCTGAGAAAAACTGTTCAGAAAGGTATCTGTCAAACTAAGATTGATAATGTTTATATTTTTCCTTATCAATGTGAGCTTATTGGTAACAGCTACTCTTTATGCTGCATAAGCTCAAGAAATATAGTAGATAGAAGAAAAAAACCTAGCAGAACTGTAACTGCTAATTTTATTGCTCACTGAAATACCATTTAAATAAACACTGCCTATCAGAGAAGCTTTCATGTATAAACAATAAGAAAGTAATAATTAATAAAAGCTACAGTAGGTTATGTGAGAAATGAAAATGTTACAGAACATCAAACTGACACCAGAAAACAGAATTAAATCTTGCATCTCGGACAGCCCACTATAACATACTTCAGTAACCTGCCTTGAACAGAAAGGTCCTGATTCTTCATATATGACAAGTAACACAAACTAAGTCAATAATTTAGTCGTGCACTCAGATTACAGTTGTTTTTACTAATGTTGTTTCTACACCCAGTGCGATCAGTAATAAGCAATAAAAAAAGGATGTAACAGCTTCCCTTTCCTTTGCCTCCACTCTACCCACACATCCATGCATGCACTTGGCTTCCTTTTATTGCTGGCATTACTATGCCAACAACACAAACATAAAACACCATAAACCTATCAATTGGAGAACTAATATAACTAATGGATACTGGCCCTCCTATACAGGTCTTGTCTCACAAAATCTACACAACCGTGTTGTACTTTTAGTTGAGTAATTCCCATTCACAGTTTTGGGGAGGAGGAGAAAGAGCAAAGACTACTCAAAGGCTCAGGCTAAAAGAAACTGAAAGTGGGTCTTGACAGAAAGCATTCAGCCGCATGAGGAAAAGTCATAAAGGAAAATACACCCACTTAGGAGCATTGCTTACTTTCACGTTTGCCACTAAGTCTCATCCCAAATGTGAGGTTTGTTCCACCAAAGACGACTCACAGAATGGCAAAACTGATCACCAAAATGAAAGCAACTCTGGGACCATATTTCTTCTGGTAAATACTGTATTTATTAAAAGACAAATGTGATTTATCTTACCAGTAAGAGGGGATGCTGTATCAGTTTTCCTTTAATCAGGAAAATCCTAAAACTTGCTTTAGGTCAAGCATAATTTTTAAACTACTACCCCAGCACTCTATAGGCTGCTACAACATAAAGAAGATTTTAATTTTTTTTATCATTAAAGATTAACAAAATAAAAGTAGCAGTAGTTCTTTATTACTTGATATTTTCAGCTTTTAATTTATATTAAAATACAAATAAAGTTATTAAGTGACTGTTTTTTTCCATGTAGACTTTTACTGCTACTGTTTACTATAATAATAATGAAGATGATAGTCTCTACAGCCCCAAAATTCTACTGCTAGGAATTATGTTTTCTCTCTAAGGTCTTTGTACTATAATTGTCTTCATGTAATATTGATATTTGATACTTGGAAGTAATTAAGAATTGGGGAACCATTCTTAAGATACTCTTCTAATCCATTAGGCAAATTTTCTCACTATGATATGAAAATTTTCATCTACTTAATTAGCACACCTACTTCTTCTGAGCCTAAGTGCACCTAAACTATGTTTTATGATAGCCCAAGGAAAAAAAAGAAACCACAACACATCAATTATGCCTCCACTCAGTTGTACAACTATTTTAAAATGTGTGAACAGTTAAGACAAAATTGAAAAATTACCTTAATAGGCTTTTGACACTTCCCTGCTTAAGCAAAAATTAATTCTAACTCCCCATTTTTATGCAAAGCCTTTATAATTTCTCTAATCTCAAGTTCCCGTGAGAAAGAGCACAATACTTTCAAGTACAAGAGTGTGAGGCTTGGCATCTTCCCTGTTTAGTTATGCAGTTTATTTGATGGAAGTCTAAACCACTAAGCCTCCCTTTGTGCTTAATATAAGCCTCCCTCAGTGGAAATACAAGTTAATTTGAGTAAAATGAAGTTTTGGGAAGAATGCATTCTCTTGCACAGAAATAGTCACTAAAGCAGAGCTTTTTTAAATGCAGCATCTGCTTCCTGAATTGCTTTAAAACCTGTAATAAAAATAAACTTAAAAGTAGCAAAATTTTTAAAAGGTACTTTCAAATGTGAGACCTCATAAACATAAAAGCAGCCTAATGGATTAATCTATTTATCTTACTGTATGCTTTTCAGTTTCATCTTGCATCATACATGTAGACACTCTATCATTGTAAAGAATCAGCATGTTCCAGGAGCAAGACATTTTGCATCTTATTTTATTAATGGTGACTATTATTAAAACCTACTGCTTATGTTACAAAAGTAAATCAGTTGTATCGCTGGTATATGCTTCCAAATACAGTAAGGTGTGTGGATCACACACTAAATCCACAGAGTTATTTCATACATTTATTTTCCCTCAACTATATTTGAAATATTTGTACATCAGATATTATGCCACAGCAGCACATAGTGTATTATGATGCCTGCAAACCTATTAAGGTCACAGAAAGCTTGTGCATATACTTAGTCTATTCCCATGAGAGGCAGAGGTATATTATTTGCATACCATTATGCACTGAAAACCTATTCAGTTATCCCCACTGGAGACAACTCACCACAGTGACCTAAATAGTATTCACTTTTCCAATATTTGAAGGAACAGGAAATAAATGGGACCCAGTGCAGACAAATGCAAAAAGACTCAGAACATCTAAGAATGTAGGGTCATAAATGACTAATGTAAATGAATGCAGATCAGTGTATCACAAAATCTCATCAAAATTGAAGAATGATGAAAAAAGTGAACTATATGCTTCATATACAATGTTGAGAGTGAAAATGGATGGAGAGATAACTTCAGTAAAAAAGCTCTGACATTAGCCAAGCTTATGAACATGAAAGCGAGCAAAGAGCCTCTAATCACAGAAGTCACTTTAAAATATCCTCCTTACACTTGCAGCAACCACAACAGTTCTAGTATCAGCTGTCCAAAACAAAGTAAATATTGATTTTTACCTACAGCACTGTGCAACAATTCATGTGGTGTTAGCAATTGAGACCTGTGGGACATGTACATATTGCTTCTTCAATAACAGCTGTAATATTTTGCTTACTTTCTGAATTATGTACATGTTCTAACACGTGGTAATTGTCTTCCTCATTTATATTCTCCCCATAATTACAGTATTTTGATTTAACATATACCAGCCTCAACTCACTCCCTTTTTGTAGTCATCCTTCCTAATTTCAACATAGCCACAAAGAAGGGACAATATGATGTATTTATGTATTCCCTGCAGAAAATGAGAAGAGATTAAGGTAAGAGTCTTTTATGGCCTCAGTCTGCAAATCAGTCTCTGTTAACCTGGTTTTGCTTTTTGCCAACATGCTATGTGAAGTTTACTTTAGCTGAAAGCATTTTCAAACCTGTCTCTTTCTGTAAAGCTCTGAGCATAGCTACAGCACAACAGAAACAGTAACCACAGTCTTAAGATCACAGTTGTGAACAGTTTGTAAAGCACAAGAGAGGGGTGATCATGACACAATCAAGTCTAAAGCCAAAATAAAGACACAGAAATATCAACAGTGCATACTGAAAAGTTTGTGAGTACAGAATTTTCATTCAGCTGTAAAAAAGAAAAGCACAAGTAACTTTTTTTAATATAAGATAGAGTTCAGTTATACAGCTACGACTGACCCTTCAAATGCAGTTATATGAAGTTCAGATGAGTAAACCACAAAGATCCACAGCACTCTAAAAAGCCTGACTTGTTGCAGTCACTTCCTGAACCTCTTTCTTCATTTTAGATACTGCTTATTAAAAAGAAACTATTACAGGAATTACCGCCTAAAAAAAGCTGCAAATCCAACATGGCACCTCTAACAATTACAGCTACTATAGAGCCAGGGATCCTCAGATATTTTTAACAGTATATCTGACAATTCTATGAGCTGGTGAGTATGAAACTCATGTCTCATAATCCACAAAATGGATGGTGCTACTTTCACATATAACCCCTCATATTAGCAGTATTCTCAAGGGCAAACTGAGCACTCTGATGATACGCACAGAAGCCTTAAATTTATTTCCATTTTAACTTTCCAGAGTAACAATTATTTTCACTCTCTCTTGCACCCTCATGAGAAATATAAACATAATTTTTCAGGGAATATACATGCACTATCAGTTTTGGCTCATACTAGCCATTCTAGTTGGCTTTAGAAATTCTGCAGTTACATAGCTGGCCAGGCTGAAAAATGCCCTCTTTTTTTTTTTTTCCTTTTTTTTTCCTGTAAGCTGTACTTTTAGCTCACTGCTGTGCTTAATGAGCACAGTACTCAAATGTGGGGGAGAGTGGAGGGTGGCCACGTCAGGGGCAGCCCCCAGCTAAATTACTCCAAGCTGCCAGTCGAATTCATCTCCCATCCTGTGCCAAAAAAAAAAAGAAGATACAATGCCAATCTTTAAATGTAAGGGTTTTCATACGTCAGTGAAAGAGAAAAAAGACACGACCTGAGAAAACTGAGCAGTTCCAATGCTATACTTCTCTGTCCAAACTGCAGGATCTGTACAGCCTAAAATTATAATTTTAAAAACACTGCATCAATTGCATCTAAATTTCCACTACTGTGTCTCTCTGCAGAGGTGACCATCCTCAAGGGAGAGCATGATCTAGGGGTTATCTTCACCTTGCTGAGTGTCACTTCTGTGAAGAGGTGATAAATTCCCATTCCAAGATGTGACAGCAGAGGCTGGACCCTTCTGAAACTCAGACAAGCTAATAATGTACATGCACATCACACAGAACATCTTAAGAACCGAGTTGGGTAATAGGAAAAAAATAATTCTATTAGTTTTAAAATATATTTCAGTTTCATTTTTTAAAAAATGCAAAAAAAAAGGAGGTAAAGTTACATGCTTTAATGCATAAGCAGGGGAGAAAAGATAAACTGTGTGTGCAACACTTTCAGCAAGAAAAAGCTACTATCCTCCATGTCCAATATCTCTGGGCAGCTGGAACAGTCCATGGCAAAGTTTCCCCCCCTTGGCTTACAGAAAAATGTTCAGTCTGGTATTTCTAGTAGGAAACAGTTAAAAATAAAATGCCATAACTTTCAATGCATTTAGTTATTCAATTCATTTTATTCAGCTATAAGTGGAAGAATTTAACACTACATTCCTTTCCCCTGTAATGCTTGGTCAGAAAAAAAAACCAGTCAGGACTCCTTTCTGGCTCTGCCGACCAGTGGTGCATGCAAACAATAGAAGAGTTCCCTATGCATGAATATTTCTGTACTCTATCCTTACAGAAACTGGGTTCTTCATAGTTACTGCTAAAGTTTTAAGACTGGGGAGGCAGCAGTTGAAAGAAAAATAATTGCAAGATACTTTTCTTTATTGTATATTGAAGACTAAGAGAAGAGCTTCCATCTAATATTTCAAGTTACCAAAGGGGCAAAGAAGCAGAACCTTTGCTGGGTTTGAGAAACAGTAAAATAATGATACTGGATAGGCATAGAGTGATCACCCACAACAGTTCTTTACAGGAAGATAGAAGAAAAGAGACTGTTTTACTAGGTCTCTGCTTCCAGAGGGTTTCCTTCATGCTCCAATGAAAAATCTAATAAAAAAAAAAAGCAACTGTGCCTTCTCTGTAAAAACACATCATCACTAACTTATGCTCTATCCAGATGATTGTATTCTTTGATCAGAAACAATTGATGAGAAAAAACAACAGCAAATGAAAAAAAATAGTTTAAATAGTTTTTACAAAGCACATGCTACACTCAGAAATATGCTCTACTTCAGCAACGTTAAGACTTTATGAGATTTCATTAGGCTAACACTTCTGAATAACAGAGACAACCTTATTGCTTGTGTGAACTACCAGCTTAGGTATGAGGATGCTGAATACCATCACTGACTCTATCAGTTCACTAGACAAAAAAAAGCATGAAAATGTTTCTGACAATGTTTTGCCACTAAGAGATCTGTAGTGGCTACAACCACCTCAAGAATCTGTGATTTCCTGGAGTGAGTCTGAGAAATGGGGCTATTCCACTCTTAATTTTTTATAGAAACCAGTAATATAAAAATAATTAAGCACTCATCTGCCAGATTTAAAGGTACACATTGCATACATTACATGACTCATACACCCAGCAAGTCTGTGGTACTCACAACACCTCTTAAATGAACCTTAATATTAGAAGAACTGCTAGGGAATGAACTTGAAAGCACCTATTTGCCCTAGGTAACACAGATTGTTGGCAGGTGTGCCTTTGCTGCTCTATGACATATTTAGTTTGGTGTTCAGCAAAACTGTACAATAATAGCTTTTCACAGAAAGTTTGCTTCATTCCTTCTGAGCACATGGTTTTCTGCTAGACAGTATTCATTTTAAAGGAGGCCAAAAATTGTAAATAATCTCTAATTTAGGTAACAATGAGAAAAATTAAATCAACATACTGTACATAACTTAGGGGAAGAAGCAAATTCTTATTTACTAGATAACATCCAGTCGTGATTCCACTTAGAACCACTTCCATTAGAGATATAAAATGCAGACAAAATACTTCTAGGTAATACAATACAGAAAAAACAGAAATAACAGAAAAGCAATTGCAAAAAAAATCAGCTAAACCCCACTCATTTCTAATTCCTATTTGTCCCAAGTGACCTAGAGGAAGAAAGGCTGGTTCAGCAATAGCTGTACAGCACACCTGCGTTCAGTTCTGCACATGAATATAGGCAGAATGCCTGAGCCTCAAAAGGACATCAGTTCAGCTGATGAGGAAGACTATGACAGGTCTCCATGACATGCATCAGAAACAGCTTCTCATCTCTAGTCTGGAGAACACTTGGCAGGACACTGACAGAACAGGCTGTTCTTCTCCATACACTCCAAAACAACCACAAGCAGTGGCAGTGCTAAGGGAAGAACACTGTCTTCAGTGTGGTTGTTGCTCAGAACTGCAGAAGTAAAACCTGACCAGGCAGGTGTCCTAGGAAAGGCTTGCTGTTGGGTAGCCATGTAGTGTACTTTGTTGAAACACAACTGAATGCTAAATTAAGAGTGTTTTCTAATCTTTGATATGAAAAATTCACTTTTCAATCATCCTGAAAACATTCACTTCTGACAAAGAAAAGCATTCTTTTCTGTGCTAACAGATGCAGCAATATTTAGACCTTTTGGTGAAAGGTCATATTTCATCTCTGACATCAGGTAGTTGAATATTATGACCAGAGTTCTAAACAGCAAGCTATGCTTTAAAGTTAACTTTAAACACAGCTACATGAATCGATTTTCAAAGACTGTATAAATAACTGTGTCTAAAACTTTGCACATCCAAAATGACAAATCTAAGTATCACAAGCTGCTTTTGAACCTCTTAGCCTGTAAAGACACTTAAAGTATTTTAAGAATTTTTTTAAATTATCCATAAGCTACAATTAGTGTCAGCATAAAAGAAGTCAAAATCTGGGCTACCACGGTGCTATTCAAAACCTTGCATACTTGAATAAAGTTCTGAACACAACTAATTTTTTTTTTCTAAAATGTGAATAGGAACAAAGACTCCATCATCATGGCAGACGTAGACTGAGAGGAAGAGGCCCCCCTTGAAATGCAGTAACAGCTTTAGGGCAGCTATGAGGTGAGGGGCAGAGCACCAGTGTGATCCTTGAAATTTAAACATGCTTTCAGGACTCTATCAGCATCTGATGGGTTAATTTTCATCTCAAGCATTTCACAAAGATTGTAAGCCACATAAAAGCACTTTCATTTAATGTCTGTGAAAGCATTTAAGTCTGAGAGCTAAAATTGTTGTGTTATAGATAATAAAAAAATACTTCAAAAAAACCCCTATACAACATGGTGTGTTCTATTTTCTTAATACTGTTTCAACAATTCCTGCCAAATGCTGCTAAAGAAAACCTCTCTCAATTAAACCAGCGTGAAACAGGAATAACATCAACAAATGCAATAAACTAACACCCTTCTACTATGTGAGAATGAGATCCTGAGAATGAATAAAAACTAATCTTCAAAGGAAAAGAATTTTATTTTGGGGGCAGCAAACTCATTACAGAAGTACAGAAATTATAGAGGCAAAGACCTTCTTGTGAGCTTTAAAACAGAACTGCTACTCTGCAGTCATCTTTGATGAATATCAGCCTGTCCACCCAGAACTCTGGAGATCCCTGATCCAAATTCTTTCTTAAAATTATTTTAATTTCCCTTATTGGACTGGATTCAGTACACTCAAACTAGATTGGATGTATCAACTCCATAAAGTCCTCTGAGTCTAAACACAGCAAAGCTAATGATACTTATTTCAGCTGCTCAAATGGAATCTGGAACCATACGATCTACATACAGAAGGAAACTCAATATAATTTAACTAAAAAGCACTCCTTCATGATTCCCCGACATGAGAAAACACCTAAGAACTCTTTATCAAGTAAAGGTGCAATGAGTATGTCACATTTTTAATATAATGTGCAATCAGCTCTATAGGCTGCCAGTTGGCTTCCTGAAATACCATTCTGATTTAACAGCACATTAATTTATCTCCTAAATGTTTTACAATGGACTAAAATAAGTATGCAAGTTGATCATGATCTGAATTTGCTGCTTCATTTTGTTTTCAATGATAACATGAAGAGAAATGGCATTTATCCACTCAAATGTACCATTCATCAATAAAACATTCTTCTATCGGTAAGCCCCCTGTAACAGTTCAAGTTACTTTAATATCCTACATTCCAGTTAGTCAAAACATATTAACAAAGTGACATTCAGAGTTTGAGGACTGGCACTGAAGATAGGTATTTTTATTGAAAATACCTAACTGAATTAGAAGGCCAGCAATTAATACCCTTAATGGTAAATGAAAACAATCTTCTCAAAGATTTCTCTTGTTCTTTCACCAGACCTGTTCCAACTAAACACAAGTGTAGAATTAAAGTACTCTCTCCTTTTTCACCTTGTTTTTTGTTTGGGTTTTGGTTGGTTGGTTGGTTGGGATTTGGGTTTTGGGGTTTTTTTTGTGACCTTACCATTCATAATCTATATAACCAACTATACATAAAGAGCCTCATTAAAAAGGCTGTCTTGTGTGGGTATTCCTCTGAAAGCCTAACTTTTGCCATTTTAGAAGTTTATATTCTTTATCACATGTTAAATTAAGAACTCCTACATGTGGTAAAGAAAGAACAACAACAGCCCACACAAAACACACTGATTACCCATGCGGATGAAGCATCATAACACCACAAATACTATTCTGTTTTTACTCATTTTATCGTTCATTTCTTTCTTTTTTCTTAATTGAAAATATACTTGTTCATATAAACTTAACAGGCCCCTTTCAGTCCATGTGCCAGGTGTCAGAGTTTACATACAGTTTACATGATAATCTTAGCAGTGCTCATTCATCAGGACACTGGTACAGGGTACATTTAGCTGATTACATCTCCTTGAGACTCAAAAAGGGCATCACGATCATTCAAAACCAGGGCATGATGCCTGATACAACAGTTAAACAATGGTCATTTTATTGTTTCCCTACATGAAAGGCATTTGCAGTTCTGTTGGGTCTGTTCTGCTGTCTGGTGTGTACCACAGCTCTACATTACCCATAAATTTGTTACAGCAAACAGTAAGAGGACATAAAAACAGATTTTTGCCTTTCCACAGTGTAATATCCTATTGCAATGTAACACACAGTAGCCAAATGAACCCTCTGTGGTTATTACCCACCTAATGTTGTAAAAATATTACTATGACATTTTGTCTGGTCGACCATCTTAAAGGTTAATTCTGTTTCCTATTTGAGATTTTCCTCTAGGTGAGGCATTCTGTGCAGTTTCTATTTACTGATTCCAAACAACCCCCAAACTGTTTCATTGCTCACTCTCACTGTTAAGAACATATTGACTGGCTGCCTGCTCTGCTGTTTAATTCATTTATGCTGAGAGTCAGGCATGAAGACAGAATTTTAAATGTGACATTTGCAGGCTGTTGGGTCATTTGAAGCTCTGACAACACTAGGGAGTTCCTGACATACAAACTGGTCCTGATTTCCAATCTTCCATGTTCTGAACACATCAGAGATTCTTCCCGAAGGTGCAGATTTCAGCCAAAAGTTTTTATATCCCTTGTGTTTACTACTCAGAGAAAAGAACTGTACACTTTAAAGTTTTAAAATAAAGCTTGTTTCCTTTAAGGTAAAACAAGCATTGCCTGCAGCGTGCAACTCAACTGCTATAAAACATTAAGATATTCGGAAAGATCTACAATAGTAATTAATACTATTTTGTTAGCATATATTTTTTTAATTAATACTATTTTGTAAAGATGTTGTAAGCAACTTTGACACTTAGTAGACTTTTATTCATTTCTTTTAATCTTTAAGTGTTCAAACACAGCTGAGTCTGAAACCACAGCTACATCTCTGTCCTGGTTTGGGCCAGGATAAAGATGATTTTCTGTCTTGTACTTTTGCTTTTAGCTAAGTCTCCTGTAAGTAGTGGCACTTGCTGAAATTAACAGCAAGTTTCTCAGACAGTGTGTGCTTCTAGGATTGATAACACCTGACGTTTATAGTTACTGCTAGAGACTGGTATGTAGAGCCAAGGACACTGCTCAGCTCTGAGGAACATTTTACTGTCCAGGAGGATAAAGAGGTCCCACCTGCAGCCTCCTTTGGGGAGGAACGGACAAGATAGATGCCAGAATTGACCAAACAGTATTCCATCCCATATACATCACACTCAGTATAAATTTGAGGCATCACGAGGGCCAAGCCATTGATTTCCTGCTTCCAGCTTCCGGCTGCCTGCCCTTCCTGCCTTTCCTGCTTCCCTTCCTTCACCCAGCATCCTGGAAGGATTCCATCCATTCGCCTGCCTGTGGTCCTGATCCATGCCAGCCCATATCTGTGTGTTCCTGCCTCCAGTTCCTGATTGCTGCCGACTCCAGGAGTCCAGCCTGGACTTTCCCAGGGCTGCCCTGCAGCCTCGGTGGTGACGTGAGAGTTATTGGGGGGAGAGGGGGTGGAACGTGGTATCCATTTTCCTGTATATTTGTATATATTTAGTAATTTTTCCTATTTATCATTACTGTTTCATTAAAGTTGAGTAGTTTAGTTTCCAACCCATAAGTCTCTCTCCCTTATTCTCTCTCCTTTCTTTATCAGGGAGGAGAGAGAGATTAATAGAGAGCGTCTGGTACTCGGTTTAATTGCTGGGCCAGTGTTAAACCGTGACAGATTTATTGGCACCCAACGTGGGGCTCGAACTAATTGGCTCGTGACAATCTCACATTTCCTGTCTGGCTACTTCTACTCTGACCATCATCAAGTCCCAGTTTTCAGGCTGAAAGTTTTCTTTTTCTCAAAGCAGTGAATGGACTGTACCATTTTGTCTCCTTTAATGAATTGTTATTATCTTCCCTGACTTTCAGGTCAGTTTTTAGAGTACCCCTGATTACCTGAAAAATTTCATACTGCCAAGGTATCATTAGGAAAACAGTAATCTGACCTAATCAGTCCTGACAGGAAAACTAGTTATTTGTCCCTGAAGCACAACTCAAATCTACAAAGTTAATTTTTTTTTCTTTTGAGAAAATTCCAAATGACTGCAACAGAGTAGGTCTTTTTGCTTTCTTTAGAGCACCAACAAGAAGGAAGATATTAAGTCTCAATACTAATGTTTTACAGCATTATCATAAATTCTATGTGAGTTATTTGGCCATGAGCATTTTCACAAGATGGGCAGAGCCCACTGTGGCTAACAGCAATGAACGAGAAGACATGTAAAGGCAGGTTGGGCATCTAATCTACCATTTAGATAGATGAGAATAAGACCTTGAACTAGAAGGGCAAGACTAGACTAGAGCAGGGCAAGAAGGGAGTATAGAATCTTCGGCACAGAAAATATCTCTTCCTCCTCCTTGCCATAAGTGGGGGGAAAAAAAACTGAGACACAATCTAATAAAAATTGTAGCCTGCTATTCAATCCCAGCTCAGATGTCCACACCATGCCTCATTAGTTTACTTAAATCAGTGGAAGATTTCTATTAATTTTAAATAGACAATTAAAAGACATAATCTAGGCAAAATCTGTTTCTTTTTATTGTGTGAAACAAAAAGCAAACAAAAAACCCTGTGCACAGCAGAAAGGATGATGATACTGCTCGGGTTAGAAACAGAAACAGTGCAAATTCAGAACTGTGTTAGGAGGGGAGACTGTTATGACAGTTGTACCACAATAATGACTCAATACTTCGGCTGCTTTTTCAGAAGGGGAATATTATTTAGGTCGAGATGCAAATTTTATGGACTACATGGATGTTTTTTCCCTTCTAGATCATTAGACACACAAGAATTTTAACAGCAACCTCTGAAGTGTTAACTGTGTCATATAACAAGTGTCTTTTCGTCGCCACGTTCAGAATAAGACATATAAGTTAATAGTTGTTATCTGATCAAAAGTACATTGGTTTACATATTTCCAGCATTAGAACGTGACCTAGAAAAGCAACTTTTATTACAGGTATTTATTCTTAAAGAATTTCCTTCAAAACAGGAAGACATACCTGGTGTATTATCTGAGCTACAGGAAGTTGTTCAGCGTATTTCAGTGGTTCTGTTGCCAACTCATCAGCTGGAAGCCTGGGAGGAAGGAAAGTTAATATTTATCAAAGTCAGTATGATGTTTAACAAGCTAAATTAACGAAATCTGAGTTTCAGGTAAATTACTTTTAAATGTGTGGTATGTGGGAGGTTACTTTGCTTAAGATAAAGAAAGACTATTTAAGACCTTAAATGAATATATTTCTTATAAAGTTGAGTGAAAGAATAAATAGTAGGAAAGTGTGTAACATGGTGGATTTTTTCCCTCACCAAAGCAAACAGAACAGAAATTTAGCCGCAGAAACCTAAGAAAACCTTTAAATTTAGTTTTAAACCAAAAAAGTGCTGGTGAAAGCTGGATTTAAATCCTCTCAGGAAAACCATCTTATGTGTTACAGAGCAGATTCAGCACTCTAAACAATAGAAGCTTCTTCACTCAATCCTGCCAACATAATTCAAATATGACCATCTCCAAACACAAGAGCAATTATTCATCATTTCCTGTTTCTGCTGCAAATGCACATCAGTGTTCAGCTATGGCAGAAGCTCAACACCACAAACATTTGAGCATTTGCCAGCACACTAATGTGTACTATTGGTTCCAAATAAGCCAAAGAACGAGTGTGAACAAAAAGAGTAGAGTATTTCACTAAGAGAATGCATCATGCTCCTTTTAAACTTCAAATAAACTATAGTTGCAATTGGAAATTTTAAATCCATAAGCAGTCTCTTAAAGGAATATTTAAATTACAGGAAATTAATATGAAAGCCTGTTTTAAATCCTTCAACCATACTGCCTTCTTGTACTGGAGCTGCACAGCATGTGCTGCATTATCAAAGTACCAGTCAAGGTTTTCATCAGTCATTCCTCGATCTTTCTGAAGAGTCCTGAAAATAGGAATTTAAGTAATATGACAAGAAATGCAGAGGGTGGGAAGATCTCTATGAAAACAAGGCCTTTCTATAAAGCTGAATCAGAATTACTTTCAGACAAAAACTGTGACCAAGACATTATTTTCAAGGTTCAAATTACTACCTTATGCCCATTCTGGTAAAGAATGATAGGTGCTTGCTGGGTTAATTTACCTGCAGACTGGCTGTCAGGTAAGAGCCAGAAACTACTGGCTTAGACTTTGGACTAGGACTTGACAGGCTGTAGTAAAAAAGAGGACAATAAAAGCACATCTCCTCCTTTTTCCATTCCTGAACTTCTATTGTGGTTTCAAATGCTTTTAAAGCTCCAAATAAGAGCTTGAACATACAGAAATTTGAAACAAACACAGCATGAGGAAGTATGAAAGTCTCACTGCGTAAGAAATTTAAAGCAGAGAATGAAACAAAAAAGTGTTAATATTTCAAAGATCAGAGTGACAGTCTGTCTAGAACTGTTTAACGTGCTGAGAAAAATTAAGTAAGCAAGATCTGAACTACTAAAGCTGATCTGCTAAAAGAGCTCATTTACTTATGTGGGTTTTAGAGGTTTCACACTGTTAAGGCAATGATTAATTTGTACTCACAACACGAAATATTCTGCTGCTGTAATCCAACACAACCATCAGAACTGAGAGTGGGCTTCACAACTCCACTCTAGCGTGCAGAAGGGACCTTTCCAATCACTCCAGTTTCCTTTCTATTTTCTCTCATTTTGCAGAGTCCTGACTAACAGACCACTATTTAGTTTCCCACAGTCAGTGTGGATTGGAGATGACTTCTGTTGTACTGGGAGCCTGCGAGCTGACATAGCACCTTGATTTATGGATACCTATCTATGGATACCCATTTCTTAGCCACAGTTCTAAATATGAAGCCACTGTACTCAGAGCAAAATATTCACCAGTATCTTGAACACTTAGCTCTACACTCTTTACAGGGATACTGCAAATTTGGAAAATTTGTAGATCCCAAAAGTATCAGCTACAGTTATCATAAACCAAATGTTACCAGGGGAATAATAAAAAAAAAAAAGTCTGCTCTACCAAGGACTTTGAGGACTTTGTACCTTTGGCAATATTTTCTGTCTAGACAGAGAGAGTATTCCCTTGCATAGTCAAACACACTCCTTGTCGCAGAAAAATAAAGATGTTTTTTTCAAATGTCAATGAATTAAAAAATACAAAGACTATTTCTTTTTTTGTTCTACTTTACTTTCTGGGAAAAAAATCAATTAAACTACACTATATTATATATAAATTGAAGGATATTGATAGGTGCACATTATAATATACATACATACATGTGTCCACATGTCCATATACCCAAATAATGTATACATGCATGCACAGAGGTATTTGTAAATGCCACAGACCTTTCACATATGTACTCAGTGATGTACTAGCTGTCAAGTCTGCAGGAGAGTTTTGATTGTTCTCGCCTGCAGATTCTTCTCCTGAACTGGATGAGCAAGTATATCTTTTACATTAAACTGCATAAATTAAAGCATGGAAGCTCAGAACTCTTGACAAAAAAGCTGTATGAAATATTGGCCAACTATATCTTCTACCTGGAGCAAGTCCACTTGAGCCAGCAGGTATGATAAAGCAACGCATTAATAAAGCTTGGATATAAGGCTACTAAATGAAGTGCAAGAATAACTCATGGTAAATGACCTTTGCAAATTTGACAATAATAGTGTAGTCTTCATTATGATTGCTGCAGTGCTACCATCTAAAGCCACTGCATGGTATTTTGTCAAGTAAAAGAATATCCCACCTCTTCCTAGTACCATACGCCCAGATCTATCTAACAAAACTTAACTGTGGGAAGGGTATGCAGATTACTGAGCCAACCTAAAACATCAGGATGTTCTTATTGACCATGACTGCTTTTTTTTTTTTTTTTTTCTAAATTTGTAAATTTATATACAGCTTCATGAAGGTTTTTCTGAACACTTTGCTTCCATCTGTTTTGCCTTCTTTGATCAACTATCGTAATGCTTCTGACCAAGAGTCAGATCAGTGAATGAGAGAACATTCAAAGTTATTTACACATTAGAAAATTAAAAGCATTTAAGACTGGTGACATTCTCTTTAGTTAAAAGAGGGAATTACCACTAAGAGTTATGCTGTACTTAGCAAATACAAGTAAAAATTTTCTGAGGGAAAAACCCCACAATTTTTTTGCTTGACTTAGCTTTCTGATTTTCCCACCCAGCAATGATACCTCTGACAGAAATTTAACTTTCTGACAGAGGTATCTGACAGAGGTCTCAGTTTTCAAGTACTTATATACAGTCATTTAGGAATATGCTATAAACAAAGCATCAAAATGTCCAGCATGCAAAGTTCTACCAGTATGTCCGTTAGCAATATCACCTTTGGTATTTGCTTTAACAGACACAAGCAATATAAACTCCTTTAAAGATTAATTCTCAGAAGAAGCACCAGTTTACTGGTCTTAACATTCGTGTAACAGGTATAAGGCAACTTCCTTTAAATTTCTTTTTTCCTTCTTTTATCTTACCAACAAAACCTGTTGTGCAGTCATTTTAACAAAGGTGAAAAATGGATGATGCAATAAGAAATTGTTATCCTTTAGGCAGCACAGAGGATGAAATACTGCATACAGAAGGCTTCTAGGAAACAGCATCTATCACGAAAGCTCTAAGGAGTAAAGTCAAGATTTCTTTGTCCTGAGAACAGACCAGAAACAGTGACTGGAGCCTAAAATCACCTGAAAGTAGGCACAGAGGCTAGATTTTAAGTAGCCTTTTAACTAAGAACAGAGACAGCTCACTACCAGTAAGATCATACTGTATGTCACAGCTCAACTGCATGGTTGTATTCTCTGCCCTGAAGCTGGGGCTGCATCCAAAACTGGCTTCTCTGGGTATGTGCTATGCCCTGAACCCCAAGCAAACACTCTCCTGGAGAGTACTAGCTGGCATGAGGCAAATTAATATCAAGGATGTGCTAACAATTAAACATCACATTTGACTGCAAGGCAGTACATCAGCCTTTTCTTGTTTACAAGTTGAGAAGCAGTTCCTTGTTCCATCTTTAAGAAAATTTCATTGGCTAGCATGATTAGTTTTGCAAGTGGATCAAAGAAAAGCCACAACCTGAGCAGTTAGTACCATGGAGAGAGAAACTTGCTGCAAAGATGTTAATTCGTTTTGCACAAGGTCTAAGATTAGTAGCCCACTAAAACTGGGCCTCCTAGACTGGCAGAGTTACCTGCAAAATGCAATCCTTCTCTAAAAAGTGCAAGGGATAAGAAGTCCATAACTAGAGAGAAGAAAAAGGTCAACACAAAAGAGGATGTTCTACTTACTCCACTTCTACAAGGTGGAGGAAGAGAATAAACAGATCGGGAGATAGATGACCTGCATTTAAATGATCCTGACCTTGCCTCTCCCTCTCACAGAGGGACACAACTAAACAGGCTACTTCTGTCCTTCCAGAGATAACTTCCAGATGCCTGGGATGGAATTCACTTTTGCTCAAAACCAACGATGTCTCAGTTGATAGAATTTGTGCTCAAATCAGGAGTGGCACTATGGGGCTGTAACTTCACAAAATTAGATGGCCTCATTATATTTGACACTTAAACCTTTATAAAACTAAGGTCTAATTTGTTGTAATACAGATTTCCTTGTATGCCTGATTTCTTTCAAAACAATTGTATTTCAAAAACAGTCATTTTTCATTAACTAGTTTTTCAGTAAGAAATAGTCCTTTCTCTCTCAATTGAGCATGACAGCAGAGTGCTGCCAAACCAAGCTAACATGGGGGCATATCAGCATGTACAGCACACACCTGACAGCTGGTAATGCAAAGCATAAGGAAAGCATAAGGAAAACTTGATTTTCAGAGAGAAGACTAAAAGAAACAAACTCTGAAGAGAAGTGGGAAGCAGTAAGAGATAGCAGAAGAGAATCTTAAAATATTCAGTTTAAAAGTTATTTTTATACTGCCACTGTGACTGCTCTTAGATGAAGGAAAGTAAGCATGAAACAGAAACTATGGAAAGTGAATCTAAGTCCAGTAAAATGTGTCAAAATACTTAGTGGAAAATCTGATTTGTTATTTATATTTTCATGCTTGGTCTTATGAGAAAAATCCTGAGAGTCAACGTGTGCTAAAGAAAGATGAATCCCTAGCAAGAGGTGGCACATATTGCCACGGGTGCTAATCCAACCTACAGTCTGCTACCCAGAACAGCTACAGTGGCTTTAAGGCAGACATACATTTTATTTCATGCAGGTATTACAAAAATAAGGGCGGGAAAGAGCAGCATGTGAGCCTTAACTGGTTAGCTCATGGCAGAGATGAGCTGTTAAGACTCTTTAAGAGCAAATTAAAAGAAAAGGTCTTGATAACAGGACAAGCCATAAAACCTGGCTCCCTGGGCAAATGCACTAATTACATGAGGCAATAGAACTAAGGCAAATATTTCTTCCTTCATTCCCAGTCTCTAGATTTGATGTTTTGGACAGATCAGACATCCTTTCATGCTTATGACCTGTGCACAGGGAATATTGCACCTCTATGAAAATAACGTTTCTTGATGATAAGTCCAAATATATAACCCCCTCTATTGGAAACTACACAAAATCAAAGTCAGAATGTGAACAGGGTAAAGAGAATATCAGAGACAAAAAAGCATTCTTGAAAATGTGGTTTGGGGCTTACCTTCTTTATTTGCTGTTACTGTACAAGACTCTTGCACTGCTCCTAAAGTACAGCCTGGTTTATTTGACAGATAACTTCTGAACAGTATGAATGAAAATACTGGGATGGATTGTCCCACTTCTAGAAGTGGCTTGAAAACAGAAATACTGCAACTCATCAGTCAGTCAGTATGTGACCAAAGAATGCAAATAACACAGAGGTGTCCTAAATCAGACACCCCAGACTGAAAGGTTGAAATTATTAATCTAAACCTGTGTATAGCACTGATAGCTTTACTGACTGTAAATACATGAACACGCTTGCATCTGGCAATAAAAAGAAAACAAAATGCCAGAGCTTTATGCACCACATCAGAAAAAGTTATTAGGTTTCCTATTAAAGAGAGACTGAAATGGGCTATGTCAGGTTTGAGTGAATAGTTTTTTAAATTGGCCATTGAGAAATTTATCTACCATATCCATACTACAGAAGATTAAGAATTAGACCTTGGATCAATGCCAGGTACTTGATCTATCTGCTAAATCCTAACTTCACAGATATATAAGAATAAGGAATGTTTGAACAATAGAAGCACTAACATAGATGGAAAATGCTAGTGTTCAAAAAGATGAGCTCCTGGTTAATTCTGCTCTTGCTCAACATTGTGTTAATCAATCCTTTTTTATTTGTTTTAAAGGAATGCAAGATTTGTCTATAAGCATGTTTAACACATGGGTAGTCACAAAGAAGAGAAGCAAACACTTGAGAGTATAATGATTCCAGGGAAACTGGTTCACAATGTCACCTTCAGAGCATCAGTTTCTTTTGTTAAAGGGTCAAAACAAGTATTTGGAGTAGTTAGGAAAGTATTCAGTGTATGCTTTGGAGCCAAAACCTTCCCTCAGGTGGGTGTGGATGTTCCTCTCTTAAAAAATCTGGTATCTCTAATAATGCAAACAATTTAATTCACTGCCATAGTACTGAGCCTGGATAAGCCAAACAGCTGGCAGCTTACCTTGGGAAACCCTGCAGGTCTGTCTAGCAGAACACTAATGTGCATCTTTTGCAGCTCATTGCTGTAGAGTCTGAACATGATGTCTGTGAACAGGTAAGACACCAGTGCACACAGAGACAAGAGAACTATGAGAGAGCTTTGTCTACAGCAGAAGTATGTGGGCATTTCACAAACACAGCCAAGCACACCAAGACTCTGGTGCACAAATGCTGTGACCTCCACTCTCTGATGCTTGGAGAACTTAATGCAGCAGGTGACACACTATCAAAGATGGCTTAAACAGAAGATTGCACAAAAAATGAACAATGCAATATGGAGATGAGGGAATAAAACAAACTGAAGGCAAAAGTTGCCTTTGATGGAATGAAAAACTAAATCAATGTTAGACACAATCAGATTTATAATCATCTGAAGAAAGAAGCTACTGACTTGCATTGGAAAGAAAAAATACTTTACTTCATTGTGTTGGCCTTCACAGAGAGATATTCCTGTAGAATAAAGCAGAAAATCATCTTACAGTTTAGAAATGCAAAATACTTCCTGTAACTTATTAGTTTCTTTTCAAATAAATGTAAAAGACTTTGACCCAAACCAGTTGCACAGACTTATTCCTGGAGTTTAAAAAATACCTAAAGTCTCTGAATGCACCATGATTTCTTTTGGACCCAGCCATAAAAAGGTCTGCTGCCCTTCTCTGTGTCTCAGACACATGGAGTATTACATAATCTGTTTCTTCATAAACTGGATAAAACCAGACTGTAACAAGTGTTTCTATGATCCATGTGTAAATTCCTAACCAAAGATTAGGTGATTAATCTGTTAAACCACATACTTTCAACTATTCCAAGATCCTAAAAGAGGAAGGAATCTATTGTGTGTTATAACACAGCTTGACTACTACTGTCTCACTGCTCTTCTCTAGCCAATGACTTTTGTCAAAATACATTTTGTCTCTCTTCTTCCTGCTCCTATTTTTATATTTATGCAAGACACTGGAAAGGTATTTTAAGGAATATTAGCTTTGGTAAGCAAAACTGACTTTGCTGCTACTGGAAAAAGACATGACCTGTAGGCTTCATTTCGCTATCTCAAATATTCCACATTTTAGGTAAATTAGAAAATCTCTTTTGAATTAATTTAAACTTCAACATGATTATGCTGCTGAAGCATAAAATGCTAATCAGCATTTTGAGATAAAAAGACCACCTAAGTTTCTCTTCTATCGCTGAAAATCATCATCTGACTCCACAGCTAAAAGTAAGTACTCATTGCTTAATATTAATTCATTGTCACAACAGGAAAATCTGGGGGGGGGAAAAACCCCAACTTTCTCTATCAAATTTCCCAAACTTAGGGCATTTTTATACAGCCAAGTCCAGCTATATCAGGGGATGGTCCAAAGAAGTCAGAAAAGAACCTCACCCACCTGGCTGAGCAAAAGTTCAACCTATTTTGAAGTGTGTACATGCTGCATCAAGCAAATAAGGCTGCTACCTTAAACTTCCAGGACCCAGTCCTTCCCAGTTGTATGGGAAAATATTTAAGAGAGTAGTTAAAAATCACAGGTTATTATCACTCTATGACCAGAGTTTGGAAACCTGCAACTCAGTTTCAAAGAAATCACGAAGAAAAAAGACCAAACCCTCCCCTGCTACCACATCACACATGCAGTTTAAATACTACTACCAGTACATGTTAGAATTATACTTTCAGTTCAATAAAGGAAGCTTGCTCATTTTTCATAACTGAAGTTTATCAGCAGTGCCTAATCTTTACACAGAACAATTCAACACCACCTGCCAGTGCATAGAAAGTCAGAAAATTTTAACATGGGAATATGCCAGGATAGCAATTCCAATAGCAATTAGTCTTTGTAGTGCAGTTTGCATTTTGTTTTACACCACTGTGCCTTCCTGCATATATTCAAATTAAAAAACATATCTGCATTTTTTTTATATTGTTACACTTTTCAACGAGCACCTTTTAAAACCACACATTTTAAGTCCCACTACTTCTACACCTAGGGTACACATTTTTATTTTTTCAGTTCATGAGCTATGTAATGTGCAACCAGCTACACTTTCTCATCAGACTGCTCTGTTCACTACAGGAACTGTCACAGTAGCAGTGGAAACAGCTGTTCCCTGCCCAACACCACCCTCAGACCTTCTGACTTAGCCCCTAACATTTTAAGTTTCCCACTTTACTGTCTTGCTGCTTTACTCTAATTCATCAATGTAGATAACTCCACAGAACTATAGAAATGTTTTCAAGGGATGCTTTGGAGATTATTCAGTTCAATAGCACATCAGGACAGCCATGGCTTTATCTACCTGAGTACTGAAAACCTCCTCAACATCTCTATGTTTCATGCTTTACTGCAACTTTACTCTTTGCAAAAACATTTCTCCTAATGTGCAAACCTGAACCTCCCAAGCCAAATCCTGCAGACAATGACCCTTTTAACCCCATAACTACATTTCAAAGAGGTGCAGCCTGCTATTACCTTTCCTGTTCTTTAAAGGTTAAGCAAACTCAGTTCCTTCTACTACTTCTCACAGGTTGTGTGCTCTATGACCTGACCATCTTGGCAATTCTTCTCCACTGTCTCAGCCTCTTTCTTGAAGGGGAAGACTAAAAGCCAGACACAGTATTTCAGGTGGGGCTGCACCAGCATAAGGAGAAATAATAACAATATTGCTCAATCTGCTAATCATATTCTTCCTCATGCAGCACAGTAGGCATTTTCCCTTATTGATGTTGACACCCTTCTGCTGGTTCATGTCCAGCCTGGTACCTACCACCACCTCCAGATCCTTTAGAGCAGGGCTGCCAACCAGCCTGTCAGCTGCCAGCCCCTACAGATACAAAGAACAAGAAAGGACACCAACTCACTTCTTCTTTCAAGTGTATAAAATAGAATATATCGGTAGCTGTAACAGATCCAGGATATCTTGAAAGAAACACACTATACACTGGGCACTCAAAAAATTAAAAATTACAGTTCTGAGTTCTCGAGAAATAGTTTAGTGTGCAGCCAAGTCACCCTTGAACAGTAAATCTTACATTCAATGCTTTTGGGTACAACATGATCAGCGACACGTTTCTATAAAGCAGACAACCAAGACACACCAAGGATTGGAAAACACCATACATCAAAACTTAACCAACTGATTTTCTCTCTTTCATCAGTGCTGTATCTCTCTTTAGCCAACTCTAGGGCCCTAAGCATGGCCCAGGCAGACAGAACTGAGTAGCATTCCAATCAGCTAGCAGTAAATGCTTTAGGTCAACCTGTCAGCACAGGTACCTATGTAATATAAAATTGCTAAGCACATTAGGAATGCTTTCCTTCACAGAAAGCTGAACAGAAACTATGTAGCTTGTAACCCTTTTATCAGTCTTATCTTCTGGACTGTGACTTTCTGTTATTTACTGATGACTCATACACTTCTTTTGTCCAGATTCTGGTTTGTTTGTTCTTGTTAACATCAGATGAAGCCTCAAGTTCAAATACAAACACTTAGATATATGTTCTGAGGCCAAGGTACTGCAGGTTACTGAGCCTGATGATACTGAACAATGTAGCTATTAATATTTGACTCTGTAAAGCAGTCACTATTTTTCTTCATATTATATGGTCGACCTTTCTGCCTTCACATATGTCATAGGGAAAGGACTCACCTCCTGTCCACCACAGCCCACTGCATATTAACCATATTGCTCCAAGTGACTACACAAACTTTACAGCCTTTAAACTCAATTTTAGTGGTTTGCTCCCAGGAACTGAAGCAGTGGCAGCAAGTCATACTTTTCCTGGGTCAAGTACATGGCACACCACTTCCCTAGCTCCCAGCAAGAATACAAACTTGGGAATTCTCCAGCCGATCCAGACAAGTCAAAAGGTCTGTGGGACAGAGAGAGGGACACTAACTCCTTCCACTCGATCCAGTGCTGAACCATGTCTAGCATCTGCCAGCTATACCCATGCATGAATGCCAGATCTGCTGGTTATCCCTGGTTGCAAAGCCAAATAGTAGACTGGACAAGCCAGATTTCAAATCTTCCAAGGTGATTTCGAACTCAAATACCTGACATAAAATCTGGCATCTCAGGCACCTGCCAAGTTCAGATTTCTGATTACCTCACCCTCTTCTTGCTGGGAAGAGACAGATGCAGTAGCTCTGAGCATGCCACAAGCTATCAAGTTTCCTTTCTCTCTCTGCAGCCTCCAAGGGACAAGGCTGAAGCAGGAACAGAAGCAGCTTAGGGCTAAAGGCACAGCCTTCCCCATCTTTCCTTCTCAGTTACCTTAAATTATCTGCAGTGTTTTATTTGTCTTACGGCAAGAGTAAAGAGAGAAAATGTTTTAATATGAAAAAGCTTTTTTACAGAAGTTTCAGTTTATTTCCATATGTACCTTGGATATGAATTCTGCAACATCTTAATAAACTAAATGCTAAGCAATGCTTAAAAAATCATCAAAGATCTTATTTATAATGTAATAAGGTAAAAGCTACTTCTATGAAATGTTAAGTTCATAAAAAATTAAGTACATTTTTCAAGGCACCTATATGGGCTGCATCTTGCCCTCAGTAACAGTAATTTATGAGTTAGTAGAATTACTGAACTAACAAAAATGTATAACAACAACTGATATTCAATAGTAACTTGAAAATAGGACTGCAACTTTTAAAATTAAACCTTCAGTATTCAGTCAGAACATGCCCAAACTTACATTTACCACAACTCTCCAACACTGTCTTAGGGGAGTACAGACATTCAAGGGGTTGATCTGGTTTTACTTTCCAAAACAAAAGCAAAATACAGAAAAAAATTATCCACATCACTCTTTTGTCAGATTCTTCATCTTTTTTTTTTTTTTTTTTAAATGCGTACAAGGGTTTACGTGAACATTATTTGCAATTTTGACTAAGATTGAAGCCCTAACACTGTTAATCTAATCTCAAGTCTTTATCTCATACCAGTGGTAGAGTCTTCCATTATTTAAAAGTAATTTCCTGCAAACATTTACAAATTACACAACATTGCTTGAGTACATCTGAAGGTTAAATATACATTATCAAGAGATACTACCAGGAAGAGACTAGATAAGCCCATATGTCACTCGTTTTTAGTACTTCATGTTCTCCATACACCTTACATGAAAGAACAAAATCTCCAATGCTGCTGAGGTCCTTCACAATCCTACATATAAATATATATTTGTCCACGTGTCTATATACATAAAAGGCAACCACGAAACCAAGGCAAGAATTCTTTTGGAATTTTAAGTCTCTGCAGCAAGTTTTCAATGTCTGCCCTATAGAGGGTATGCATTCTAAAAAACCTTATTGCAGAATTCAAAATATGTATTGATTATTGTGGCTAGCATATGTGTTCCTTATGGCTGCTGCTTAGTTGAGATTTCACTGGCACAAGCTTTTTTTACTTCAATATCTCCCTGACTTATTTCCCAAGAAAAACCACAAAACAAAAGGCTGCTTCTGATGCATTTATTAAGACTACAATGAATGTGGCAAACAAACCCATCCCCACTGGTGAATATATGAATCACTTTGAAATGAAAAAAATTTCCATTTCAGTAAATACACTGCACTGTAAAGTACTGAACTTGCACTACAGAGCTGCTCAGTGACTGCAGTTACTGCCTTATTACAGGGTCCTGGACTGAAATGTGGTAATATAGTATTCACTGGTGCACTGTATTCATTGAGAGAGAAAGGCCTGAAAGACAGACACAGTGGGGAAAGCAGCAGTAAGAACACCACCTGCTATCTCAAGCTGACTGCTAAGCAGTTGACAACATTTTCACTGCAGCACTTGCCCTTTAGCACAGGCAGGGGTTTCCTCAGTATCATGGCACAACCACAGTGCCATCACCTTCGCAGAAGAGCTGGCAGCCTGGGGGTACTCTGGGAAGCCAAACTCTGGTAAAATATGATTTATGACAAGAAAATGACAGGGCTGACCATTCTCCGTAAGTGGGATATTTTCTATTTATGTCAAGAATGTGTGGTTTTTTGTTATTCAAATACTTTTGCTATGATCTTAGGGCTATATAATGTAGAGAGACATTGTCAACCAGGTGCCTTGAGTTGCCAAAGAGTGGGTGTGAGTCCACCTGTGCCTGATTAGGACAGGCCCCTATTGGGCATGAGCAAGACCAGGGGGCCAATAAAGGTGGGACACACACCCACAGAAGGCAGCTCAGCTCACTCTGGTGTGAGGCATGGAGAGGCCAGCAGCTCGTCGAGCCTCTGGAGCAAGAAAGGCTCTTCCCGCTACACTTCTACCCTGGAAGTGCTGTGTGGTGGCTGGAGTCCTGGAAGAGACCAGCAGCTCGTCGAGCTTCAGGAGCAAGAATGGCTCCTCCCGCTACATTTGGAGGCATGGCACCTGGTTGACAATGTCTCTCTACAATATAAAGATGTTGACCAACTACTGGCCAGTACATCCTTAGTAAAACAACCATTACACAAGAGATCTTTTCAGTGGGGAAAAGGAAAAGAAGAAGCATTTTAAAAATGAGTTGCTGAGTAATTATAAAGTCTGAATTCAAGACAATGGTATAGCCAGTGCAACACAAATTGGTAATGTTATATCATAATCTCCTCTAGTAGTACAGTGAAGAAGTGTTTCCAGATTTGGGGCTTTGTTTAGTGGTATTCTGTTTTGTTTTTAAACAAAACATAAGAGAACCACTGATTTATTAGAAATACTTCACTAACTCATACAAAGCAATTCAATATATTATATTTCAAAAATAATTTCTACTGGAATCTTATTCACTCCACTTCTATCAGGACTGTACATTGACTATACAATATTGTAACTCACAGTTTATTTTATTGTGAGCAAATATATTTAATCCTATGTACACAATACTGGTGTAAAGGTAAGCAAATTCAAAGTGAAAGAAGAAGAAGATAACCACAACTAGAAGGATTCTGAGAGAGAATTCTCCAAACAGATGACAAGTCTGAAAATGTCTCATGAGTAAGCCCCTAGGATATTATTTCACAGCAGCCACTTCTGAAAGCACAGTGAAACAATGGAAAACCTCTGCTACTTCATCTGTGAGCACTCAGTGCACTTTTTTGTTGCTGTTGGATATGGAAAGCAAAGTATGAGACAAAACTGAATGTTAATAACTACTGTACATAATCATAAATGAAAAAAAGACTATATTTTAATTTAGTGAAAGACAACCTTTTCCCAAATGTATTCATTTTCAGAGAAGTATTTTGCAAGGTGATCTATTTGCTTGCACCACCTAGTGGGGTTTAGTCTAATCTACCAAAACAGTCAGTGCTCAGGTATTTTCCTACCTCATGATGCTAGTGACAAACCACATTCTTTCACAATGTGCTTAATATTTCAAGCCTGCACGACCCACTAACAGCACTACATTTCTAAGCTTCCTTCTGTAAAAACATAGAACCAAAAATGCCAGAAAACAAAACCTGCTTTGCTTCTATTAGGGTCTGCAGAAATTTATCAGCAATGTCACAGAAAACTATTGCTTTCACTGGGCACTGCCCCAGTACGAAACTTTACTACATGAAGTCCAGCTCCATTGGAAAAATTATTTTTTTGGGTCAACCCCCAGTCCAATAATAGACAAGAACTCCTTAAGGTATGCCATTTAGGACTTGTATTTAAAAACTGAACTTATTCAGAATATAGTTATTCCAAAGGTGAACTTGCATACTGTAGTAAGAAGTCTGTTGCGTTTAACCTGGAGCAGGAATCATTCTAGAGGCACTACAGAATATTTATTTAATTGCCTCATCTAAAAAACAAGAGATCAGTGCCAAAGTGCTTCTAGATCTCCCACCTCAAGTTGCAGTGTAGGGACCTTAAGCGTTTATAGAAATTGACACCACTTTTTTTACAACATTTCAGCTTCATCACCTTCAGTTCTTACTTCAATATAGACTTTTGTTTGTAACTCATACAACGGCAGGGGAGAATAAAATATTACATCCACTTTACACTAAGGGACTCATCACAAATGTTTCATTTGGATTCACAGGAAGCCTTTGGGGAATAATGCAAAACTTTTTACCCTTCTATAAACTTCCCTGTAAGCAGAGAGGAAAACATTTTCATTTCACAGTGGTTTATAAAATAACCAATATCTGTTTATCCAGAAACAATGCCTTTTTTTCAAGAAACAGACACCAGTAACAACTGCACTGCCATGAATGCAAAGCCCCAGGCTATGGTAATGTCTAAAACGGTTAAGTACTATCTACTACTAAATGTTAGAATCATATTCTAACAGTATCAGAGGAGAACTGTGCTGCAACCAAGCAGACACTAACACAGTCCTTTGAAGGAAAGGCAAGAAGTGAGACAGACTGTGCTTTAAAGAAAAGGTAGTGGGTTTTTTCCCTTTTTGTACTTGAAATTTTAGCTTGTTCCAATACTCATAACAAAGCACTCTCTCAGGAAAGCACATTAAAGGGCATTTTTCATAGTTTTCCTATTTGCTTAAGGTTCCAACATTTTGCTCTAGGATCAAGTTTAAGACTTCATAGCTTCATAGAAAGCAGAAAAAGAAATCATGCTTGCAATTTTATCCCATGTACATTTGATGTTCACCCACACAAAACCTAATTCTGCACAACTATGAAGCAATCTATAGGCAAAACAGTAGACTTCATACCCAATATCAAATTGCTGCAGAATGCCAACTCCATTCAAAAAAATTAAAAGTATTAAAGTTCATCCTTTAAATTAATCATTGATATCAGAACATAGGTTCAGATTCTAAAGCACAGGCAACTGATGGTGCATATTTTTTATATAAACCTGTTATACGTGGGTAACTTGTACCTCTAAACCTACAAACAATTCTGACATCCAAGAATTTTAAGCTGCTTTGCTACTCCAGCACAGAAGGGAAAGCTCTGCAGTCAGTTGCTGCAACATAACATCCCATAAAGAACTTGCAGTATTCCCACAGTGGGACCACATTTATTAGGAAACCTTTTGGTCCCTTTTACGTCAGAACAGCATTTTTGGAGCCTATTCTACCACACAGGTTAAGACTGGAGTGATTAAAAACTTGTCTGCAGAGAAGATAAAGAAAGAACCAAAACCCAAACAACCACATAAAAGTTTCAAACATTAGATGAAGAGCAGGTTTGAGACCATCTAAAGGACCTGAAAGTGAACAAGTCCATGGGACCTTATGGGATTCACCTGTGGCTCCTGAAAGAACTGGTGGATGAAGTTGCAAAGCCACTGCCCATCGTGGAAAGTCACGGCAGTCTGGTGACGTACCTGCTGACTGGAAATGGGGAAACATAACCCCATTTTCAGAAACAGAGAATAAGACAACCCAGGGAACTACAGGACAGTCAGTCTCACCTCTGCGCCTGGCAAGATCATGGAGCAGATCCTCCTGAAGGCTCTGCTAAGGCATGCAGATAACAAAGGGGTGACTGGTGACAGCCAACGTGGCTTTACTAAGGGCAAGTCCCGCTTGACTAATTTGGTGGCCTTTCATGGTATTTCACTGGACAAAGACAGAGCAGCAGACACCATCTACCTGGACATGTGCAAAGTATACAGTGCAAAGTATATATGTATATACTGTATACATGTGCAAAGTATACAGACATTCCAGTCTCCAAATTGGAATAGCACAGATTTGATGGATGGACCACTCACTGGATCCAGAACTGGCGGGATGCTCACACCCAAAGTATTGTGTTCAATGTTTGGGTGGAGACATGTGATGAGTGGTGTTCCTCAAGGGTTGGTACTCAGGCTAGTGGTGCCTTTTAACATCTTTGTTGGTGACATGGAATTGAGGGCACCCTCAGCAACTCTGCTGACAACACTGAAATGTGAGGTGAAGTCAACATGCTGGAGGGAAGGGATGCCATCCAGAGGGACTACGACAGGCTCAAGAACTGGGCTTATGCAAATTGCATGCAGTTCAACTAGGCCAAGTGCAAGATTGTGCACCTGGGTCAAGGCAATCCTGTGCACAAATACAGGCTGGGAGGAGAATGAATTGAGGGC
The DNA here is from genome assembly GCF_003957555.1 of Calypte anna. Classification (NCBI taxonomy): domain Eukaryota; kingdom Metazoa; phylum Chordata; class Aves; order Apodiformes; family Trochilidae; genus Calypte; species Calypte anna. Next base: position 19,204,299 of record NC_044254.1, on the reverse strand, counting down.
AGCCCTGAGGGGAAGGACTTGGGGGTGACAGGAGACAGAGCTGTCAATGTGTACTTGCCCTGGGCTGCATCAAAAGAAGCATGGCCAGCTAGTTGAGGGAAGTGATTCTCCCTCTCTGTTCTTGTGAGACCCCACCTGTGTCCAGTTCTGGAGTCCCCTACATAAGGACAGAGAGCTCCTAGAACATGTCCAGAGGAGAGTCACAAAAATGACCATAAGACTGGAGCACCTCGCCTATGAAGAGAGGCTGAGGAAGCTGAGGTGGTTCAGCCTGGAGAGGAGGATTCTCAGAGGTGACCTTATAGTAGCTCTCCAGCACTTGAAGGCAGGCTGGGGTGGGACTTTTTGCATGGGCATGTAGCAAAAGGACAAGGGGCAATGGTTTAAAACTTTGAGAGGGGAGGTTTAGATTAGATATTAGGAGGAAAATTCTTTACTATGAGGATGGCGAGACACTGGAACAAGTTGTCCAGGGATGCTGCAGATGTCCCATCCCTGGAAGTATTCAAGGCCAGGTTGGAGAGGGCTTTGAGCACCCTGGTCTAGTGGCAGGTGTCCCTGTCCACAGCAAGAGAGTTGGATCTAGATGTTCCCTTCCAACCCTGGCCCTTGTATGATTCTATGATTCTTCAAACACATGCAAGTACCTCCTTAATAGGATCTAACAGACTCCAGTGCTAACTTCTTCAGCAATCATGGTCCTCATATTTTTATTTTAAAGACAATCTGCGATTTCTATGTGATGAAAGTTGAGTATCAATAATATTTGCATTTAAATTTCTTTTTTATTTTTAATGCTTTATGAAATGGCCCTCATATTTTCTGTTACATTTCTCTTTTTACTTAGCTTCTGTCTAAAGCACTGGTGGTTGCTATGGTAACTTCAGCTTTTTTTTCCCCCCTGTTCATGCTGGTTTTCATCAAACTCAATGACTTTTTTAATCTTATCTGCTCTATAACAATAGTTCCTTGGCTAAGGTGCTGTATAATGTACCAGATGAGAATCCTTGTATTTCATAGTAGTAACAGGAAAAATGTCAAGTTTTGCTCAATTCTAAAAACTAGCAATTGAAGTGGTGTTTTTGAGAGGTTTCATTTATTTGTTTTTTAAATTCCTGAGTTCATATCTTTCTTTTAATCTGAATATTATGCAGATAACATATAGTAACTAGCATACCACTAAATGTGAGATAAAGCAATTTTTAAAAGCAGTAATGATTAAAGAAGACAAGACCTTGTGTGGTAACATTTTAAAAGAAAAGTAATCAGCCATTCATGTAGACTAAGCAGGACACAAACAAAATAAGAACAGTTATTTTCTGAACTACCATTGCAGATTAACATTAGTTCAAATCTCCCTGTCACAGAAAAAGAAATACCTCTAGTCACTTTAATAAATTATTTCTGAAGTTTAGCATACATTCTGCTATCAAGCTCATCTATAACTCACAGGAAACAAACTATGTCAAAAACAGACGATGTACACACCAGACCCGAGACACTTCCAAACACTCTTCACTAAAATTTTACTTTAAATCTATTTTTTTCAAGACTATTTAATTTTAGGGCTAAATTCCTTAGTGTAGATTTCTTCTGGAAGGTTTCCTTTACTTGAACTACTGCAAAGGAGATGCTCTCTTGATATTTTCTACAGGACAATGTCATCTTTTTCTGCTCTAGACAGGAAGCATCTCTCCTGAGTACTTATCACCTCACAAAAATAACTTAAAACACAGGGATTCAGTCCGATTGAGCCGATTAAATATCACAAATTAACACTCACTAAAACCAGCACACCTGGACTAAAGTTGCACTTGCCTATGGTTACCTGAATCTGGCCCCTAGCTACTCTGTCATGTATACAGGAAGGGTCATGCTGGAGAGAGTTTGGTCCAGTACAGAAGAATAGGAGGCTATTGAAATAACCTCTGGTAAAATTCAATCGCCTTTAGTACTGTCACCCTTTTAAGGAATAGCAATAATATGAGAAAAAAACAGAAAGACTTTACAAACTAAGAAAATGACTATTTCACCAAATTGAACCTTGGAGAATGATTTTACATTAGTTTGTTTGGGGGTGGGTTGCACTCAATATCCATTTGCCTCAACAATAATAATTCACTTTTCTTGTCATATATTACAGATAGAGAAATTTTCTTTAATTTCAGATTTTATAACCAGAAATACATTATGGTTTAGGGGGTTGGGGAGGGTGGGGAGTTTGGGCATAGATGACAAACATGTATACTGCTGTTATTTCTGATTATATTGATTTCATAATTCTCCTCTTATCTTTTTTTTCTTCAGTTCAGTTTGAAAAGGATACCTAAAAATTACTCTTCTATTTTACAAGGAAAATTAGCAGTAAGAATGAATAAGCTACAATATGCTGCTTTTCAGCAATTTTATTTCATTTCAAATTTCTGGTGAAGTTAGCTTTATCATATAATTATTCTTTTGTACAATCCTGATTACACTTAGTAAAATAATCTGATTACTAGATGAGCACAGTAGGCACAAAATGCATTAATACATTAATTATTCCCTGTTTCAACTAATATTACACAAGCTTTACTGGGATTTCAGTTTGCTACTGTGTACAGGTTGCATATTCATTTGGCACATTAAACGATGGCAGGATTTCCTCTGTAGGTGGGATTGCCTTTCTAATGATATCTATATCAGCCATAGTTTCTATACTTTTCTCTTATGCTCACAGCCAGATATAGGCAACAGTCAGAGAGCTATTAAGTCTGTTCCATAGATGCATTTTATGATATAATCACCCACACATAAAAAGAGCTTCCCCTCCCTTTTTATTCCATATGTCTTGTAAAGGACTTTATTTTACATCCAGAGAAATTAGAACAGAACATTTAGAAACCAATAAGAAACAATTATGTAGGATATCTATAAAAAATCAACAAAGTACTTCTTGGGTGATGTATCATTTTAAATAAATTCCATGTCACACCAGTATTCACTATTATTCTAAGGTATCTCTTGCACATGTTATTACCAGCCATAAAACTCACACGTGTACAAAAATTCAATACTGATAATGATAATCTTTTAAGAACTGCACTGTAATTTTAAATGCTTTATACTTAGTATTAGCTGAATTTAAGAACAGTGTTAATTTGGCACATAATTACCAAATGAATCATTTATACTCTCACATAGTGTTAAAGAAATAATTGTGTTTGAAAAAAATCCTGATATTGCAATCTAATAATGTTGGGACCACTAATGGAAGCCCTCTGCTTGCAAAATATGTGCACCATCAGCACATTTATATTTTCCCCAAACTCTACCACCAAACTGGAGGCATGTCCCTCTCTCCATCACCTTCCAACAGGCACCAGTGCTGCTGGAAGCATCCCCAAGAACAGCAACTGGAAGTTGTTTTTCTGGTGCTTTAGATGTTTGCTTATTATTAACTGAACAGACTAACACACACACAGGACTTAAACCACAACAATTATCATAAAATATTTAGAGCAAGAACTGACACCAACCACCTTTAAATCTATGGCATGAAAAGTCTTCGTGTCACAGGTAGTATAGTACTTTCTCTTGGCCTTCCTAAATTACTTGATAAATCCACAGATTAATAAGCAATCTAGTATTTTTCAATATTGCCATAAGATTTGCCAACATTATAGAAATACATTTTAAGAAAAATCTTCCATCTAGCCACATATTTTGTGTGCATACAGTTTCCAATTTAAAAACATTAAAGCAGAGTTTAGGTTTATCTATTTTACAGATACATCACATATTTTCACAGAGACACTTGTAAAAGCTCCTAAGCATCCAGCAATAAGATAGAAGTCAGCCTCAGAATATTTTGTAATACAGTACCTATTAGTAAAAACTGCATCAGAGGGAAGCCACACAAAGAAAAAAGGGCAAAAAAAAAATAGGACACTCCATTTGACCGCTAAGGAAGAAACAGAGGTTACATCCTCTATGGCTGAGATTTAGAGCAGTTTCACTTAGTGGCTGTTCTGCTCCAATTCCCCAGATAAAATTTAGACCTACAGCAAGAAGTCTTCATTCCTATTTTATTCTAACGGGAAGTCATGGTTCAGACTCTTAAGTAACCAGTAGGAAAAAAAAATAGTCAGTGGGGAACTATGAAGCTTAAATATTATGTTACAGTTAAATTGAGATAAACCTAACAGATTCATTACATTCTCACAAACTAAAATGAATCATAAATTGCCAAATATGTAGAGACATAACTATTATCCTACTATTTCACACAGAAAAATATTACGAGAATTTTACAACAGCTGAAACATGCCTATGGCAACGTCTCACAGGTAACACAGGACCAGAACTCATATAAGTAACCCTTTCTGATTATTATCTCATTCAATATATTTAATACAATTATAATATTATATGCATTACCCCACTTGTCAAATTTAAACAGCTACTGTAGAAGTACAGGAAAAACATACTCTTATCTGCTCCTTTCACACAGTTTACACTTAAGTAATCTTTCTGATTGCATAGCAAATCTAACCATTCCTATCCTTCAGAGCACCGTGCTGCTGAGGAGGAAATGCAGATGTATTATCTGCAAGGCAGATTTGCCTCTAGTTCAGGAAAGCTTCTGCCAGCAGAACCATTGCCCTGAACTGCAGTTCCAGGAAGGCAGCCATGGGGAAAACATATTGGCACTGAGCAGCCCCAGCCCTCCTGTCCTCCTAGGAGTCCAGATGGGGTCTGTGCAAACTGAAAAGCAAGTCTTGTAGGATGCCTTCAGCCACTCTGGCCAGCACATCCTTGCCACAGATTAACTCTGCCCCCTCCATGATCCAGTCCCTGGGTGAGGAGCAGAATGACCATCTGTGCTCTCCTTGCAGCTGTTCTCCTCCCAGGTTCTGCTGTGCCAGCAGAGTGCAAGTAAAACAGACTAACAAACTACCTGGGACCAGCTCTGGTATGGACACAATGCAGAAGACCAGTTTTGGTGGTTTATTCTGATAGCCAATTTGACTCTTCTAAGCAGAATAAATGAGCTAGCTTTGCCTTAAGGTCATGTAATACCCCAGGCCAAAAAAAAAACACATTTTCAGTAACAGGTTGTGATTCCTAATGTTAAACCTGAATTCAAACATTTTGCAGAATAAGTACAAGAAGTAGCCCACTTCTGCAAAGTACCCTTCCACATACCACCTGAAGCTGAATCCAAGTGTCTGCAATTTATCATTCATCAGAGAAAAAAACAATACTCTAACAAGCACTTTTTAAAAAAATATTGAGGTAAAAAACATAGTAAGAGTGAAAAGATTCCAACAATTTAAAGATTATAATTTGTTGAAGATTATTCTGAAAGATTAACAGTTTTTCCTTGCCCTTCAATTAAAATGTCTGGAAAATGTACTAACACACTGCCAGTGTTATTCAATCTTTTCTTCTGCATCTGGTCACAGCAGAATCGATGTATTTATTTATTTATTTTATAAACCAATTAAATAGCATAACACGCAGAAAATACCACTGTAAAATTAAATATCCAGCAACAGAAGGCAGAAGGAAGATGCAACATTGCTAATTGTTTCAGTTTCTGATCAACCATCCTCATAGTATAGGAACAAATTTGCATGCCAGCTAAACTTCAGCTAGTTTTTTTCAACCAGTAGCTATTTTCAGTTTCTACTCCCATCATATCATTCATGGAACTTCCTCTAAAGCAACTTTGAGTCCCAATACTCAACATTTATTCTTCCGTTCCCCACAGGAAAGGAAATCCTAGCCTCCACTCTCACCTTCCCTTCTCTTGAGAACTACTGAATTGAACTGTTCATGTCTGAACACTTGGCAGGTGTGGAAAGGAGACACAAAATTGCCTCTAAATCCTCATTCCTGCCAGTCACCAGAAAATTATTCAGGTAATGCTGTGCTCTCAGTGATTCCATATATTATGTACAAAGTGAAAGTGTAATTCCCTAAACAATACTAGTGGTTGCAATTTTTACTTTTTTGAAATTCCGATTATTTGAACCATGTATGCATCCATTAGAACATAGAGTTTGGTTATATAAAAACCCAGTAATTTCAGTTGGCAATGAAAATATGTTTACTCAGCTCATGACATGAGAATATACTGCTTTCAGTGGTAATAAATTCTAGTGCTATATTATGAAATATGAACATAGCTCTACACATTTACACACAGTAGCAACTTTCAGTTCATTCTGTGAAAGATAAATCCTGCCTGTTTTCATGCTAGATCATAGGCCTAGGCAGACAATTAAGGGGTTTTAAGGCTTTTTAGTTCTTTTTCAAAAGTATGTAAACTTGTGGCAAATTTAGTTTGGTGGTTTTTTAACAGTAACTGGCATGATGGAGTTGGGCTATGATCCTTCTATGAAAGGTGAACATCAGCAGTTGCTGCTACATTCCCTTGCAGTCCCAAGGAATAACTGGAGCCAACTGAATTAAGCTTGCTAGGATTAAAAAGACACTAGAACATATCCAGCCCCTGAATAACTATTCCTCTAATTTCCTGTGTATCTCACTACCCTCTTTTTTCTTCTTCTGCTTCAGGGGATGGAAAACACTCTGTTGTGTTTCATTACTTCTTGTTTGTTTCTCTTGATATTTACAGCCACCAGCCTTTCATGCAATCATGGCCTCCTGCCTGCAAAAACGCTGAATAAATTCCATTCTGCAGCAAGTTCTCTCTTTCCAGAATTACTTTCTTTACTTTTTCTTTTCTTTCACTTTTCTTACACTAAGATTGATCTTACGACACATAATATTCTGCTCTCTTACAAATTTCATACAATAATCTTAGCAGTAGCTTGAGCACTTTGGAGGATGCATTCAGCATCTGTTATTTCCCCTCCCACAGTTTCTATAGATTTCTGATATCCTTGACCAAGCACATAAAACAATCTCATTTTGTAAAGTAATATTTAACACTGCTCAACAAGCCATCTGTAAATTCGTTTCTTTATGTGAGCAGAATCTCCTTTTGTAATCACCTCCAGTTCTCTTTCCACCTTTTGATGCAACTGTGATGTCCTTGCTCTTCTGCTACCAGAAATTCACACTACTCCATTCAAACAGGTAACTGTATAGAAAGGAGATGTCAAGCAGCAGTATAATAATGCTATGCTTTTTTTGGAGTTCAGCTTCCTGTCCTCTCACAACTCACACATCACTTTTTTTTGCTCAAGAACAAGGAGTTTTGGATGCTGACTATGAAGCATAATTTCTCTGAGTGTAGTAGAGCCTTCAGAAATAAGCAGTGCAATGAAATATCTCACTATCTTCCAGGCCATCATGCAGCTTACCAAAATTAACAAAAATTCCAAAATTAGGGCTTGGAAGACTTGCAGTTAGGTAATAAATTTAACTGCTCCATGACAAAGACTTTGGTCCACCAAACACCTAACTTGAAAAAAAGTCTCTCCCATTCAGAGGGCTGTGAGATGCAAATAGAGATCATTGTATGGTCTTTTAGCCATCAGTTATATAAATGTGTTGTGAAGGCAGAATGCCCCTTTCTCCCCCACAGCTTTGGACAAGACACGAATTTTCAGCAGCAGAAATCTCTGACCATCTGGAAGGTAATCCCTCAGGCACTAAAAAACAAGTGTAAGCTTTTTCACAATGTCAAAACAGGGAAAGACTATTTACATATGCCTCAATACTATTAAAAAAAAAATCACGAAAACAAAACAAAACAAAAAAACCCCAAAACCAACAGTGTTGCTTGAGACCCAGAGGCTTAATAGTTATGTGCCCAGATTAATTTCTGGGGCATAAGGAATACTAATGTATGCTTGGCCACTAAATCCCAAAGATCTAGCAGTCTCATAATTACTATGTGAAGCTATCTGTTTGCTCTTTGCCCCTTGTTTTTCTGCCTCCTAGAAATTTTCTTCTTTATCACACAGCAAGTGTATCCTAACAAACATCAACAGCAGTTCTGGCACTTGTGACAGGAAGTAAATAATAGTAACAACATTTTATTGAAATTAGCATGCTATCTCAAAGCTCTGAAAACATGTCAAAATTATGTGAAAATATTTCCTGGTCAGACTTTTGCCAAATACTACAGCTGTCTGTATGTTCCTCTTGACTGGCAACAGCACACAGCTCCAGAAGTATCTCTAAAAACAGACATTCAGACATTAATTTGTATTTAGCACCTGGACAGCAAAGCAAGAAGATCAAGCCTGGACCTCAAAACAAAGAGCACTAGAAAGACCATGGAGCTTTTCAGAAGACTGGAATTACAGAGCAGATGACTCAACTGCATAAATAATAGCAGATAAAGATCAGAAAAGGGAGAAGAGTTGAAGAAGAAATGAGACAAAATAAGAATGTTATATAAGGAAGGTGTAAAAAGGAGTGTGCAAAGGAAACTAAAATAAAAAACCTCAACCGAACAACCTGTGATTTCTGGACATTCTCAGCTATCAAGATGACGTTAAAATATACTAGATTTGCTTAAGAACTCCCTTGAATCTGTTATGAAACAATTTTAGACATTACCTGTCCATTAGCACTATGATGTGCACAAATCAATTGCCATATGCAAGTCACTTAAGAACATGGAGCTTCTGGGCTTGATTCAAAAGCTTAAGCTAATAGAAATATTGCCAGTGACTTCCATGAGGTCCACAGTGCTGCTACTGACCAAAAAGTCTGTATTGGTATCAGTGCCTGTTAAAACTATATGTAATAACTATGTATATAGCTGCAGCAAAGTAGCATTCTACTGAAAACAACATGAAATGATAAAATGATAGAAGCAAAACTTGGTACTAAGAGTGGAAGATTTCTCAAAGAAGAAATACAAGATGCCACACAAAACCCCACTAAGAAGTTGGAAGAGGGGCAAAATCACCCAAGAGCAGAGAAAACTTGACTCAAGGACTGCAGTACAGGGGCTGAAATTAACAAGCATAACACTACTGCATCTAAAGTTTTCCAAACACAATTTATACCTCCAGTTCCTTTTGATATTGACAGTCATCCTTATTTATTTTGTACTGATGTTGTACTTGTGAAACTGTACTCTCCTTCAAAATTTGTCTTACTATAGCCTTCAAATTAATTCTAGTAGCAATACCTTGAGAAGTTCTTTTACACTAACAAGTATATGAGCATGTTTGTGTGCATATCTGTATATATGACCCACCTCTAGGCAAGCAAAGAAAAAGCAAATATACTTACAATATACTTTAAGAAATATAGCATTTATAGTTAACAGTTAGTATTAGTTCACTTTTTTTTGTTACCTGTAGGCTATTAAAACACACGTGAATGAAAAAATGTTATGAATTTATTTTGTTAAGTGATTAGAAGAAGATACAATCCGTATATATAAAACTGATCTGGGTATTTCAGGAAAGAAAAGGGGAAAAGGGGGAAAGGGGAAAAGGGGGAAAGGGGAAAAGGGGGAAAGGGGAAAAGGGGGAAAGGGGAAAAGGGGGAAAGGGGAAAAGGGGGAAAGGGGAAAAGGGGAAAGGGGAAAAGGGGAAAAGGGGAAAAGGGGAAAAGGGGAAAAGGGGAAAAGGGGAAAAGGGGAAAAGGGGAAAAGGGGAAAAGGGGAAAAGGGGAAAAGGGGAAAAGGGGAAAAGGGGAAAAGGGGAAAAGGGGAAAAGGGGAAAAGGGGAAAAGGGGAAAAGGGGAAAAGGGGAAGAGAAATTGCATCTGAAGAGGTTTCCAGAAAAATATTACTTGGAATTAACAGGTTCATAATCCTACTGTCAATTCAATACAGATTAGTAGAGGTCTGCTAATTTGTAAGTACTTTTTCTGGTTTTAGATTACTCTGAAACACGTTACACCTCCACGAGGGTGCCATCCAGTGGAGAATAAAATAAAATTCTTACATTATCCCCACAAATTTATAACAACTAACAAAAAAACAAAAAAACAAAAAAACAAAAAAAAAAAAGTTCAACTCCTCCTTTCCTTTCTCATCTACAGTAATTTCAAACCGATCCTGCCGAGGGGGACCAGGGGATGGGAGCCACCGAGCCCCACCACCCCTGAGCCTCCCTTTCCACACCGGTGTCACCGGCAGCCCCCGAACCGCCGGGACGGGGGCGCGGCCGCTCCAATGCTGCCACCTGCTGCCAGCTGCACCGACACCACGGAACCCATTAGGTTGGGAAAGATCTTTAAGATTAAGACCACCAGCTAACCCAGCGCTGCCAAGCCCACCGCTAAACCATGTCCCCCAGCACCACATCTACACGTCTGTTAAATCCCTCCAGGATTTGACTTCACCGCTTCCCTGGGCAGCCTGGTCCAGAGCCAATACCCTTTCCAGGAAGAAATTATTCCTAATATCCCCAAAGGGCAACTTGATGCTATTCCCTTGGCATCATACACGTTCAGACCTCCATTGTGCTGGGGCTCAGCTAAAGACACCTCCTGTGCTGTGTGGAGCACAGCCCAAACCTACTTCTGCAAAAGAGAACACGTGCTGCCACCAAAACAAACACAGCAGCTTTTATCTTCCAAAGCCTTTGCATAAAGAATATGTGGAAAATAAAAGGGGGAGGTGGGGGGGAGGTGTAAAGAAGCTGCTGTGAATTTATCATGACATAACAACAAACCACAATGCAAATGAGAACTCAGAATTTCTCAGGGAACAAAAGCTTTTGGAAGTAATCCTAAAAATTATTTCTAAAACTTAAAAGAATTACAAATCTGAGACATCCGGTAAAAAAATGAGCAGTGATCTCAGAACAAAGCCACTTTTTTGTTTTAAGAAAAGCCCACAGAGCTGAATGGTATCTGCTAGCCACAAAAAATTACCTATTGGTTCACAAACTGGATCCCCATGGATTCAGAAATACACAACAGCAGCTTTACTGACAAATTGAAAATAAATGATGGAAAAGAAGAAAGGACAGGAAAGAGACTGAGACACTAGCACAAACAAACAAAAAGATAGAGAGAACATTTTCTATCAACATACTGCAAATGAACCAATTACTCACAATTAATTCTGTTACACAAGCATCCTTCCTAACACAAGTGGGCAATTTATTTATTTTTTCAGAAAACAGCCACTTCCAGTAATACCACAATTCTTAACAGAATGATTAAATATGAAGCCAAATTCTCAAAAGCAGGTTTTATATCGTTCTTTTTTATATGACAATATCTTTAATCCACTTCTTACTAGTCTTAAGAGAAATATTCATCCCAATTTTTACCAATGCTTTCTGCTGATACACATCTTCTCCTCATGACAGGAGCTGAAACAGAAATTCAAGTTTTCCAACTGGCTGCAGAGTTACAATCCCAGTTTAAGAAATGCATTCCTAATTTATTAGATGTACTAAATTTTGCAAGGTTTCTTCTTGAAAGACACAGGATTACTCTACTCTTTAATGTTTACTTCTTGCTTTTTCATGGGGATTTAGACAAAATATAATAACCTGAAACCCCAGAACCCTTAGACTGTCAGGTTTTCTGCTAAAATTGACAGTTACAAGTCCAGTCAGGACTACCAGAGCTGCAGAACAAGTCCTTTGAAGTGAACATAGATTAAAACTGCTATGAAGAAAGGAAACAGCAGAGGATTTTCCTTTTTATTTTTTTTTAAAGCTATTACTTGCAAATATTCACCTACTGCTACATGGCATAGATAGAAAGCAAGCCCCTTCTTTTTGTTCATTAGTAGCTGTTCTTTGCACATCTCTTAGCCAAAGCCAAACAAAACCTGAAAGGTCTCAGCTGTCAAATGTCACACCTTGTGCTCCACATGGAACAGCCCCTCCTGAGCTGCTTGCACAGCTACAGCTCACACTGAGCTTGGGAGTGGATCCTGATTATGAAGTAATTGCAAAGCAATTGTGTAACAAAAGACCAAACAGCTATTGAAAAGACTTGGCAAAGTCACAGCAGTGGGTTAGATGAAAACTTAAACACTCTGCCAGCAGCACAATTCCAACATGATGGCATCTTCCTTACACATTATCTCTGTAATCAGCAGTTTCTCTCTTCTGTTTATTTGTTCTTAATGCCCTTATCTGCACATATAACACGTGAAACTTTACACTAATGCAGACTACTTAAGAGCTGAGGTATGTACTTCATTTTCTAGTTATGCTCCATAACATCAATATTCAGTAGCATTCTACTGCCACCACTGTGTAAAAGGAAAAAAGGTACATTGCTAACATTGAGGCAAGAATAAAACAAAGAGGAAATTATGCAAAAAGGAATGAAACCAAGAGACTATATCAAATATTAAGCCAATAATACTTCTGTGAATTACCTTTTAAGGAAAAAAAAAAAAAAAAAAAAAAGTAAAAGAGTAACCAGAATGAAATAAAAAAATTAAAAAAAAAAAAACAAAAAAAGACAAGATTCTACATAGATTTTGAAAAGAAAAAAAAAAAAACAAGAAGGAAAAGAAAAAAATATGCACATTCAGTAACCAATGTAATACATCAGAATTTGTGTTACTGGTATACATTTGTGATCTGTCACATACTTCCTGGTAAATACTTCTTGGAAATCCTTAAGAGGCACAAATTCAATTCTACACAACTTTTTCCTCTTCACAAAGGCTTTTAAAACAACATTAGTCATAAAGAAGATTATTACTAATTTGGAAGGAATGTTCATTTTTAGTAAATTTGGCTTAGATCTCTCCCCATGATACCAAAAAGAATGAACTAGGCTGCTGTAGGCCCATCTTTCCCTGGCTTTTTTACTTAAGAGTGAAATCTGGGGTGTAAACAGCCATCACAGCCCCAAAAGGGACAGAACGGTTTAACAAACACTGAGGTGGTTAAGGATATGGACAATCTGGGTAGTATCCATTCAAAGATCACATAATATATGAAGTGTTCCGACTTCTTAACACCATAACAGATAGATATGTGTAGTATTTGTAATTGTCTTTAAATAAAACCAGAGTAACTAGTTCTTGAAGAGCAGACCCTCTATTTTTAAAAAGCATTAGCATTTTTAATTAAGCTTAGATTTGTTGCAGTGAAATAGATCTGTCATACCGAGGAGTAATGACCTCACAATTCTGTTTAAGGAGTTTACTTAGCACTCAGCATCACTTTATACAGTAGAAATGCTCAGTATCTTGGTAGAAAACCTTCCTAGTACCCAATCTGAACTTCTCCTGACTACCTTAATACTAATAAGATTGCTATCCACTATATTGCTCTTTGATTTGAGAAATAGCAAACAAGGTAGCAATAATTTATGGGCTGAAAAATATTTCATCCCTGGTATAATAGACTATTTCAATCCCCTTTTTTCCCCTCCTAGAGGACACTACCATGAAACATAAAAGATGCAACAGAAATGGAAGTACAATGCTAAACAAACTCTACAGTACAAGCACATCTTCCTTTACTTGTTCCCAATAGGTGGCAACAGAATACCAAAAATACAAAGTAGTTTATAATTCATTCTTCATCCAGAAAGTAATGTAAGCCCCATTAAAACTTCTATTAATGAACCTACACCTGCAACTTTATTCAAATGATCACTGCATCTCAGCAACAAAAATTCTTAGACAGCTAATGTCAAAAAGCCAGAGAATTCACAGAACAGAAACGAAGCATTTATTAAAAAGCTCATAATTATGAAACAACTGAGGGCTTATACTTGGTGCTTACCTGAGGGAGTTAAGTGTCACAACAAGGAAGTTACAAAAATAAAATATTTTTTAACAGTGAGGAATAAATGATAAGGTAGAAAATTCTAGACTTGTTTTTTTCTTGTTGACATCCACACCTTGCTTTTTAGCAATACTAAGTAAAGAACTGAATATAGCTAAAGTTTTTGGCTGGCAAATTCCAAATTATCAGTAGTAGCAGGTCCACACTAACTCCCTGATTCTTTGTAAGAAATGACAGATCTCTTTTTTGTTCAAACATGACTGTTTTGTTTCCATGGCACATAGCTATACAAATCAAGTTTGACTACTTACTTGCTTTCAAAGCCAGCTATGTCACGGTCCAAAGAAATTGTCTCTGTTGTAATTTCCACCTTTCTCACACTGCCAAAGAAATCTGTTATCAGAACACTTTGTGGGTCTCGCTGAAAGAGATCAGTTCGGTGCCCAGGTGTGGAAACACACAAACTTTTTGGACAGACCTGAAACTGGAAAACCAAGATGGATGGTCATATCCTGTCCCTCATTCATTAATTGTCTCTACATATACCTTTTAAATGAAACTATAAAAAGAAAGATAAATGCCACATGCAACTTGCATTTAGCTTCAATGCAAGCTCCACAGCTGAAAAACAAACAAAAACAAACAAAAAACAAACAAACAAACAAAACCCCACAGAAACATTGAAGGGCATAAACATCCTGATTACGTATTTCAGAAAACCTTTATCCTCACCATTATGCCAGTTGAGTTTAGAAATGCTTCCGTGAAAGCGAACCATCAGTTACATCTACCTGATTAAATATACAAATGTATTTCTGAATATAGATTCAGCAATGCTGCTATAACAAAAGCAGTTCTTCATATTTACTAAAGGGAGCAGGCAAGATTGAAGGTTAATAGTAAAGGCTTCATAAAGAAGAATTTACACTTTGATTTTAAAGAAAAAAAGCCTCTTAGTCTTATTTCTTGTTTGTAGCTTGTAAATTAATGCAGAATTAGGATCTTCAAATATCAAAGGTGTTTTATGTACATCGAGTTCACAGAGACATCCTGTATAAACTACATATAATATTAGCTATATACCTTATTATTTATTTTACCTATGTATTTTTTCTACTTAACAGATCCAGTACATCTAGCCCACATTGCTACACCTGGAAGACAAGAATAGCACTACCAAACTGTTTTCTGTTGATTCAACTCTGTATAAAGGTACATTTGCTGAAAATAAGTAGATGTAACAGATTTGTTGGAGCATTTAGAATATCTGATAGGACAGCATGACTGTTTAATATCAAGACTTGATGCACCCAGCCAATATTTAAGGCAAAAGCAGTGCATTTTAGACACAATACCTTTTTGTACAAGTCCTACCACACTCTCAACAAAAGTCTCTAATATTTCTTATATGGACAGATTCCTTTATTTCAAGTAATCGTGTAATACACATATTGTAATAGAAATAATTAGCTTGTATTTTTATTAATAATGCTATGTAGGCTAAAATGTGATGAAATGCAGCTCAAGGCCTCTCTCTAGCCTCCTTGATGAGCTTGAAAAGCTGAGTTCATGTTTCATTCTTGACACTTCTTGTGCTTCTGACCAAGCACATCACCTTACTAGACACAGGAGCCAGACATACAGCCCTGCTAGACAGTTCACTTCACAGTGCTCTGGACAGGAGCAAATGTTGCTGTTCTCTTAACTCATGGGTAGTCCACAGAACCACCTGATAATACAGTAGGTTATGTGGCTCCTAGTACATTACAGAAACATAAAACATTTGACAGAATAATGTTCAAGAATACAAAGGACACACTCTTCATAGGTACCCACCTTACTTAATCTTAAATTCTCCAAGCAATTTTCACAAACAGGTCCATCAGTCACTGATCTAGAGCTCATATACCTAATTATGTCATGGGTCAGCTCTTAGAAGATTGCATTCTTAGGACATAATCACAGGTCAATCTACTCAATGCAGACGCAACCTCAGTTTTCCCAGATTATGACTGACAAAACCTGTGAGTTTCAGTCCATACTTTCTATCACAAATTCTGTGTTCAGCCTGGCACAAAACACATAGGCTTGGGTGGTACCTTCTCTTACAACAACAGAGCCCTACATTTAAAAATCTTTCCAGAACTGAAACAATGTACCTGGCTTTCCTTCATAGAAGACAGATTCTATCTCCCCATTCCTCCCTTTTGCTTCATTACAGTTTCTCCTTCATACCTTTTCTCTCTAAGCCTTTAAGCATGGCATTAGGCTGCTGGTCCAGAGAGACTTGAGCTCACTTTCCCCTGTACCTTAACTAAAGTATACGAGCACACATGTCCAGTGAGCTCTTTTTCTAATGATTCCCATGATTAATGATTTTTAATGATTGTTGGCAGAGTATCTCACAGCTGCTAAAGAAAAGATAGGGGCAGATCAAATCTTTGCTATCCCCCCTGTGAAGTGAAAATGAACTGGATCCAGCAGCATCACACTTCCTGTACAAAGGCACACAAACCCTTTTAAGCTTCAGTTTCACCAAAATGCAATTAATTTTCTTCAACTCTACTTCAACTAAGGGCACAAACTTAAAAAATAAGTCTCTGAAGTAAGTTTTTTTTTTAAGCTTGCTATTTGATGCATAAATCTATGCTGCAGTTATACCATTAAGTCTCTCTCAAGCTCTCCAGAGAGGGGACACATCTCAAAACAACTGCATCAGCACTGAAAGTGGAAAACTGATACTGCATCCAACTATTTCTAACATGTCCCAAAACAATTTACTACCATTAGATGCTGAGATGAATCTTGAACAAAAACGTGCAATGGCACTGAGAAGACAACGTCAGAATTAAAAATGTACCTATCAAGTACCACTGCAAGAAATGAAAAACTGCAAAACAGTTAAAGCACAGCAGACAGACACTAACAACTGTGGCTTTCTGACACACACAAAAAAAGAACAGGTAAATGCTGGCTACTAGAAACATACTAGTTCATGTTTTGTGTTTCATTTATATAATAAAAATATTAGTCAAATAAAGCTACAAAGTTCCCCCAAATGGCAACTTTGTTATGACTTAACATTTTCACAATTTTATGACATAAGAGATCTCATTTAGAAATTTATTTGAATCTCATTGTAAAAGTTCAAATCTCTGACATTTCAGTTTAGTCTTTACTTTTTTGAAACTGTGATCAAACCAGAACTCATTTGCACAGCTTTATGTTATCCCTTAGCAACACAGATGGAGCAGGTGGGGAGTAGGTGGAGTGGATTATGAAAAAAGATGTCTCATTCTTTACAGGAATGCAATATCCAGATCTTAGGTGGATGTGAAGAGAAGCTGTTTTAAGAGTGGCTGAAGAAAAGTAAAGAGTTGACATGATAGAAATTGTGTAACAAATACATAGTACTTCCAAAAGAGCAGATATTTGACATTTCTGAAGATCAGACAACTGAACATTAGTTAATAATTTTAAAGCCAGTTAATGAGCAACTTAATGTTGATCCTGAGTTTGGAAAGCATTAATTTCAAAAAATAAAACTTGGATAAGTAGTATATCTTTTTTCCTTAAACCAGCAAAACACTAACAATGTGTTCCAGAGCCAAAGCATCTCCTGTAACTGTTGGCAAATAAATGGGCTTATATCCATGGACTAACTGCATCTGAAAAGCATCAACCTGAAATCAAGGGGTCACATTTGCTGAAATATGTGCCTATTACAGTTCACTACAGTTCACCATGATGACATATTTGGGTCCCTTCCCTTCCCAGAGCAACAATCAGCAGATCTACATACACTGACTTACAAAATGTAAGAAGTTTGCCAGTATGGGCTAACTTCACACAGCTCCACCTGAATATTTGGCGTATAAACAAAAACACAATGGAGAATGCTTAGATATCTTCTCCAGAGAGCTCAAAAGGTAAATTACTTGGCCAGCTACCAAGTTTTCTATACTTTTCACAAGAACTGGATTAATATTTAGCTGGTTAGACCATTTATGCCACCACTTCCCACATGGCAACTTCTACAGTAGAAACCACTGTTAAATTTATAATGACTCCTTTTTTAACATAAATTACTTTTCTGGTTTACAGAACAGCATTCTAAAGTGCTGTTTGAATGAACTGGCTAGAAGAAGGTACTTGACCATTAAGGAACTTGCATATTCTTTTTAACATGACTTATTTTAAAGTCATCTTTCCCATGATCAGAAGTTATTAAATTACAGGACAGAATTTCATTCTCATGGTACTAAAAGAATCTTGAATCCCAGTCACTGAATCAACTCTCTATCAACATAAAATCTGTCAAGCGTGGGCTGTTTATAGAGTGAATTCTACTTCACATCTAGCAGCCAGGCTAACACCACCCTCTGTAGACAAAGAGTGGCATAAAATTCTTGCTCAGCTGCTACTTTTACAGAAATGAATAAAAGACAAAGTGTTCTTTAAGTGGCAGCTCTTAACTCACTGACACAGCATGGCAGGATATAGAGATACAAGGCACTAAAGAATAATGTATTACAAAGCTATTACTGGAACAAATATAAAGGCTTAATAGAGTAAATAAAATAAAGGGTTAATAGAGTAAATAAAATATGGTTACTTTTTGTGTCATCTTACCAGTGTACACATCTGTTACAGAAGCATTTTCAGATATTTTGTCATAGATTATCTGGTTGTTACTTTCTTTTCCTCCTGCCTCCTACTGAAAGCTGCTATTAATATTTACTTAAGATACAATTAACTCCAAACACCAGTGGATTCTGACATATCTTGCTCTGGAATCTAAGCATATACACAAATAAATCAGTCTCTGCAGGTATTTGTGAGTGCACTGTTAGAATTTTACCTGTTTAATAATTACTGTAAAATAATTACTTTAGCAAAACAGTATTAATGGCTGCCTTTCTACATTTGCAAAGTGTCTGCTACCCACTAAGCTCATTTATAAGCTTTTTGCTGTTATTTTTCACATGCAAATAATTCAATCTATTGCACTGAAGATTTATTTAATACTTTATTTCTAGGAATAAGAAAACTCTGGTAATTTTGGTTAATTTTTTCTCTAGCCAACAAATCACTTTTCCACTGAGGGCAATCCTTAAAATGTTACATTAAGAGTACACTTGATGGCAAAAAGACTGTCCTCCCCAAAGCTGCTTCTGAAAGAAACAGCAGGAAAACAAAAAGCATTTGGAGAACCCTACGGACAAAATAAATTAGATTTGAAACTGTTGAAATCATTAGCATATTAATGAATGTTGAGTATTCTACTTACTAAGTCATTCATATTTGTCTGACTGGCTGGATGGATTTCTTCCAAGAACTCCAACACATAGAATGTGTATCTGTCCATAAGATGAACTCCAATCCCAAGATCAGGTTGATGCTTAAAACAACACACAGCAGTTATTAGAAATTTACAGAAGAGAATTCTGGTTTTAGGAGCAGAAGCAGAATGCAATACCATGTTACAAAAGTTAAGCATATTTGTTTTGTTCTTAGCCATGAAGAAACCTGCTGCTGACAAGCTGAATAACACAGTCTGTCTTAATTTTTCTAGACTGTATCATGGTAATCCCCATGTTTGCCAAAAATCAGAGTTACTACTTCTTCTTATTGGTCCCAGCACAGATTTGTCCACTGGCTTAAGATTCTTAGGACTCAAAAAACAGGGCTGGGAGAGACAGCTTATCTTACAGAATTCTGCAGGTTCAGGTAATCCTGACCTGCTGCTTTTGGTCTGGATAGGATCTCTCTCCTATCACTCCTCCTGTGATTCAGCTGAGATGTAACTACAGCTAGTGATAAGGTAGTGTTATTTGGTTTGGGGGTTTTTTAATATCAAGTACAAAAAGTCCTAGACTGAATATTCTCCACATACAACTCTCTACCTCTTAGCAGTGTTTCCATAAAATTTCCTCCTGTCCTAGCCAGTCATAAATTGATCAGTCAGCACAGAAATCAACTGTTAACCTGGTTCTTTGGGACAGTGCACACACAAAAAAACAAAAAAACCCACCACACTTTGTAACTAAATACCTTACAGATTCAGCAATTAAAAAGGAAATTTTTAGTTAAAAGTCAACAGGATCTATGCTTTTGACTTAGGCATTCTGAAAACTGTCTTCAGGATTACAAAAATTTACTTACTGATAAAGAATCTTCTCCAACTTGGCTGCTAGCCAAGGCCATTATATTAGGTGAATAAAATCGTTCATACATGGATGCTCCTTGACAAGTATCAATAATAAACAAGAGTTCATTGTACCTAAAAGAAATAAACATATACATACTTTGTTTTTCAGTTACTGGAACAGATGCTAGGAATGGAAGAGCTCACACTGATTGAAAGATGCCAGTTCAGTCAAAGCAAAATATTTGAGTAACTGTAGGAAACTAAAAATTAAAACTTTTCACACTGAATGCAAACTTTGTAATTGTATGGAGGACAGGTAGTATCACTGCTGAAGGTAAGCGAGTCTTACCAGTAAGACTTCAGGCATCCCCACAAAATAGAGCATTTAACCTCTATATAATGCTTTTTCTTACCTTCTTTTCTGCCACATTTGTTCAAAGGCATCAGCAAGTTCTACATTTGTGATTTCTTCAGAATCTTGAAATTTCAGGAAACCATTTCCACCATGGCCTGACAGAGAAATCAGAAGTCAGGCAAGTGTGTAGGTTAAAGGAAGATATTCAGGCAGGATGACCAACTTTTTAAAAAAAGGCAGATACAACTATCTTTCTTTAAACAGACTCCAGCAAAATAAAATACTAGTACAGTAAGAACAGTACACACCCATTTAAAATGGAAACTATATTTGCCAAGTACTGACTTACAGATTTTTTCTTAATTTGCTATGACATGCTAAAAAAAAAAAAAAAAAAACAAAAAGCATTTTGTTTATCCTTTTGTTTTTTTGATCTTCTGATGGCATTTCATGTTTTCAGACCAGCCCATCTAAATGAACAACAAAAACCAATAAATTCTATACAGAAACCTGCAATTACCTGTCATATATATTAGAATATTGCTTCTGTCATCAGAAAGAAGACGTTTGGATCGTGGTGTGCTTGGTGGGATTCTTCCCGTTAATACACGCAAGAAATTTTCAACAGTAACCTATAAACAGAAGCACAAAGTAATTTTCTGATGAGAAAAATATTGCTTAACAACTGTATGCTTGGTTACATAAATTAAGTAAAAGAACACTGAAATGTGCAGTGTGTCTCACTAGATGCAATATTGCACGGTATAAGCTGCATAAACATTTTCTGTTTAAGGTTTTACTGCAGGTTCAGTCATATGTTACCTTATACTTTATCCCATTAACATCAGCCTGTTGCTTTATCGACTTACATTATAATTTCTAAATACATATACATTGATCTGAAAACTTGTAAACATATAGCTCTATTCTGCCAAAGCTGCTCATGTACTCAGAAAACGCTCCAGCTTCAGTGTGTGATACCAGGGGAAAACAGAAGTTTTAAATTCCCTCTGCAAGTCAGGAAAGGAAAAACAAGATCAATTTTGGTTATTTAAGTCTTTGAGTAATCAGGTAAAACCCATCTGCATGGTGATTGTAAAACACCCTGTAAAATACCACTTCCTCCTCATGCAGAACAGGAAGTTCAAATGCAAACAACAAATCCATCCAGGAAAAAATAGTTACCAAAAAACCCCATCTCTCTATTTCAGTGTTGTATCTTCACTTCTTTATAGAAAGATTCAGAGAAATATAACATCTACTATCTACTTAAGTATGATCCTATAAATCCTTAGTGATGATTACAGAGAACTATTAAACCACACAGTTGATATCCAAATTAAGATCAACAATTAAAAGCATTGTCTGTTAGAAGGAAAATTACACAGAAATTTTGTGATAGAATGCAGACTTCTACATAGTAATTATAGTAGTAATTGGTTTATGGCTTTTGTTTCAATAAAGGCATCTACTCAGGAATAGAAATCTAGTTAGAAATTAGAAATAAACATTGCACTTGCATGCCCCAAGTTTCATAGTGGTGTTAAACACTTGCAAGATGAGACACTGACCAGCCATTTCCAAAGGAGAAAAATTTCAGTAAAGTGTGTATTCCTAGCACACAGGGAGTTCTATATATTCTTTTAACAGTGCAGAGTCTTTCAAATAGCCAATACACAACATGTTTCTAGTATATTAATTTCAAATACAAAACTGAGCATCAAAGGGAGAAGAGTTATGTGTTTTAAACATTGTCAGTTGCTAATAAAAGCCCAGCCCAAACCCAGTGATGTCATTAGAAAGGCTTCCTCAGACTACACAGATGCATAAATCAACACGAAAAACAAAGACCAAATAATTTAAAGTGCAGTCACCTCATAGCTTCTGTAATCCACTTCCACATCATCTCCATAGACATTTAGCTCCATGTTTTTATGACTAAACACAGTAGCTGGTTTGGGATTTCTGGGATTACATGCCATATCATCTGCTAGCATCAGGACAATGTGACTACAGAAAACAAGACAAAAATATTTCAGGCAATCTACTTTTACGTAACAATCAAATGGAAACTACAAGATTGTCCCATGATTACAACAATAACGTAGAACATTAAGAAAATTCCTGGAATTGCAAGTGAATCTTAGTTTAGTTATACCCTATTTCCTTATGTAAATCCTCACTATTGTAAAGATATCACACATGTAGACACAGCTAGCTGTCACTGATCTACAGGATTAAGTTAGGGCAAAGATAAGTACAAGAACAGTAGACATGAGCAACTTTACCCTACAGTCTTCCCCCAACCTAGGCTGGCAGATTAGAAAAAATTTTAGAAAAAATCTGGTTATAAAAACAGCCAGATGGAACTGTGCCAATTCACCTAGAACTTTCAGTAGGACAGTTCAGAACAGTTTGATCACCTTCTGAATACTGTTGCCAAAGAAGGGATAGTATTTTAACCATTGTGCTGTTGTTAGAGAAGAACAATTTGATGGACAAAGTTTCTAGTTTCTATAAAAACATTACCCAAAAATGACTTTTCAAGGTGACTTTTAATATGTAGGAACTGCCTTACTCAGGGCCTTTAGTCTAGGGAGTATCAGTGTAGTTTCAGATGTGTAAGTCTCACATTTAGTACAGTTAGGGGTGCCAACATCTCAACACTGAAAGGAAAAGTACAGTAAAAACTGTATCTCAGATTAGTATTGTCACTGCTGAATACATTTATCAATTTTCACATTATTTCAGCAATTTACTAAGTAGTACATTTTAGTGACCAGACAGCTCTTGGTGTTTTTAATCTAACCAGCCTATTTCAACTGGAAGTTTTATTATATAACTTGTTGCTTTTTATTTTGAACAATATTGCCACACTTTTCAACACACTGATGTGATTGCATCCTTCCTTCCTTTTTACTTTTATCCAGTTAAACTGGGAATAAGAATTTTATTTTGGTTTTTTACTGCTTGAGACAACAAGAGAATGGTACCAGCATACTTGCAAGGAATTGTATTCACCAAGTTTCCCTCACCTGTCAGGAATGCCAAGTCTCTTGACACTTCTGTATACTGAAAGAGTATTTGCCACATGTCGATAATTAAACCAGAATCGAGATGTACACACCTTGAATTTGTTGAGGGGAAAAAAACCATATTAGTGTAAAAGATACAAACTGGTCTGGCATGCTGCTTCAAAAGACTTACAGGAAAACTATCTACAAACTAGTAACATACCAGAACAAAAATGGAAACTCCAAGAAACTTGTGATAGAGCTTATACAAATCATTGATGTACCAAAGCAACAAATACTGAAAGTAAAAGTTTTTTGGTTTGCTTGCTTGATTGATTGTTTTTCAAAAGGTATTCTTAACATACCCACTGATTAAAATAATGTTATAAAACCCAGGCATATATAGAAAGTGGCACTTTAGGGAGTAATTCAGCAATAGTAAGCTAAATTTTTTTCATTTGCTTTCTCCATATTGATGGAAGAAAAAAATCAAAGGAAGAGCTCTCATCTCAACAGCAAACCCATTCTGGGAGCATTCTTGCACAAAGGCATAAGTGAATTCATGTAGAAGCCACACACAAGGGAAAATGAATGGAGGACATTTCCATTTAAGCAGTCAAACATAATAAATGAAGACCCAAGTGAGCTCTAACCAAAATCTGATTACAAATTCTCAAAAATCTCAAAGGAGTTGAAGTTTCTCCTGAAAAAAATATAACCAGCAGACAATCTGTTCAGGACAAGAAGTATACCTCTTTGGGCCTTATTCCCACTTTCTTTGTATGTTTTTTAGGTACCAATAAAAGCACCTATTTGTTAATAGTATTCAAGTTTGATGTTTTAATATTTTCAGGTTTGCATATTGTAGAATATAGAAATTATTCCTTCTAATTCAATTAATTACTATTAACTTTCCTCTTATATTGCTGTGTTTTAGTATCTGGAAAACAAACAGCTTCTACTGAGTAATTACAATAGTGTTCTGAAACAAATTAGTCACTAAGACCTGAACTGTGATTAAGAACCAATTGTGTACAATGACTCAAAGCTAATAAAAGATTAATAGCAAAGAAAAAAAAAACAAACAAACTAGGATAACAACAGTTGAGATAAACGTTATGTTGCCTATATTTATTTTATTGTAAGCCTGTTATCACAAGTTAACAGAGCAAGTAAAAACAAAAATCAGAAATTAACTGTACCTTTCTGGTCAGAGAGATATACCTCTGTGATACCAGGCTTACCAGGTCAATATGCAGAATGGTAATTTTTCTTAATGCGTTCAGAACTTTTGTTTTATGAATCTTGCCATGTAGTTAGATGCTTTGAGTGCTTTAAATGCAGTTACACTGACAAAATGATTTTATCATAGTATAATAAATTTGCAGGCACAATTTCAAATTTATTCATTTTCAAGTCTTTATCTTTCCATTTTTTCCAAATGAACAGAGTTCTTGAGTGACAGTTGCAATTACGATGAAAAAGTGCCAGCTTTATTGGAAGAAAACAACCTGGATCACACTTACCAAAACAGCCCAGTTATTGGTATGTCCACTTCTAAAGAACTGTTCTGTTTGATCCTGAAATATGGAGAAAATACAGGATGTTTTGCAGCAATAAGAAAGAGGTGACTGCTCATATTTTTGTTGCTTCCATAAAACAGTACTCAATGAATATTTACCACACCTTTACAATGATTAAACCTTACAAAAGCTTCAAAAGAGGTATCTTCCTCTTTTTGTGCATTTGTACATTTTGTGCAAGTTAATTGCTCTAAACCTTTGTCTGAAACTTGCTAAATAACAAAGAACTATTAGTCACTGTCAGCTTAGTTAAAACAAAAAGCCCACACATCTCTATTCCAAAGGACATTCCAAGAACAAAATAAAATGATTTATTGACCTACAGTTTCTTCCTTAATGAGAAAAGGGATTAATTTCTTGGATTAATTTCTATATTCATTGCTCTTCTCATCTTTTCAAAAGCAGATAAGTGAATCTGCAATTTTAATCCATTTTAAATCCAAGGTGGTTATGACAACTGTTATCTTTAGTTCCCACTGTGCTTTGCAAAGGAGAGGGTCCTTCTTTAACAGACAGCCTAAACCAGGACACAGAAAAGGGATAAGACTTCCCAGAGGTAAAGGAACAAGTCTGTCACAGGACAAGAACCCAGATTCACCGACTCTTAATCAGTCTCTTAAACTCTCCGAAGGCTACTGGGTACCTGCGGTACCAGTAACAGAAAGAGTAACACACTAACAGAAACAGTGATTGTTAAAATGTATGTACAGCATAACAAACTTCCAGTAGCAATTTGCGGGTTAATAGTAACCCAAGACTAAAAATATTATTTGCAACTAATTTCAAGTGCAGCAATTTGATATTAGACTTTAAACACAAACAACACTCCAGATGCTGTGTGGGCACTGTGCAAAAAGCGTAATTACCGATATATGAAATTACTCTTACTCGAACAAAAACATTGGCTCCTTCTGTGTGCAAATGCCTCACACCTGCCGAGACGGGCAGGCGACAACCGAGCCCAGCTGAGCCCCGGCACCATCACTGCCCGTGAAAGCGCGCAGCACCCCCCTTGGTCTCTCTCTAAAAGAAAAAACCACACCTAACTTAGCCAGCAGACGTCCGCGATAGGAGCATAAGCACGGACTACTGAAAGTTACATTGCACAGCCAAGAGAAATCGCGTGTCAGAAACCTATAAGCGTATTATTAGACGGCCTTGTTTTTACAAACAGTGTAAGGAAGCTCCAGGTTCCCGAGGAACCCCCCGGTTCCCGGGGTGGGCAGCAGCGCAGGCTGTGAAGCCCCACCTGCCGCAGCCGCACCCACGCCCGGGGGCAGAGCCAGGCGGGGCCAGGGGAGGACCCGCCCAGGGACAGTGGTGCGGGGCCGCAGCCGCCCCTCAGCCGGTAAAGCCGCAGAGGGACAGCAGCTGCTGGAGTCAACGCTTCCAGGGCGCTACTCGGGGCAGATTCCCCGGCGCGGCCCCGAAAGCGGCGGTAGGGCGGGCTCTGCCTGCGGAGGGAAGGGGATAGGAGAACCAGCAGCACGCAGAGCCTGCGCCACGGCCCAGCACTGCCCGCTCTCTGTCTCTGTCTCTCTCTGTCTCTCGCTCGCTCGCTCGCTCGCTCCCGCCAGCCTTCGTACCTGGATGCTGCTGGCGAGCGCTGTGCCGCAGCACCCCAGGAGCAGGGCTGCGGCGGCGCTGAGCCAGCAGACGGCGGGCGCGGCGGCCGCCATTTTACCGCGCCTCCTCCGCAGAGCTCCCGCTGCCGCAAGTGCCGGAAGGGGGGAAGCGGTCTCTGCGCACGCTCCGCCCCGCAGCGTGATCTTGGGGAGTGCTGCCGTCGCCCGAGTCTTCTGGGCGATCCCTTTGGGCTCTGCCCACGCCCGGAGGAATGCGGTTTCGCTGGAGCAGTATCCCTGCTCTGCCCCGCGCCAGGCGTTCGGTCACACACACGAGGTCCCCCGGCCCTGCCAGGTCCTGGAGAGCTCCCGTGACATTGCGTGTCAGTGGGGGCGGCGGATCCCAGGGGTGCCTTGCCCCAAGTGTTCTTGTGTCTTTCTGCAGCCCTTGTCCATCCCTTGGCAGGAGGCACTGTGGCCTCGCGTTTCACTTGCAGGTCGGGAGGCTCCCGAAGGTGTTACTGTCAGTCGTTTTGCTCAGACTGTTAAATAAAATACGCTTGAGTCACTGGGTTTTAGTGAACTTGCCACAGAGGCAGGCAATGGGCATGGCGACCTGCAGTACATGGGTGGCCTCAGGCCCTGGTGGCTACGGGGTAGAGCTGGAGGAGAGGGAATTTGAAAGTAGGTCTTTTGTCAAGGTGCTCTGCTGTAGACTTGGCCTTTGGCACAGGCGTCCTTCAGAGCTGGTGAATCATCAGATTTTTGTTTCAATCTATTGAATCACTTCGTGTGATTCTTTTATTTCCACTAACTCATCCTGTCACCCCCTTTGTTCAATTGCCTGATGCCTTCCATTAGTGAAGATTCAGATTCTGCCCTGAACCATGGAAGCTATTTCTTGCTGCCTATATTTGTCATCAGTAATGACTTTTGCAGACAGAAGCATATTTCCATGTATTGATGTTGGAATTTCAATAACATCACGTTTGCTATTCGAAAGCATCACTGGTTTCCTAGATAAAAACAATAACCTGTGATTAGATCATCTCTTTGTGCCAGAAGGTAATGAACTCATTTAGAAGGCAACAGTCACATGCTGCTGTTGTGCTTGAACACATCTGTCTGAGGCTTTTATGCCCCTGCTGAGGAGTGCTGGAAGTGTCCTATGGTGCCTGCTTCTAAGCTGTAATGTTTATCATCTTGCTCCAGAAAATTAAATTCATTTAGGACCAAGCTTAAATTTTTGTCTTACCCTTTCAAATGTTTCTTTAGGCCTTTGACTGTTCTCAGATGTGTTCAGGTTCTGTCAGTAACTGCAAAAGGATAGGCACCTATCAGAGTATGTACTCATTGGCTCACACACATTGACTTGGATAGCTCCTCATTACCTTTCAGCTTCTACATGGGGTGGGTCAGATAATATGTGGCAGATTCAAAAGATCTCAAGTCTCTCACTGAAATTCTTTTTGTTAACCTTAGTTCTTTGCTCTTTGCATTAATTACAAATATTCATAATTTGGTATCATGCATTTTGGTCAATGGCTTTTCCCATGGAAATAATGTCATCATTTGTACCCTGATTCATCTCTGAACCAGTCATGTTGTTTATACTGAATGAAAAGTTAAGTCAAATGTTACCAAAAGATAACTTCAGCTTTCCAAGAAACATTCCTGGCATGAGAAGTAACGATTAGTTTTTCTGTGAATGAAACTTAAAAACATTCTATTAACTTAAAAACTCCCAAACTTTTGGAAGTTTGTTTCACAGGTGACCTTAATTTTGTCATTCTCTGGAATTCTTAACTTTGTACTTTAATAAAACTCTTAAGGTCCCTGTGTATTGCTGCATAAGAAAAAATGAAAAAAAAAAAAACCCAAACAAACAAAAAAACCCGTGATTTCATCATGTAGCATTGGAACGATATAAAGATAGGTTATCACCTGTGGACTCTACAAGCAAACATCTGCTACTTGAGCTGAGCAATTAAGAACTGTATCAAATAATCCTTATATGAAAGATCGCTTAGATGTGACATCTAAAACACTAGGTTTCACCAGCAGTCAGAATAGTTAAAGCACACTTGTCCAGTCAATATTGCTGCTGCTCCTCATGGCTTATATGTGGTTGATTCTGCAGCTGACACAAAGGTGTAGCTGGCTCTTCCTGTAAAAGCAGAGCTGCAGACTCATCAGTCTTGGTGTCACATGCTGCCTGCTGCAGTGTGTGAGCAATGTTTGGATCAGCTGCAATCACACTGCAGGTGCTGCTCTTTGATTTTAGGAGTTCAAGTCACATTTCTGCCTTTCCTTTCCAGGCCAGAGGCAGTGCTGAATTAAGACAAAGTCAGTTTCACAAGCTCATTGCAATATTCCAAAAGAGTGGAATAGTTAATAGTTCTCTCTTTTTAGAGCTGTCTCTATTCTGCCTTCTGGATTCCCTTAGCCTGCCTGATAATATTTTGTAATGGATCTATTGCTTTACAGTCTCAGTCTTTCATGGGTTTTAGTATTCATCAGACATGCATGAATGTGCCAGTGCTTCAGGCACTGAAGTCCTGGAGGTGGTATTACTACTTTTTTTTCTTTTTTTTTTTCTCAGCAAGACAGTACCAAAAGCTTTACCTTCTTTTCTTTCATCTTTATTCCCTTAGGCAGTTCTCGCTATAGAGCTGGCGCTCACTTCTGTGCCTGTAGAGGATTTTTGTGTCTAGAAATGAGGCTTTATGCTGTCTGCTTCTATTTCTTCTTTGTGCTTTGTTTTCATGCTAATCACATTATTTTTTATGCGCTGAGTCTCTGTAGCTTGACTTTTGCCACAATGTATCCTGTACTTCATACCGAATAATTAGCAAGGACAACAAATGTCTATCCTAAGATGAGTTGTAATTAAAACAACTGTTTAAAAACTTGCTCTAACTGCAGCTGCTATTCACACTGATGTACTTGGTGCCCTTCCAGGTTCTTTTCTTCTCCAGCAGGTTGCTCGGGCCCTAATGCTCTCATCTGTACTCTATACAAGTTGCCCTCTAAGATCCATCAGCTTGCTTCTGTTCAGCATGGAGTAAACAAAGGTAGCTTTTCTCTGAGGAGAAATCAGAATCCCAAGTGCAATCCCATAAACCTCTATAACAGGTTTTGGTGCCTACTTGAGTTTACTTGACACTTTTTGACCACAAACTTCTTTTTTTATTCTAAATTGTGGTATTAATGTTGCTTGTATTACTTGTAGGTATAATAGTGTATCTCTTCGGTATTCCTGATCCTTGTTTTGTGGGTGTTTTTCCTGTTTTTATTAGACTTGAACATACTGCCTGATAATTTTCGACTGTAGAAGATAAATATGTGTTTTGGCTCTACTTATTAGGCTTTGAAAAGAAAAATGAGAAGCAACTCATGCAATGAAAGAAGTCAACAAGACTGATTCTTAAGGAATTAATAATAGTTCAACTGTATTATCTCACTAAAAAAAAAAAAAAAGCAGCAAATTTATTACTTTCTTAATTTTGATAATATATTAAGAAAATCAGAAGGCTTCCTTTTTTATATTGCTAGAGGGGTTAGTACTGACCAAACAAGTCTATGACAACAGTTCAGTATCTGAGCTGATAAAAACAACTTTCTTAAATATGGAGCCTGAATGAAACAACAGTGATCACCTTAATGAGTGATCTTATTCTTTGTTGGGTTTTGTTTTCCATTTCTGTTAGTGGAAGACTAGCTTAACTACAGAATGCAGGTGTTTTAAAAAGATTTATGATAGCAAAGTAGTACTGGTATGCAAAAAAAAAAAATTATGCTGAGAGTAATAGATACAGAACTTCCAAAGGTACCTTGAAAAAGTCTTGCTTATAATGTTACCATGCTGAAAGAGTTGTACTGAACTGTGCTTATCAATTGATTCATATTGAATACTGGTTAAACACATTAGAACCTGGACATTTGTTCATCCATAGCATAGAGCTGCTTACTTCTATATTGGAATCAATCTAGGCAATATTTTTTACTGTTATTTACAAAGTGAGATTATAGACATCATTTTTCTGAGTGTATTTTGAGGTCAGAATAGAAGACAAGCAAAAAGCTTGAAACCCACAATGAAGTTCTGTGACATTTGTTCTTTATTAATTAAACATTTACCTTGTAATCAGTTCTGTTCTGTCATTAATGACACAAATACCACCAGGCATGGAGTTTCCATAGTGTTGAATTGTGTAGTAATCCAGTATTTCACCTCAGAAAAATGTGAGGCTAAAACCATTTCAACAGTTTAACCCATTGGTAAAATAAGTTAAATAGAAGAAAAAAAAGAAAAGAAAAAAAAACACCCAAAAAAAAAAAAAAAAACCAACAACAAAAAAAGTGGCAACTTGTTCACATAGTCATGTATAATGGCAGTCATGAAAAATGCACATCAGACTTGATCTCTCAAAGATCTCTCAAATCAGTACTTTTTCTCAAGAGAAAACAACACTGACAACTGTTGTCAAAACATTCTTATTTGTTAAAATAACACAACATGTGGAAAATACAGCAGTAAAAAACAAACAAACGAAAAACCCAGGCCTTTACCTTTTTAAAATTACTCTCTCCATTATAATTTTCTATTAGTATTTCAAAAGGGTTTATTCTCAGATAGAAAATTCATGGGCTTCTTAATTAGGAACAAGATAAGAATCTTAAATTACCCTAAATAAAGCTAAGTTTATAAACATAATTTTACTCTTGATTTCAAGAAAGAAATTAAAAACACTTGATGTCTTGGAATCATTAAAAAAGTAATCATTTTTATTGCACTACTAGTTCTGACATCTTTATGATAAATCTGTCTTGTGTCCCAAACACAGCAAATACCTGAATGTCTCAGGACAGTTCTGAATGAAGCTCATGGATGTGTTCTTAGACTTCTCTGCAGCCTGCAATCTGGATGTATCCTTTGTCCCAGGTGTTCCCTTCTTTTGCAGGCAAGGGCTTTTTACTCCATTGCATACTATTCATCAGCTACATGAGAAAATAAACACAAACGTTTTGAAAATTAAGGATGAATACACATCAGCTTTACCTGAAATTTATTTTTCAGATTTATAGATTTATTATAATGGAAATTGTAATAGAAATAAGATATACAGTGAGCACTGAGTCAATTTTTAAAAAGGTTACTCGTACACCAAGTAAAATAACATTGATTAACATTAAATATTTGAACAGTGACTAAAACTGAATCCAGTAAATTGCAAGGTTATGTAGACCAGCATGTGGTTATTGGAACTGATTAGTGGAAGATTGCACTTTAGAAGCAAAAATTAAGAAATCCAAAAATAGACCATTAAGATACTTAAATAAATACTCTCAACAGAATAATTTAATTTTTTTAAATGTAAATATTTACTATTATTTTTGGTTTTTTCCAGGTGTTATGGGGTAGAGATCAGAACAGCCCAAAAATTTTTTAGGCAACTACTTCTTTTTAGGGTAGCTGTTAGGCTGTGAGCAGAAGTGACAGTGGATCAGCAAACCTTAATAATTTCCTTAACTACTCAAAACTGTGTAGTCAACTCTGACTACACTTTTTGAAATTAAAAGTACCTGTTTCTCTGAGCATGTTTATTGAAAACTGTTCCCAAGTAGAAATGCCAGAATGACTTCATAAATTGAAATCATAGTGCTTGGGAGCCAGGTTTTTGCTATGATTTATTAATTATTGATAAAAATCATGCAGTCTTGCTGAATTTTCCTTCTGTGCAGGAGGTCAGTAAAAGGCCTCCTCACCTTCACAGTGCTGGCAGGCAGTGCAAGGTGGAATTTTACTTAAGAAGTCAAATGGGCTGTTACTAAGCAGAAAGTCTGGATGAAACCAAATAACACATTAAGCAAGAAGGTAAATTGGTCACCAAGCAATTCCCCAACTGCCTTTTTAAAAGGCAAATTGCATGGCCCAAGTTGATCAGGATATTGTGCAAACTGAAGAAACTGCCCACATGAGAATGCATTCAATTATGAAATCTATGGAAGTGTTTCTGTATTGCTCTGTAGCTCTCTAATGAATAAAAAAAATCCAACTGCTTTCTTTTTATCTGCCTGTATTTTTGTAGGAGTATATCCTGATGAGGCTTTTCTAACTGGAAGACACCACCAAGAAAAAGCCCTAGTAATAACAAGAATTATCAATACATTTATACATGGCTGTTGTTCCTATGTATTTATCCTGTTCTATGACCTGAACTGACTGTTTTCATTGCTCAAAATATATTGCATGAAAATGTAAAAGCTGCAGTTACTGCAGTTTATAACCTCTTACATTTTAAGACAGGCAGTCAAATTTACATGTTCATTCAAGGTGATTGATTTTTATACGAAGAAAAGACACCAATTAGTCAGTCAATTTTGACTAATCAGTGTCTTAATGCATTCATTTGCAAAAGCATTATCTCAGCAAAAATCATATTCGTGCACTGTTAAGTTTCTGATAGTCATAAAGGAAAACCTTAAATGAAATGTCCCACATCATAACATCATGTAGATGGAAAAAAAAAACAAAAAAAACTTGGAAAAAAGATTACTAACAGGATAACCATAATGTATACATATTAACATGAGTGTGAATATATTAACCATTTAAAGCATCAAAGGCTGCTATGTGTCCCAGTGTCATAGATGGTTCAGTGTGGTAATTTTGGGAGGCTTTTGCCTCACTGCCCTGGCCCAGCCCAAAGGGTTCAGCATAAGTGAAATGTCCAGGCTCCCTGCAGTTCTGTGACCAACCAAATCAGAACAGAGTAGGGATTAATTGAATATATGCCTGTCCTGGATTCTGGAGATTATAAAGGTGCAGTTGTGATGCATTTACACAAATTCATTTAACTCTGCGTTAATGACTTCCTCTTTTAATTTTTAAAGCAGATAATTAGCTTCCTGGGCCGAAGGAGATGGCTTTCTGCCAATGGATTAATCAATGGGAAAACAAAAGAAGAAAAATTGCCTTTTGGAATTCTCAAATCATTCAAGCAAAGGTTCTAATGAAAGATCAATGTCAAATACATGTTATTTACTAGGGGCTATTAGCTGCATGTTCATATGAAATATATCAATAAAATGATATACATATTTATGAGGTACAGAAGTATCTATTTGTGGACTGTGAGAATTCTAGACTGAAGTTTCACAAAGAGCACCTTAAAAAGAAAAAATTTTGATCATCCTTCAGAAAAAAGAGATCAAAATCATGATATGAAGTAAAGGGTACATAGCTTCACTTGCTACTTAGTTGTGGATTAAAGACGATAATCATTTTAATTTGCTAAGTATAAAAATAATAAATGCTCTGCATCTGTACAGTGGATATTACTGAAGGCTCTCACAGTGTAAGTTTTATGTCATCTTGAAGCCAGGAGACTTCAAACCCTATTGAAAAATATAAGGGGTTGCACTATGTGTTCATTTTTCCTTTTTCATCTGATTCTATTTGCCTTCAAATTTTTTCAAAATACAAAAAAAACAATTTTTTTTGTTGTTATATATGATCATTTTATGAGAAGCATTTTTAATACGAATTCTCTTCCATCAATGGATTTTTATTACAAGATTTGAGTATTTAAAATTAAGGAGGCTGAACATATTTTGCCTGTCTTCTCATCTAGGAAACAGAACAATATAAAACATCTTTTCCTTTTCCTTCAATAATTCTGTATCTAGTTATGATGATCTAAAATTCCCACATGGGTTTTTAAGGCCTTTTGTGAAAGAAATTCATCCATTAGGCTATTTATCTGCTTCGATTCTAACAACTAAATTAATTTTCTCTCTCAGAGGAGCTCTTCATAGGTTCAAAAAAGAAACATTCTTTTAGGAAAGGGAGTACATCTATGTGTGCATTAGTAATGTTGAATGGTAAAATCAGTATTTTTTCAAGGATTTGCTCATAATGTTGTTTCCATAAAAGAAGTCCACTAGGACAGGCATACACTTTATCCTTACAAGTCATGATGCTCTCCTTCCTTGGCCCAGATGCTGAGGGAATAAAAAGTTTCAGCAGAAAGCCAGGAAAATGCTGATTGTCATTCAACTTATATAGAACAATAAAATGTCAGCTACACTACAGGGTAATTTTAAAATTTCTATTCAAAACTGCTGTGGAGGTGCTTTAGCTGTATAATCTTGGAAAAGAAGTAATTTAAGAGATCTCCGAATACTCAAATCTTCTCCAAATAGTAACGACTCAGCTGTAAAGCAGCAACCAAAGAAACAGTAAAGACTATAGCAAAATGCCTCAATATTATCCATTTGTTATACAGAATATATCCACAAAAAAAAAATTTTTGGTGTTACCCCTATAAATTCACTTGATTTATTAGATACAAAGTATTCAAACACATGGTAAAGTTAATAATATCCTCGTTTCTTCACTATCCCAGTCTAGTCTGAGAGCTGTGAAAGACATTTTTAAGACTGCAAACTTTGAGAAAGCTGTAATCTCCATTTTTTTAAGAAATCAGGACAAGCAACATGTTAGTGATTCCAGTTTTATACGGAAACTTGAATAAGAGGAAATAAAAGGTACTGACAAGGCTTGCTTTGTGAACCAACTAAGATCTAGAATATACAAGGAAAAACATTTGAAGCAAGTAATCACTTTTTCAAAAACACAAAAGCCAAAATAATATTTCAGGTTTTTTTTCCTGAACCTTTATAAATGTTTTCTAAAGATGAAAACTGCAGCCACAGTTTTTCACTTGTACAGCTGCATCATTATATAGTAACCTACCTCTTGAGATGAGGAGTAGAACTTCTTAAGGAGTTCTGAAAACAGCAATCATTAAGAAGCTTCTCCTGAATCCTGCCTTGGGTCATCACTCCAACACCCAGCCAGGGTGTGTTTGCTTTCCAGAGCACAATTGCCTGATCTCTTAATACATAGCAGTAAGACTGAGACAAGGCTCCTGTTCAGCACTGCAGCTGAACAACTCCTTAGTTTTATTGGATACCATGACAGAAAAAAAAAAAAATTGAAGAAGTGCTTGTGATTACAAGTGGTTACTTGTAATTGCACATGGTAAAAACTATTCAGTATCAGGCTCTATCCAACATCAGGCTAAATTCTCTTATTCCATTTATCCAAAAGTTTTCAACCCATGCTTTGTTGAATCTGAGTTCAAGTTGAACCAGCATATGACACTTTCATCAACTGCTCTGTTATCCTTGCTAATAAGCCATCTGGCAGGGTGTCTTCTACTGAGAAGAAGGTGTTTGATCCAAGTCTCATTTGTTATCCTGTCAAGCAAGCATTCGCTGAAGCTGGCAACTAAATTCAGGAAATATTCTTGTATGTCAGCAGAAAGTCAGGATGAATTCTGAATTAACATTAATCCCAGTTTCTCTCATGTTGCCTCTCAGTTCATCTCAATGCGTCTTAAGATGTAATTTCTTTATCTTATCCTTGTTCTGTGTTCTGATTTTTACCTAGTTATCATTTCATGCACATAGACATTAGGAATAAATTCTTTATTGTGACTGTAATGAGTCACTGGAACAGGTTGCCCAGGGAAGTGCCCAGAGAAATTATGGATGCCCCATTCCTGGAAGTATTCAAGGCCAGGTTGGACAGGACTTTGAGCAATGTGGTGCAGTGGGAGATGTCCCTGCCCACACAGGGGAGTTGGAAATAGATGATCTTTAAGGATCCCTTCCAACCCAAACCACTCTATGATACTGTGATATTTTAAACTCAATATATTACATTCTATTAATTGCAATGCAAGACCATAAAGCTAAACACATGAGTTCAGGAACCTTAGATATTGGAAATATTACTCACCTCAGTAAAAAAAAATTAAAAAAATTAAATTAAAAAAAAAATTTCAAATGTGTTCCTTACAACAGAATTCAGAGTTGTGAGCCATTACCTGCCTAAGTTACAGCCTTCCTGGGTTTAGAAAAGAGGCTTTTGGACTGTCATTTCCTGCTTTATTATGAAATATAACAAACAAACAGAGCCTTAGCTCAAAGATACTCACTTCTTTGCCAACAAAACAACAAACACTGAGAGCAGAGTGACATTCTGACAGCTCCTGCTTTGTGGTGAATACTGAGTACACACTGAGTGTGGAAATAGGTGACTCTATTTTTTTACCATGACACTACAGTTATTGTCATGGTCACTCTCAGTCTACATAACAATATACTTATAAATGTCCTATGGGCATTTTCCTACTTTAAAAAATCCCAGTCAGGGATCCTTCTTGAATCTAGGTGAAAAAAATACTGTATCAGACTTGCTCCTTTTTCCCTGTCTTGACATCACAATGTGCTGTGCCACTGCAAAAATAAAAGTATCAAATAGTGCTGAAGGTTTCTCAGCAATCCCAAATCAAGAGATGGCATTTCTAAGCCCTTCATATAGAAAGTTGGTATTATTTTCAATTTAGCTTTCTAATTTAAATATATATAAATAATATTAAAAATAAAAATAATAAATAATAAATGTAAATAATAGAAAATTTATAAATAATAATGTCATAAATAACATATAGAAGCATTATTATTATAAATAATAATATTTATATTTTATAAATATTGATAATATTTATAAAACAATAAAATAAACTAAAGCCCAAATGATAAGCAGCAGGGTTCCATACTATCTTATGTTCCATAGTGTTCTTGGGACAAGGTCTGGTAGCTGTGCTTGAATTCTTTCCGATTCCACCACCCCACACAAGTCATTACTCAGTTCAAGCCTTTTATTAATTGAAATTTGCTGTGGCTTTTTTTGTGTGTTATTGTGTTTGGGTTTTTTCCACAGCTATCCAAATTTCCTTAGTTCATAAAAAGTAAACAA
Source organism: Calypte anna (assembly GCF_003957555.1). Classification (NCBI taxonomy): domain Eukaryota; kingdom Metazoa; phylum Chordata; class Aves; order Apodiformes; family Trochilidae; genus Calypte; species Calypte anna. Next base: position 19,167,154 of record NC_044254.1, on the reverse strand, counting down.
GGTGAACTGAAATTGCTTTATTGTCAGTATCTATTGGGAGACAATTTCTAGATTAGAACCTTAAAATCTATGGTTTAATCCTTAGGACAAAAAGGCAATAAAATTAGGACTTTATCGGAATAAAACTAGCACAGCATTTTTAAGTCATTTTAAAAATTTGTATCAAAATATCTGGATTGTTTATTAATTATTTACTGAAAAATGGTAATTGAAGAAAATAAAATCTTCTCAAAAAGGAGGGGAGAGAGGAATCTCAGTTTAAGTGACAAAGCAAAAAAGCATCAAGAAGCTGTAAAGGATCAGAATGAAATTCTGTGTAAACTCCCAGTCTGTGTTCTCACTAGCAGTGATCAGACCTTAGGGAATGAGCTAACAAGGAAAATCTCTACAGGATCTCCTGTCTTCCATCTCACTGAGGTTTAAGGACTTACTGAGGTGGCAACCTGAAATTTATTAGCTTACCTATTGCCTGTACAATATCCTCATACTATCTAATTATTATAAGCCAGATCAAGGATAAGGACTTAAATAGAAAAATATGCATGGTAATAGAGAATTATTTAAGAAATTCTAAGAAAATAGTGAAACCACTAACAAAAACAAGAAAAAAAAATGCTGATCTGAAGGCATTTACTTAGTGCTACAGGATATTTTGTTTAGGAAACCTGAATGAATCAAAATTAATGTACATACATTTAGTAACTAATTGACTGGTCTCCAAAGTGAAGCGTAAATAGGATGTATTAGGTGAGTTTTCTGGTTTGGTCCCCTGGGAACTGTGTTTTGGCCATGTGCTGTATAACAGTTTCACTGGTTACTAAAAAATAAAAAATCACAGATACCACTGGAAGATAACAAAGATTAGGGAAGTGGTAACTTTCAAAGAGCACAGCTCACTGGTACTGAGCAAGCTGGCTTCTTGGTAAACTGGCTGCAACTAAATACATGAAGCTATAGATCAAAGAATAAAGAGCAGGTATTGATCCTGGAGTGGAGAAATATATATATCAAAATAGAGTGAAAAGAAGAGCTGCTGAGAACCTGCTAGACAGCCAGCTAATGAACCCCATTGCAACACCAAGGCCAATGCACAAATTGAGTCCTCAGTGTGAAAACAAAAGAATGAGGACTGTGAGGATGCCACAGGCAGAGTGAAGCACATCAGTGCCTGGCACTGGGGTGACCATTTCTTGCACACTGTGTCCTGTTTCATGCCCTCGCTGTAGATGCCTGCTGATAAATTGGAAAGAGCTCAGGAAAGGGTCACAAGAAAAATTACACTGTAACTGGAAAAAAAAAGCAACAGCTATGTAGTTTATCAAAGGAAAGATTAAAGATTGAGTTGACAATATAATTTTTTTTTCCTCAGCAGATTAAAATATGCATCCTCAAACTTTTAAGGGGAATAACCTTCTTTCTTCCTTCCCAGGTTTTACTCATCTATGTGTCCACAAAAGTTAAATACAATGGCATTTGTAGGACTTGTAATCTCTGCAAATTTGATCCAGAGATTAGATTATTGTAGGCAGAGTACTCATTACTGTGCTATTACAGTTTTAATTCATTTAAGTCATGTTTTTCGATAGCTAAATAAACAAACAAATAAATAAAGGTTTACCAAAGTAAAAAGAAAGGGAAGGGAAAACAGCAGGTTTCTAATGAAGCACTGACAACACTGTAGCAAAAGAGTTCAGAAACAGGTTTCTCATGAAAATGAGAAGATCATTTTAGTAAACTTGAATTAATAAACACCACACTAGGCACATTAAGGGGTTGCAAGTAAGTTCTGCATTTACTTTAAAATACACAGTATTTCTGGATCAGAACCATGTAAGTCAGCATAGTCTCTTTAAAAGGCTATATGTAATTGTTTTACTTACAGAACCTACAAATTCAAACTGTCCACAAATTGTCCAAATGTGTCTTGCACCAGCCTGTATAAACCCATCAATCCAAGGACATAGTTCTGATTTAATAAAGACAGAGTCTAGCAGAGCAGCTGCTCATGTAAAAAAATCACAGCCAGTAATGCTTAGACAGACACTAGACAAAAAACTAGAAGACTCTTATAAATTACGGGGGGATTCTGAAATAATTTTTGAAAACAGAACCTAATTAAGCTTTGACTGAAGGCTGTGGGTGTTAGGTAATTGGTTTAACGTAGAAAAAGAGAAGGCCCAGAACAGTGTATTCCAGCTGATCCCATACTAATTTCATATTCGGTCAGCTTCATGTATTTACTGGAGGGAGCAATGAGAGCAGAATCAGCCCAAAGGTACAGGATCCAGAAGACGTTTTCAAGAAGAATTTCCAGAACTGTTATCACTTTGATAGCAAAATTTTTCTTTGTTCTACCATAGCTTCTTCCCCTCCAGAAGAGACAGGAAGTGGTAGAAGTTTAACCAAAACGATCTCTTATCCTCACCTCAGTACCATGAGGAGCTTGCCTGCACCTTCAGCAATGGGCAGTGCTCTGGAGTTCAAATCCGTGTTCCCATTCCTGTGAACTTTTCCTGCACCTTGTGTTATTTCCTAAGGCAGGAAGACAATCTGATTTCCATCCACACTCTTGATCAGATGCTATTAAATGACAAGCCTTCTAACAGCTGCTTTGCATTACCTACTTACCTAAAATGACAAATATCTCAGCTTTGCATTTAGTTAACATATTCTTGATCTGTTGCTGTGGATGTTCTTCAGAGCCTTTGAGAAGAATCCACCTGTAACTCTGTTTCAGTATGAGAATTTAGCTGAAGGCAAAAGCATAACAAATTTCTTCTAGAAAGAGGCACCATATTATTAGATCCAAAAATATCCTTTGCAGATACATGTCATACATTCAGTCTGACAGATTTCCTAAATGGCCATATTTCTTCTGAGGTGGTAGCTTCTGCAGCATAGAATTTTATTTTGTGCACTAAAAATTAAATTATCTTGAAATGACTCTTTTTTTGAACAATTTAGATGTGCATAATTATAATAGCTTTATGGCTGAACAGTCAGAATTTTTATTTTCTGTTAGCATTATCTAACAGCAGAATGCCTGGGAGCTTACAAATATCTCAGACAAGACTTTACTTAAATATTTTTCACATTCCTGAGGAAGATGCCATGAACAATGTGAGGAAGGAAAAAATTCTCTTATTAGTCCAGGACATTATGTGAGATACTAATTTACTCGTAGATGCTGAATATATAAAAATATATTTTCTAAAATCTTACAAATAAATTTTTTTCTTGTCACATTTACAGCTCATTTTCTTTGTATAAACTAAAAGGAAAAAGAATAAATAAAAATCCAAACCACAGAATGCTAAAGCCATAGCTCTGGCTTCCTAAATAGAATGGCATCTTCCATTAGCGGAAAGATCTTATTTTAAGAATGTATTTATTTTACTTAATTCAGTCTACTTGTCAAGTTTAACTTAAGGTCTTTTTAAAAGCAACCACCTCTTTTATCTGATTAGGATATGGGGTCCTACTCATTTTTTTGTGCGATTAAGATTAAGATGCCACATTTTGAAAGAACTGCCATTTGGATATATTAAAATCTTAGTAAGAGAAAGTAGGGTTAAGCTAGATCCAGAGTTCATGGGTAGACAAGAAAGAGTGCAGGTGAATGCTGATTAAACTCTCCAGCAAACACTAAAGTCTTCCTTAGACATACGCAAAGTGCCAGTTCAGTGACATTACTGCAGCTTCCCTAAGTGGACACCACTGCATTCATAGAAAACGGAGCTGGAAAGGATCTTTAACTGTCTAATCCAAAAATCTTTCCAGAGATACTTCAGCTGAAGTGGAGAGGAAGCTATTCATCAGTGGACTCCTACAAAGGGACATTAGTGGCAGGCTTTCAAGCAGAAGCTGCTGGGAGTAACTGGGTGACTTGGAAAACTTTCCAGTTCAATTTATCAGAAGATCTTGGGACTGCCTCTGGAGCAGCATTTAGCAGTTTGGGGAGTGAACAAGGAATGGAAGCCTCTCTAGCAGAAAGGAAAATGTCTATGTAAAAAGCTGGAGGCAGGACAAAGGAAAAAGAAAGCAGTTTAACTACAGAAGCAGAAAAAACAAAGGGATGTGGCTGCAGCTGGGAGAGAGGAGCTCATCAAACTGATACTGATCCACAAATCACACACAAAGGGGAGAAGCTTCTTAAAATACTCCTGAGAAGATCTATCTTATGTCTGAAAAATGCTCAGATACAGAAAACACTTGCTCCACCACTGTTCATAAGCTTGCACTTACGTAACCCATTTCTGTTAGGGTCTGCATCAGTGACACTACATGGGTGTTGTTAGGAAAGATAATCAACAAAATTAAAATCTAATTGGAATATTTGTCTTGATTATAAGACAGTCAAGGAACTGAAACAATCTACTCTCACTTCCAGTGTGCAGCTATAGAGTATCACAGAGGACTCCCCCTGCTTTGCATTCCTCAGAGCACATCTAGAACAATGCAGCCCCCTTTGGGCTCCCCAATAAAAAGAGAGATGTTGATAAACCAGAGTGAGTTGAGTGGATGGCTGCAGAGATGGTCAGGGATGAGAACACCTGCCCTTGAGGACAGAGGGGACTGAGCTTGTTCAGCCAGTGGCTGGCTTGAAAGGGACATAAGAGCAGCTCTCCAGTGCTTGTGAGGAAGTTATCATGAAGATGAAGCCAGGTTCTTCTCCCCAGTGCAATGGTGATCAAGAGACTCAATTCAAGACAATTCAAGAAGAAAACCCTTTTCCACCACGAGGCCAGCCAAACATTGATTGCCCAGAGGCTGTGCAGTCTCCATCCTTGGAGGTTTTTGAAGATAAAGTCCTGAGCAACCTGGTCTGACCTCAAAAGCTTCCCTTGCTCTTAGCAGGAGTTTGGACCAGAGGTGTCTTCAGGCGACCCGATGATTGCAGATGCTCACGTGTAATCACAGTTCATGGTATTTTACCACTCCAAAACGCTAAAAAAAGACCAAAATTACCCCCTTCCCCGCCCCCCCCCTACGAAAACAACCTCCCAAAAAACCAAAAAACAAAACAACCAACAAATTAAAAAAACGATGTCAAGGGCAAAGACCGCCGTATACCGAGAAGCTTCCCCCACCCCTGCGCTACATCCGTGCACAGCCCTCCCCGCCCTCGCTGCCACAGCCCTCCTGGCGTGCGAATCGCGCCGCAGGACAGCAAAAGCAGGGAAGCACAGCGGACCTCCCGGGGGTCCGGGGTCCCTCGTCTCCCGGGGCACCCTGCCCGCGGCTCACAGGCGGGGACAACCCCTCCTCGCCTCCGCTCGGCTGCCCCCCCCTTAGACACCCCCCGAAACTTTCCCCTCAGCCTGCCCACGCTCTCCCTCCCCGCCGGGGGAGAACCTGCTCCGGCTCGCTCGGTGCAGCGGGGACGGGGGGCGGGCAGGCTGCCTCCCTCCTCCCCCCGCCCCGACTCGCCCGCCCGCCCGCGGAAGCTTCCCCGAGGCTCCCGCATTGCACCGCACCGCCGTGCCGTGCGCGGGGCTCGGCGCTGCCCACCGCGCCCCTCCGGCGCCCCTGGCCCCTTCCCCTTCCCCGGTCGGCGGTATGAGTGCCGGCGAGGCGAAAGAGTATCTGGCCCGCAGGGAGATCCCGCAGCTTTTCGAGGTAGGCGGGGGAGGGGAGGGAGGGCGCGATTTCTGACCCGTCGGGGGGTGCGTCCGCGCCGGGACCCCGCGGCCGGCAGCGGGATGAAGGTGGCCGCAAGGACGAGCAGCCAGAGGAGGCTGCAGCCAGCGTACCTTGCGCGGGGAGCCGCGCCGCGGAGGGGTGGCCCTCACCCCGGGCCGGAGTGGGAGCTGGCGGCCGCGGAGCCGGCGGGGGAGCGGCTGCCCGGTGCCCACCTGCGGAGAGGCTCCGCGGGCGCGCAGGCAGACAGCGGCCGCGCCCCGCTACGGCCACCTCTGCCCTCCGGCAGCACCCGGGGAGGGGGAGAACTTGTGTGGTCTCTCGGCGAGGGACCCCCGGGGCCGCTCTGCCGAGGAATGCAGGGTAGGGGCATCTTTCTGGTTTTCTCCAGATTTTCATATGTCTGGGAGGAAAAAAAACCTCAGCTGTTCAGTGAGGTTTTGTTTAGCTTCCTACAAGTTACCTGCTGCTGCTGGTTGGTAATTACTTCTCCGTGAAATGCGGATTGTTTGAGATTTTTTCCGAATCAGACATTCTGCCTTCTGAATAAAACACAGGCAGACAGATACATTTATATTTTCCCTGCTCTGTTCTGCAGCTAGACATCTTTTTTCTTTTTTATGTATTTGAAAATTACAGGACATAGACTATGCCAATTACTAACACGTTTAGAATGTGAATGGTTGAAGAAGAGATGCAAACAAAACTGGTTTTCTGTTGAGACTCTAAGTCTGAGCTTGCAATTTTTAAAAAATGGTGCCTATCTTCTGCAAAAATATATGGCAAGTTGTTGTGATCGGTTGAGTAATATAATAAGGGGACAGATGTGTATAAAAGATATCCTGGTTTATAAATACAAATGTGTGAAAATAGCAGTTATTGTGTAAACTATAGGTAACAAGTAACTGAGCAGATCCAGAATTGGAGCTATTCATGTTTATGACTGCTATTACAACAATCAACTGTGACCCCTAATTTATTTGCACCAAAATTAGGAAAAGCCTAAAGTAACAGAGATCATCATGAAAGACATTTATTGTTAAGAGGTTGGATGCAGTTGCCTTGTGGAGAGGTGAGATGATGACTTATGTATCACTTTGTCAAGGAAAATCAATTACCATGCGTCAGAGGAGAGCCTGACATTCCTTCCTCCAACAGGTACTATGGGTGCAGAATTAATACTGTAGACTGAGGTTTTCTAATAGCTGGAAAATTCTGCTCAATTAAATCCATAAGCACCTGTGAACTTTGAGTTAGGGATTTTTTTTCCGATACTGAGCAAGATATTTGAGGATTTCTCATGATTTAAAAAAAAAAATCTTTTTTTCAATATTTGTAGAAGTTTTGATTTTCTAATATGCATAGGATACTTATGGGTGCACTGGTTTGTAAGGAAAAAATACATTTCAGTGATCTAATAGGCTACACAGAGTACGTAACTTGTGGGGCCCTCTAGCTTTTGCATCATTCCATATATTTTCCAGTGATAATTCTAAAAAAAATGTAGGGAACTTTTTCACTGTTTTCAGTTTTTATTACAGTCCAAGTGGACAAATATAAAGTCTTGGCCACCAGCTTGCTGTTCTGACTCATTTCTGTGACACCAGCAAACCAAAATCGTACAATTTTTCCAGGCTTCACTCTCACACATTGGCTTGAAATGGAGCATCTGAATAAGCAAGGAATATGGTGTTTCTCTATGTAAAGTAAAATTCAAAGGAAAAGGGCTTGTTTTTTCTTGGGATCTAGCATTATAGTATATATTTGTATATATTTTTGATCTTACATTGCAGAGTCTGTTGAATGGATTAATGTGTTACAAGCCCGATGACCCAATTGAATATTTGGAAAGCTGTTTGCAAAAAGTGAAAGAACTTGGAGGGCCAGAAAAAGTGAAATGGGATACTTTTGTCAGCCCAGAAAAGAAGACCTTGCCTCCACTCAATGGAGGACAATCCAGGAGGTCTTTTTTCAGGAATGGTAATGAATTAAGTATAAAAATCATTGTATTTCTCGTGCTCTGTGTGGTTTTACATTCACTACTGAATTATTTTACACTTGCTTCTACAGCAGATTGTTCTTCATTCTGATTTTCCATAAACACAAGACTAAAGGAATCTTTGTCCTTGCATTTTTGGCATGTTTTTCTCCTCCCATAATGGATGGTATGCAGAATTGGAAATTGTAATAATTTTTCAGCCTGATGATGGATATTTGCTATGCAAATACTTAACATATTAGTTAAAAGATTTCTCATACCCCACCTAAAATATTTGCAAAGATAGAGGCAAAGTTGACTCAGTGCACATGGTTTGTATTTGCAGTTCATCCTTGTGGAAGACATTTGTAACAATTTCAATGCGATTACTCTACATTGGATTTCTAGTTTATACTGGAGCTATATACTGTAAATATATTGTCAATACTAAACAATTAGAAAAGGTGGGTCTCATAAAATCTAAATAAATGTCATTCCAATACCTGTAATTCTTTTATTTGTAATGTTAACAAAGAGTAATTAGCTCATGTATTAGTTGCCATAGTTATTCTTCCTTGCCATCCAGCATTTCACTGAACTAATTAGCAAGAATACTCTGTCTGTTTCTGTGTTCAGCATGTATCACCAAGAGTTCTGCTTAACAGTACAGGTTATCTGCACAACACAACATTGTTCTTCTCAGAAGCCACTGCTGAACTCTGAGCACTGTGGGTAGATCTGGAAAAAACTGACGTGTTTGTTGAAGAAACTCCAAAGAAAACTGACTCCTAGTGGTTCCAATGTAATATATCAGCTAAACAACAGCAAGGAATATTTAATATAGCACGAGCATGTGCATTGTAAAATTAGGAGATATTTACACTTTATGTGTTATGCTCATTTAACTCTGTGTTTGAATTTGGTGTGTATTTCCACAAATCCCAGTTTACCTTACTGTTTTACAGTGATACCTGATAATTCTAATTTCCCATACCGACGATATGAGAGACTCCCTCCAATCCAACAGTATTCCATAGAAAGTGACACGGACCTCTCGGAAACTGCTGAGCTAATTGAGGAGTATGATGTATTTGACCCTGCAAGACCTCGACCAAAAATTATCCTTGTCATAGGTATGAAGGCAGAGTCATTTTAACAAGGTTTTATCTTTGTTACTTTGTCTTTTAATTTATACTGCAAATATGTTTCATGACTATATATTTAAATAAATTTTTTCCATCTGCTATAGCAAGTGGTGCAATCCAAGGAGAGTGTATCAGAAAGTGAAATTGTTAGTGCTGAGGATACAGCCTCCCAGCTATCAGCATTTTAGGGGTCACAGTGAGCACCTGTTCTGTAGACTGAATGCACGTTATCAGCTGAAGAGCTCGTGGTTTGCTTATGGAGCACGTCTGCCAGATTTAATCTAAAATGAACCCAACTCATACATTTAAAAACAGCTTCACCGTGTGTGCTCTTGCAGAGTGTACTCCTGTCTGAGCTAAGGTGTTCACAAAAAAAGGATATATAAAATATTGAATAAGGCAGCTCAAAAAGGTGATGGGGCACTGCTGACCAGCTGGAGTGAAGGTTCATGGTCACTGTTCCATTGCATTGATGAATTACTCCCTAGACCTTTTTGGTGAATGAATTCTGTGCCATATTCATGGAGAGTGAGCAATCAGTTAGAATTAGTTAATTGTGCTCTCTTCCTCAAGTTCTCTCTTGCATGCTGTTTAATGTCCTTTCCAAGCAACACATTTGTTCAAGCCTCTAGCAAGCATACTTTTTATCAAGAAATAGCTGCAGATTAAGTCGAAGTCAGCATTTTTTTCTGTCTCTGAATTAGTGTTCTTTGAATTAGTGTCCTTTTCATCACGGATAGTTTTCCTCACAATTTTTGACCATTGGAGTGTTTAAATAGTTACAGCACAGGTGCCAGGTGATAAAGAATCACATTTTTTAGACTATAGAGCCTTATTTTATTAGACATAGATATTGCTTCCATAAAAGAAAATAGCATGAAGTATAGTAAAAGAGAATACAAATTGTCTGTATTACAGGGGAGGATCCGTAAGAACAGCACGTACTCTAAGCTCTGCATCCAGCAGTTCTCTGAAATGTGATGCTGGAAATATCAAGAACAGAAAATTAGGACTTTTTTTTAGATATTTTGGTATGCCAAAAGAATTGCTTAGGCATTTGAATTTTCTTTATCTTTTGTTTTGGAATTACAAATCTCAACATGTAAATCTCTCAATGTGCCTTTGAACTATAAAGAATGGATTAGATGGAGAAATAGAACATGCCTTTCTTTCATCTTAATTAATTAGCTAGCCTTCCTTTTCATAAAGGGGAAAAACTGGCTCCTTTTCAGTGACCACAGAAGGCGCTTAATGCATTAAAATCTGTGTAGCTCTGTTTCAGCAGAGTGATGAATGAAGGTTTGATTTAGGTGAAATAGAGAGATTGATTTTCAACTCTGGAACTGAGTGCAGGAGTATTTGAAGTTAAATCCTTGAATGCCAGAATATAGTGAACAGGAGATGGATTTTACAGAGCTTTTCTTTCTCCCCTTTTATACAGAGAACATCATAAACATTCCACAAAGGCTGTTTCAGGTTTATTTTCCAGCTGGGTTTCCCTGAATCTGTCTTTTAGTGGGATCTGGTAGAAACACAATACTACATGTAGCTTAGAAGCTATTGTCCAGTACTGTACTGGAGCAAGAAAATTTCTCCCAAATTCAACTTTCTGTTGAGAAAGCACATAAAACCACCTGGTGGCAAAGAGTAAAAGGGTAACTCATAAACTGAATGAGAGAAAATAAAAAAGGTGTACTATTAATTTCAAGAGACAAATACTGCACACAAAAATCGTGTTGCATATTTTTCCATTTTCATAAAATGCCAGTGAAAACTGCAGTTCAGTAAGCTATTTATTTCTAACTAGTGATAATTAACCATACTGCCTAACTCAGGTGGTACTGGCTCCATTCATTGGTGCAGACTCAAATGAATAGAAGTTAAAGACCTGTCTTCTGATTCACATATTAGGTGAACTTTCCTTTAACAATGCAGTAGTCCAAGATCTTTTAAATGCTTCTATAAAGGTTTTTACAACTTCTTGGCTTTATGAAAGCTATCATGCTTATAATGAACCAGGTAGCTTCAAGGCAAAAGAGAACTTGTTTACTAGGCATTATTTTTCTGTGTTTTCAGAAAAATCTGGTGAAATGTAAGGCTAAAAAGCTGCAAAGTGAGAATGTGACTAGATTTTAGGAAAATCAGGTGGAAGCAGCCAGGATGACACATATCTGAATCACTGGAAAATTAAGTTTCTAAGCCATGATAACACTAGGAAACTAGACTGTGTTTAACAGTGTGCTTCCTAACATATTTTGATGAACACATCTTTACTATTGATACAGCCTGAAAAAAAATTCTTAAAAAATTAATTGAACCTGATGGCATTAGGCCCATAGTTCATAATGTTTTTAAACAGCACTTAATTAAAAATAATTCACTTTCCTTTCTAAAATGAAAACTTAAAGGAAAGGTCTAAGTACTGTCAGCAGTTGGCTGGCGTGTTGATTGGTTAAATCCAGTCTGCAACTAAATTTTAAAATAGTCTTTTCAGTAATCTTATTATGTATTTTGAATTTACAACTATATAAGCAAAACTGAAATTTTGAACTTTATTGACAAAAGCAGATTAAAACAACTGCTTTAGTAAAACTTGTTGGGCATAAAAATCTTCACTTGAAACCTGTTAACAAACATAATTTTACATGCAACTAATGTTCCCCAGTCTAGACATATTCTAAGAAAGATGTATAAAAATCATGCTTTTATTGAATAATGTATAATCTCAGAATAACTGAAAAGAATAAAAAGTGAAAGTTAATTGATTTTCCTTTCTTGTGAACAGTTTGCCAGTATAACTTCACAAAGAATCAGGAACAGATACATACTTCAATAAATTATAATGATTTGCTACAGTAAATAAGCTTGTCCTATCACTTTTCTCTTTTTAATTACCTAAATGTGTCCCCGTAGATTGTAAAGGGATAATGCCAGCTTGCTATAAAGGGATATTTTTGGATTCAGAACAACAAAATGTATGAGAAGTATATGAACATTAAAGCAAGTATTTTATTAGGTAGTGGGGTTTTTTCTGCTTGCAAATCTAAATTGAAAGAACAGAAGTGCTGAACTACACATTTTCTTCTGCTTTTCTTCAATGCTAAAGCAAAGCTCTCCTTGGAGAAGTGTAAAGTCTACCTATCCACTTGGTTTCAAAAAGTTTTTCCAGCTATTTAAGTATTTACAGAGACTGGTGTTTCTTCAAGTAACAGTTCTGTTTTTCTGGCATCTTTTATATCTCTGCTGGAATAGGGATACTATTTTCCTTGTTGTCTAATTTTCTACATGTTACCTATATAAGTTTTGCATCTTTGTTGTTTCTGGGATCAAACTTGTCTTGAGTCTCGAGGGAGATAAACTGAATTTCCTTCTTTGGAAGTTTTATAGCTGCAGGAAGTAAGCACAGCTTTGGCTCCAGTATGTTTTACAAACCCTTTGCTCTGAAGCACAGTCATATCCTACCACCCTTTTTTTCCAGTAGTTAGGATTATTGCCAGTAAATAGAGCCACGTAAATTCATAGTGATAAACGTTACCCTTTAACGTATAAACATGTCTATAAGATACATTGCTTATGTTTTATACTGATTAGACTGCAATATGTGGCTTTATATATATATAGCAAGGGAGAGGGTTGCTTATGGGAGTCTTTATACAGAGGCAGGAGACACTTCAGGAACAAGTAATAATCCTGTTCTTTCATCTGGCAAAATCTGCTCCATACAACCTGGCAGCCATCATGGAACAGTCAGCTGCACTTCCTTAGGCTCTTGTTCTCATCTCTGTAAGAAAGAGGAAACTGGGAACCAGTTACTCCAAACCTACTGGCATTCCAGGTTACCAAGAGCCTGTAATAAACTCTAAACGACATGGAAACGTCTTGTTTGGACATTTGTAACAGATACACTTTTGGTCTAGGGGTGAAACAGAAGGTAAGGTTTGGTGAGATGCACTTCTCATGGGGAAGTCTGAGCCTGCTGAGAAAGGGAGCAGGGAGAGCCAAAGCAGAATCACTTTGTAGCTAGTTCTGTGAAGGGGATGGTTTCTAGGTTATCAGATGCTTCTGTATCTACAAAAGAGAAACAGCCTTTTTTTCTGACAAAAAGGAAAGCTAAACTGCCTATGAAAGAAAGAGTTCAAGCTGGAAAAAGAGCCCATTTAGATCACCTAGAAGACCTGAAATGGAAGAACAGTTGTAAAACCTAACATAACCTGCTGGAAGAAGAGAGAAAGCATGTGCCTTTTTAGGGGAGAAACAGCAAGTTAACTGAATGAGGGGAAAATATTTTTCAGGTGTAACCTTACTGTATAGGGATAAGATAGAGTTTTTCTTTAATTTTTTTGCTTATGTGTTTTAAGAACATCCATAGCTGTACTGTCTTGTTGGATGTTACAGATAAATGTTTATATTTGCATTTATCTTAACCTGGCCTGATTTAAGCATTATTTAAACTAACTGGGTAATGATAAGCACCTCTCTTTCCCAAGGGTATTCCTTAACTGTGGGAATGATATGGGAACACCTTAACAATATGTAAATTTCCCCATGCATTCTCTTCAAATGGGTCCTGATCGGAGTTGGAAAGGGCAGGTGGAGATACAGAAGTGTTCCTGGTGACTCCTGGTGACACTGAAAGTTCTCTGATGTGTAACACTGGGGCACAGGTTTGAACCTGGTTACATAGAGAATGTCATAACTGTATATGAAATAATACTGTAAAACTTACCCTGCAGTCAAATCTGTATTAATTATATAAATGCTTAAAAGCTATTTATGAGACTAATACAGGTAGTGTAAGAAAGAATTATATGATTTCTACCAAGAAGCTCACTGTATTCATATTTACTTTCATTGCATTGCTGTTTTTTAAAAGTTCCTGGAAAATAGGTATTTTTAATAAATTCTAATTCTTTGTCTGATGAAATACAATTGAATGCACTCACACACAGCTCACTACAATACAGGTATTTAGTGTTGGGAGTTAATATAAAACTGTTTTGTTTCATTTTGCTTTGTTACACTGTTCAGTAACATGCACTTTCTAAATGCAAACATTTTTTAATCAGATGGGTCCCTTTAGTTCAGACATAGGCTGGGTTTTTTTACGTGCATTCTTGCTTCTGCTGTCCAGCTGACCTTCACTTCAGCATTCCCTGCTATATAATATATCTGTTTTCTGAGATTTTGAAACCTGTTGAGTTCCCTATACTGAGGGGCCTCCTTATTCTTCAAGTTGTCCAGCAAGCTAAGCAGTTGCTGCTCTGTCAGAAACTTCAGTATCAGAAGTATGCGTGGTTCAATAAAAGTCCTTATAGGAAATCACCATCTCAACTGGTTATCTCACTGGTTATTTAATATTTTTCTGTATTTTAGATTTATAAAACCTCAGTAACTCAGGCAAGCATATTTAGGAGCAGATTTTATTAGTTCCATTTCCTGACTACTCCATTAATTTCATTTGCTTATTTAACCAAAAGTGATTCTTTCTGACATGAATAAGCCTCAGACTATCTGGTTTTATCTATAGATTCACAGAGTTCAAGACCAGACCAATCCATTATTCTTTTCCTCTACTACATTAAAAAAAACCAGCCCTGTTTAGTAACAGCTTTAGAATAAGGCCAAGCCCAAAAGAACATGTTTCTTTTTAATTTGCAGGCAGGTATGTATTCTTTTTATTTTTTTTTTTCCATAATTTTACGAACAGTTCCCTTTATGATCAGGTAGATGAGATGAAAGGCATACAGCTGCAAGATTTGCTGTAATAATGGTTGGAAATTGATGCAAAGATTTCACATGCAATTGGGTACTTCAGATGAAAGGTTAATTTAATGTTTTGCTTATAAATACCAATAGGTGGCCCAGGAAGTGGTAAAGGAACACAGAGTTTGAAAATAGCAGAACGCTATGGATTTAACTACATATCAGTTGGTGAATTGTTAAGGAAGAAGATCCACAGCACAAGCAGCAATAGAAAATGGAGTCTAATTGCTAAAATAATTACTACTGGAGAACTGGCCCCTCAGGTACAGCATATACAGTGTTAATGTTTACTTTTGAAGGATTTGTACATGCTATGTTAATGTGGACCATTAAGAAAACCTCTCTTCCAATATTAAATATATAACTTTTTTTCTCTGTGAAAGGAAACAACCATAACTGAGATTAAGCAGAGATTAATGCAGATCCCTGATGAAGAGGGTATAGTGATTGATGGATTTCCCAGAGATGTTGCCCAGGCAATCTCCTTTGAGGACCAAGTAAGATACTGTTTTTATTCTTAAAAGAACTTATATATCTCTACAATAGTTAAGCTTCTTGAAGTCATCGGTAAGATTCCAGGAAAGTCTAGATGTTATTTCTAATTGAGCATTGCTCTTTAAATCTTTGCAGTATGTAATTACAGGGTGACAAAAGGCTATTCTTTGGGTTTACATTATATTACGATCTGCAGACAGAATATATTGTAAAAAGATAATGTGTTAACACAACCAATAATCTGAGCCACTTGTCTCAGAAATGAAAATCCTCTCAAGATAAAGAAGAAAATAACATCAAATCTTACAATTAATGTACATTATAGATTAGTGATTTAGTAATGAGGGGGACATTATCTTTCCATATCTGTTAATTCAATTTAATCTTCATCAGAAGAAATAGACTTAAATCGATGCATATCTTCACAAAATTTTTAATCTCAGATGTGTTACTGTGCATTGAAAAGACTGGGTTAAAATAAGAGTTAAAACTGCTTGTGTTTTGCATGTCTTTTGTAAACCAAAAATTACACTGTCTTTTTCAGAAACTTAGTTCATTTTGGCTATTCTAAACTGCAATTCTAAGGTTTACTCAGCTAAAACTGTATTCCAAGTTCTAGTCATATGTTGTTTTCATGTGTGTATTTTAAACTAATCTAAAAATACTTAAATTCAATGGAAAAACAAACAGCTTAGGTCACTTCTGTTCAAGCACTGTTAAAATAACAGTTATGGTCACAAGTAAAGCTCACATTCTCTGTGCTGAATTTTTAGAGGGCTCTTCATGCCGAGCATTTCAGTCCTTCAAAATTGCTGGAATACTACCATTTCTGTACTTTGAATTCTAAGTGGCATTGCCAAGGCAGAAGTAACAAAAGAAAGTAGCTAATGAGGCATTTTATTACTGTGCCTTTATAGGGTATTATTCTGGGAAAAATTTAGAAAAGTGAGTTGAGGAAATTAAAAGAAACAGGTAAAAGAG
Source organism: Calypte anna (assembly GCF_003957555.1). NCBI lineage: Eukaryota > Metazoa > Chordata > Aves > Apodiformes > Trochilidae > Calypte > Calypte anna. The sequence continues at coordinate 19,151,152 of NC_044254.1, read as the reverse complement.
TTGTTACAGAAAATAGCAAGTGGCTGCCAGCCATATCTCCTTATAATTAACAAATAAGGAGATTAACTCTCTTATAAATGAAACAGCAAAAACCTGGACTTAATAGTAATTTCCTTATCTCATTTTTTGTCCAGTTGTGAAATAATATGACTTAAATATATTTCTTGGTGCTACATTTTTGTGGTGATGTTGTGTTTGATGAAAAAATGGGGATTGTGACATGGGAAGAACTGACAGGAGTTAAGTGCTTTGAGTTATTGCAGGGTCAGAATCTCCTTTTACAAAGGAAAATCTGTTAAACAACACTTGAGCACTCATCATAGGGTGCCTTAGTAATACTACTCAGAAGTGGAGTATGGTAAGTAATAGAAAAGCTCATGCTGTGGAAGGGCAAAAATATGGACACTTTCATACAGGTTTGAACCCTCCCTTTACACCAATCTGATATTCTTTGAGAGTATTTCCTTATTTAACTTGAAATATTCCCCTCTACCAGCAAGGTTAGCTCTTGTGGACTATAGAAAACTACATGGAAAAAAGTCTGCTAGCACGATTACAGAAATACTAACTTTAGCTTCTTTTTAAAGTATGTGCTGTTGCTTCAAGGTTGCTATAGATTGGTCTTTTTTTAAAAAAAAATAAAAATTTCAGGGTTTTTTGATTTTTTTTTTAGGAAATATAGGATAGATTTAGAAATATTAGGCCCAACTATATTGTTAGAGAGTTTCTTTGTTTTCCTGCTAATGGGATTTGCTAAATCATACTCCTCAACACCTGATTCTGGACTATCCAGAATCATCAGGTTTTTACAGGAGCTTTTGGTCTGTTTAGACTCCCCTTTTTTCTTTGCAGCTGATCTCTTATGTGAGTGTATCTAAGGCCATGGAAATAAGTGTACAAATGTTCATATTTCAACATACAGCTGTTTAGCTCAGGGGGATTTGTTCAGTATTTAATCTTAGCTTTACATTTTAAAAAAATAAAATACACTTGTTGTTTCTTTAAAATTTTCTGCTTAGTAAGCCATAGTGCTACACACAAAAGAAGGTCTTGTGGTAGGGAAAAGGGACTATTAGTAGATGTGGCACCCACCTTCCTTCACATTGTAAGGCTGACAGTAATCTATAGCATGTCAGGTTATTTAGTTAAACGTGCTAACATTTTAAAGTCACCTAGAGATCCCTCATGTGAAGTGCAATTGAGTTCTGGAGAACTCAGTAATTAACTGTTGTGATAATTTGTGTAAGTCTGCAGTTAAAGATGCTATGGGTCTTTTCCACACTTTGGAAATGTTATAAGAACAGAACAGAATTGTTGTCACAATCCAAAAGTGACAGGATGAGAACTAATTAGTGGAAATTTCAGCCAAGAAAGTTTTGGTTAAATAGTAAGACACTTTAGAAGTAGAAGATCTATTAAGCAATGGAACATCCTGGTGAAATCCCACAAACTGCACATAGTAGAAGTGACATCATTCTGTAATATGTATGCCTTATTCTTCCAAAGAAGAACACCAAGATCTCCTGATAAGAAGTTCTGAATAAGAACTCGTTTGTATTCTTACACATAATCCCTTTAAAACTATCACATACTTATGTGCCTGAAAACAGCAGTGAAGGCTTTATGACACAACCCTGCCAAAAGAGACCTGACATAGGAGGTTCTGTTTATTTAACTGTTTTCCCTCATTTATGATCCCTTCACAGCTGTGAATTATTTTGACTGCAAGAGTTCTAAAATGCAGTTGTGTGCTTTTGAACGGTGACTTTACATTATTAGCTAGAAGCACAGAGAACTGTGCTAGAACACTTGTGGGTTTTATGCTGTAAATTAAAATAATGTTGGTAAGATGGTATAAGGGTAAATAGAATATGCTGGGTTTCTCAGTTCTTACCACCTATAATATGTAGAGTAGATGCCAGTGGCAGAAATGAGCAGCAGGGGCAAGAGTGACTGTTCACTTATCCATCTTCCTTTGGGTGTGTTGGGATGGGTGTTCAGGTGTAATCCCATTGAAACATGAAATAAACAAAGCAGCATTAATTTTAAAAGTAGCATTTTCCACTGTATAGCTTTTCTCTTTCACTCTTGCATACAGAGACAGAAAACAAACTCTAAGAATATATGTAGTGATATCAAAAGGAAATTTTGGAAGCAGAATGTGAAGAACTAGTCCTCAAACTGAATTGAAATAGAAATGAGTAATAAGCTATTGAGAGAATAGGGAAGGATAGAACAGGCGGTGGACAAATGTGAGGAAAATAGGAGTATATTAACAAAACAGGCTACAAAAATCAAACATAATTATAGGTCAGTAAAACGTCTGGTTGTTATTTTTCATAAGAAATCTGTATTGTTTTGTTAGCCATATGTTATTCCTCTTTGTGAGGCATAATGCAGTGGTCAGGAAAGTATCTAGACCAAATTAAAAGTCCAGTAAGTTAAAATTTGGACCAAATGTGAACTGGCCACAGTGGTCAGTGAAAGGTGGACGAGGAGAGAACCTCTACAGTTTTGGGTCTGAGCCTCTTCATATCTCCTTTCACCACTAGTGCATGTTGTGAACAGCAGATGTTGAACCACTAAGAGGCAGGGTACAATGGCCAAAAAAATGTCTTGTTCCCAAAGCTCACACTAGCATTCCATGAGCATTCCATGTAGGCTGTTTACTTACCTTTTTATATATAATATGATCTGGCTTTACCCAGGAAGAATTGTACTGAGTTAGTGTAAAGATAAAGTAGCTTATATTAGAAATGGTTCACCATATGTATAGGGAGAAAGGTCACCTAACGTGTCTCTTGCAAGCACGTGTGAAGTTTAAGTGTGCCATGTTTGCAGATGCCTTTAAATGGAACAAATTATTTAAGCTAAAATAATCCCTTCAGTTTTATTGTTCACATAGCTGTCAGTGAAACTATTTGAGGTTTCATTTTGTGAAAAAGTGAAATGGATTAATGTATGTCTGAACACACGTTACAATACCTGCCCTGCATAATATTCTAGTACGGAAATACACAATGATAATGAATTAGAATCATAGAGTTATAGGATGGTTTGGGTTGGAAGGAACCTTAAAGATCATTCAGTTATAACTCCCCTTCATAGTCAGGGACACCTCACACTAGATCAGGTTGCTCAAAGCCCTACTGAACCTGGGTTTAAACCCTCCCAGGGATGGGCAGCCTGTGCCAGTGTCTCACCACACACAGAGTAAAGAATTTCTTTGTAATGTCCAACCTAAATCTACCCTCTTCCAGTTTGAAACCATTCCCTCTTGTCCTATTAATCTATGCCCTTGTAAAAAGTCCCACTACAGCTTTACTTTAATCCCCCTCTCACTTCTCCCCTCCTCCCAATTCTTGTTGAACTTCACATGTAATTGCTCTTGGTAGTGCAAGCATATTTTTGTTCCTTTGACTAATCCAGAATCTTAACTTTTCTCTGGGAAAAAAATGTTATTTTTAGTAAATGAGTCAAAGCAAGCCAACTTCTGCTAACATTCCCAAAGACTGGTATAGCTAAAAGATGAAATCTCTTCCTTATTATGTTGCCAGACTCTCTTGTGGACAGTAAGTTCTCAACATGTTGCTAGGCAGACTTGTATTAAAACACATTGCATCTCAGTGACTAAACTGCCTGAGATAAAGCAATGTGTCATTTGCAGCACTCACTGTATTTCTCTTTCTGCTAAGATCTAGAAACCAGAAGTAACAAACATTGCCTCCAAGCAATTATGTCAGTCTGGAATAAGTGGATTAAAAAGCACTTCACACATCTGAGGAATTTTACATTTGAATGAAAGCTTTTTTCCCCCTTCTTTAATTGTGTTTGTTAACTGTTCTTATCATTATTTTGCAAGGGAAAGAAGTCTTTAAGATGGCATCAGTGATACAGGTTTTCAGCACTGCTGTCCAACCAGCAGCAGCTCTGCTTCTGGTCACTTATGTCCAAAAACTTCATTTCTCAATGGTCAGCTGCTCATTGCAGGCTCATTGCAGCCTGTGGGAACTCATAGCCATGAGCACTGCAGTTTTCTCCCAGCTTCTCTGTTTTCTCTAAACTTCTCATCTGAGTTGAAATAAGACCTGTGTTTGTGTCTTTGAAGGCTGAATACAGGACCTGTAACTTCTCTCATTGGAAGTCTTGGATTGTTGCCAAAGACTGCCTCTCCCATTTCTTAATTCCAGAAAGAAGAGTTAATACTGCCAACACTTTTGATATGAGCATGTTTAATAAAGCCCTGAAGTCATGTGACTATGAGAATCTCAGCTCTCACTTTAAAACAAAGTTTCAAGCAGTCATGGTTTGTAGGCTAAAAAATGAAAACATGAGATTTAATGTCTTAAAAGCAGACAGAACTTCAGAACAGTTTGTTTTGATTATATAATTACAATTTTAAAATTTTGATAATTTTGCAATCAATCTGTGTAGTAGTGCAGATTCACTATCAATTTAACTCCTCCTCCTCTGCTCTGCCCTAGTGAGGACCACACGTGGTTGACAGGAAGCTGAACATGAGCCAGCAGTGTGCCCAGGTAGCCAAGAAGGCCAATGGCATCCTGGCCTGTATCAGGAACAGCGTGGCCAGCAGGTCCAGGGAAGGGATTCTGCCCCTGTACTCAGCACTGGCAAGGCCACAGCTTGAGTCCTGTGTCCAGTTCTGGGCCCCTCAGTTCAGGAAGGAGATTGAGGTGCTGGAGCAGGTCCAGAGAAGAGCAAGGAGGCTGTGAAGGGATCCAGCACAAGTCCTGTGAGGAAGGGCTGAGGGAGCTGGGGCTGCTCAGCCTGGAGAAGAGGAGGCTCAGGGGAGACCTCATCACTCTCTAAAACTCCCTGAAAGGAGGTTGGAGCCAGGTGAGGGTCAGTCTCTTCTCCCAAGTAGCTCCCAGTAAGACAAGAGGGCATGGACTTAAGGTCTGCCAGGGGAGGTTTAGGTTAGATATTAGGAAAAAATTCTTTACAGAGAGGGAGATCAGGAATTGGAATGGGCTGCCTAGGGAAGTAGTGGATTCTCCATCCCTGGAGATATTTAAAAAGAGACTGGATGTGGCATTCAGTGCCATGGTCTAGTAACTGCAGTGGTAGTGGATCAAGGGTTGGGCTTGATGATCTCTGAGGTCCCTTCCAACCCAGCCAATTCTATGATTCTATGTCCAGTTTTGGGTTCCCCAGTGTAAGAGGAACAGGGATATACTAGAGAGAGTCCAACTGAGGGCTACGAGGAGGGAAGGCTGAGAGACCTGGGGCTGTTTAGTCTGGAGAATAGACGATTGAGAGAGGATCTTATTAATATTTAAAAATATCTGAAGGTGGGTGTCAAGAAGAAGGAGCCAATCTCTTTTCAGTTGTGCCCTGTGATAGGATGAGGGGCAATGGACACAAACAGGAACACAGGAAGTTCCACATCAATTTTTTACTGTAAGGATGATGGAGCACTGGAACAGGCTACCCAGAGAGGTTGTGGAGTCTCATTCTCTGGAGACTTTCAAGACTCATCTGGATACCTGTGTGACCTGCCCTAGGTGATCCTGCTTTCGCAGGGGATTTGGACTCAATGATTTCCAGAGTTCCCTTCCATTTTTTACCATTCTTCGATTCTATGATTTAGCCTTTAAGTTTGAGCCCAAGCATTAAGCTCTCCTAAATCACAGATTTCTAAGGTATGTATGATCTCTGCTGAGCACAAATACTAGAAAGGTGTTTAGATTCCAAGCACACATTCAAAAATGCCAAGGAGAAAATGGTTTATTTACCATTAATCTGTCAACTTGAAATTCAGCGAGTCACCTACAGTACCAGCATGCTCAAGCATGCTAAATACCATTCTCTCCAGTAACACTGTAATGAAATGCCTCTGACTGCTGTATTGAACTTAAATTACCTGTGAAGAAGAAACTGCAGTTTGACTTTCTGTGTAACCTCTTTCATGCCAATAAGTTTTCACCTTTCCCATTAGAAAAAATACCTCCCTTCAGTATTTTCCAGTTAATGGCAATTACTGCTTTGGTTTGCTGGGTTTTTTTTTTTCCTTGCTTTCAGTCACTCATGGATAGCTTTCCTTCTGATTTCAGTAAGTCCTTTACCAACATTTACCCTGTTAGCTTCAACACAGTACAGATGAAGTTTGCTTAAAATATATTAATTGTGTGTTATGTTAATAGCAAAATTGAATGTGGAAAAGGTGTTGGAATTAATGAATAGTATCACTGAATATCGTTGAGTAAATATATAATAAATATTGGAATCCTTGAAAAAAAAGAGAAATATTATTCTGTAAAAAATTATCTTTAAAATATTTTTGTTATATGGTCTAGGTGACAAAACAATTGAAGAAGTAAAATCTTAATTTTATAATAAACAGAGGTAGTAAATTTTATCTGATTCTTTATTTTAAATGCTCTTAAGAATATTTATAGGTGCACTATGCCTACCAAGAATAATTAGTTCATTTCAGTCAATTATTAGGGGGCCTATATTTGTAGTTTGGGCAATAATAAGCTGAAAGCTTATTTCTTGGACAGTGTAAATATGGTTCAGAAGCAGATACCTGAAAAAATTCTGTCAGCAGGATAAATTCTTTGACAATATGATTCATGATTTTGCTTTTTTAAATCAAGAAAAAACTACACAGTCTAGTAGGGCAGCAGAGATGGAACTATAGAATGCAAATAAGTAGTCACAAGGGAGAGCATCCATACAATGGACATAAACTGATGTGCTCGTAACCTTTACCAATTAGAATAAAATGCACTGTTAAAGTAATGACAATGATTCATGATCTGTCAGTTACATTTTCTCAGGAGTATCTAACAGAACATAACAGGACTTAAGAAACAGAGCATTTTCATCTTTTGCCTAATGAGGGATAATGAAAGAGAGTGTAATCATCTAATTCCTGGCAAACAACCACACTACTCTCACTAACAAGAGGAGATGTAGAAAATATCCCCAGAGAGAAGAAAGCATCTTTCCACTTATACAGCTTTACGTCAACAACACAACTGACTTGCATGGAATTACTCTCTATTTGCTTTTTGTTCAAGTTTAGGAAGGAGATTCAGACTCAAAAAGAGTAGGATTTACTTACTAGTAAATACTGTTCTAAAAAAATGAGCAGATGTATCCACCAGTTTTATTCTGAGTTGATGCCATACGCTCTTCGTCTCTTTCGAAATTCAGAAGGTTGTGAGTAACCAGAGATCTGTCTGTTCCCATAGGAAAAGATTCTCCCTTCTGCTGAGTTTCAGTTAGTAAATAGTCAAATCCACTTCCCAAAGCTCCACAGTCGTTCCTCAAAAGCATTTCTGGACATGAATAAGACCTTTTACCTTCAGCACAAGATGAGTATGTTATGGAAAATCAGCATGAAGGGATCCAGTTCTTCTGTCAGTGCTGGTTGTGTACACCTTTTCTACAAGCTGAGACTCAGAATAGAACTTATTCCCTGGTCATATAACTCAACAATAGTTAGGTCTGAGTTAAAAAAAAAATAAATAAAAAAAGGTTTTCAAATGAGTCATAAACTCCCTTTTCCCTTTGTTAGAAAAAAGCAATTTGTACTCATATTTATGTAGAACTAGATGTTTCCAGAGAAGTGATCCCAGATGCCCATATGTTCCCACTAGTCTGTTAAATTCAAATTTAAAGTATTTATAAACAGGTCTTGCAGGCAGGTGGGGGCTGAGGTAAGTAGAAGCAGTGTGGTTCGTGAATACAGGAGTGAAATATCAGTAGCATTTCAGGGCTTTACTCTGAATGTTGCAAATGCATGTAGGAGAAATCCATTAAGAGCTATTTGATTTGTGTACCTATGCTTATAGTAGAGAGGTCACTCTTTTGTGGATCTAAAAGCAAAGAATTGTTTATTAAATTATTTTCAGCTACTTTCTGTATAAAGGTGCATATTCTGCAGGTAAAAGAATAATTCATAGAGGCATCACAATCAGAATCTGCTCTGTCTTCCTATCTCAACTATTTTCACTTTTTTCTACTCCAAAAATCCTGTTAGACAATACTTCATGGGAAAGTAGGGTTCTTGAACTGACAATTTGATGTGGTTTCACTGACATTTTATTTCTGTGAGCAATTTGTATTTCAAATGATAGACACCCATGGTAGAAAAAACAGTTTTAGTTCCCGGGATTCCAATACTGTCTTTTGTTTTGTTGCTATTACTAGTCGAAAAATTAAGAAAAATAATACTGCTCAACTCCTGTAGAGAACTTTCCATTTTAAAAAGCCATAGGAAATAATTAAACTTAATTAATTAGTTATACACAGTAATTACTATGTTGTGCCTTGCTATTATCTTCATTTTACAACTAGAAAGAAAATGTTTCAACTAGGCCCAGGGCTTGCTTTCCCATTTTCTTAAAAAGGAGCTGGCCTCTGGAGGCAGTGCAGTTTGTGAGAACTAAGCAGATGAAAACCTTCACACCTTATGGTGTCATGGTCACTTTTAGATCCTTCCCTTGCTGGGTGGCTGCACTTTATCCAGCCACAGTTTCTTTAGAGAACTGAGATTGACTGTGGAAAGCTGCACTGTTGTGGTTGTGTGAAGCTGTAGACGACCTTCCCTTTGTCTCCTTCTTCTTTCCTTCAGGACCAATAATTTCATCAGATCTATTTATTGCAGGTACTCTGTGTTTGTTGCTGTATATGAAGTTATGTGATAAGCAAAAGCTTTGGTTCCACACTTGAGGAAGTCTGGTATGACTTCCCAGATCTGAGTACATGCTAGATGCTGGTCCTGAAGATGTTTGGGGGTGAGCACTGAAAGTGAGGAGAAGGCCAGCAACAGTTTAGAGCATCTAAGGAATTTCAATACCACCTTACTTCCTTACTTAAAGGCTTTTTTGATAGAAACCATACAACCATTTCTGTGCAAACTACAAGACATTTATATTTTGCTCTTCTCAAAGATTTCATTTTAGCTAAGGGAACCTTCTGGTAATTCAAACAATAAACATAGTGTAGAGAAGGTTTCTGGGGTGAGGTAAAAATTTTTCATTAAACTTTTTACTTAACATTTCAGGTGAAATTAATTGACTAACCTTCACATAAGATAAACAAGCCCTTTAAGCACTTTAAGCCTATGAATTTCCCTTAAAAAACACCACAGAAAATTAATTACTACATCGACTTCCAGCTTATACAAATGTGATGTATCTGAGGCTCACCTAATCATGGAATCACTGAACCTGTTGTATCCTCAACTTGATCACAGGCTTCTTGAATTTCTCTTTCTACAGATATGTACCCCAGATTTGGTGGTGTTTCTGGCATGTTCCAGTCAAAGGCTGAAAGAAAGATTACTGAAGCGTGCTGAACAGCAAGGGAGACCTGATGATAACCTGAAAGCCACTCAAAGAAGACTGATGAACTTCAAGCAGAATGCTGTCCCATTGGTTAAATATTTCCAGGAAAAAGGGCTAATCATCACAGTAAGTCCTTTAGAATATACCTCTGAGCACTGAATTGTTGCAGTTGCACTTGGCTTTTCAGACCTTTTGCTTTAAGACAGGCTAGATGGATCAAATTATGTTTCGGGTATCTATTGAAGTTACTGAAAGCAAACTTTCAGTTTGCTGAGAGTTTTTTCTGCAAAATGCAGTAACACAGAGCAAAACTCGTGCATGTAGATGACACGGTAAATACCATGTAAATACTTTGCTGCTGGTGTAAAGTTCTCCAGCTAGCTGCAAACCCTTTTGCTAAGAACTCATGAAAAACCCATGAGGGAAGAGCTTGCTTTGTAGCACTGGTTGCTATTCCAGTGCCAGCAGTTTCATCCCTTACAGATATTCATGTACTTTTTGGATGATTGTCTTGAGAGGGGAGGAAAGCAGAAAAAATATGCATTCTATCAGAAAGCATGCTTTGAGTTGTATTAAATCAATGTAAGTTCTCCAAGGCATAAATATATATGGCTGTTGTAAATAAAAAGTCCATAGATTATTTTATCATGGGTTAAATACCAGGTTATGCAGTCTTCTACAAGCTTTGACATTTCTGATAAAAAATTTTGATTACAAGAAAATTGCAATGTAAATAGACCA